>NW_006921643.1:11790306-11836543 GCF_000298275.1 Orycteropus afer afer | reverse complement strand
CACTCCTCGGAAGGAAGGTTGGGAAATCCTACTTCCATAGTGATACTGCCTCAGAAACCCAAGGAGGGGTCACTATGAGTCGGTGCCGACTCGACAGCACATAATAACAACAACAACAATCAACACTGTGATTTTTGAAGATGCTTTGCAGGATTTCAATGTTTTTAAATTTATTAAGGGTTACTTTATGGCCTATCATTGGTCTATCATGGAAAATATTCCATGTGCACTGGAAAAGAATGTCTATTGTGCTGTTGTTGGGTGAAGTGCTCTGTAGATGTCTATAAGGCCAAGTTGGTGGATTGTATTGTTTAGCTCTCCTGCATCTTTGATGAGTTTCTTTCCAGTTCTATCTTTCACTGAAAGTGGTGTATTAAAGTCTCTTACTATGACTGTGGAGTCATCTATTTGGCTTTCCAACTCTTTTAAAGTCTGATTTATATATTTTGGTGCTCTTTCATTGGGTACATAGATATTTATTATGGTTATATTTTGTTGTTCAATTGATCCTTTAATCATTATATAATGTCCTTGTCTCGTATGGTGGTTTTTGTCTTAAAGTCAATTTAATCTGAAATTAATATTGTCACTCCTGCTCTTTTATGGTTGCCATTTGCTTAATATATCTTTTTCCAACCTTTTATTTTTAGTCTATTTTTGTCTTTGTCTCTAAGGTGTATCTCTTGTAGATAGCATATTGATTAATTTTGTTTTCTTATCCAATATACAACTCTCTGTCTTTTGAGTGGTGCATTTAATCCATTAACATTCAGTGTAACTACAAGTAAATCGGTTGCTGTCATTTTGTTATGTGTTTTTTCATGGTGTCTCTGGTTTCTTTGTTCTGTATTATTTTCTGTACTGAGCTCATTATGTTTATAAATCATGTTATCATTTCCTTTGTTGCTGTTGTTTTAGTATTTGCTGAATATTTGTGTTTGTCCTCTTTTTTATTGTGATATGAAGGTTTATCATTTTTCTTTGAGGTTATTCTGTGATTTATAATTTTTCCCCCAAGATTAGAATAGTCCATTCTGTCTTGCAACTCTCTTGACTTCCTCGCCATTTAGAAGTTCTGTAACTATACAGTATTTTCCCTCTTTTTGTTTGTAGTTGTCCTAATTTTCCAGTTGAAGTTTATGGTTCCCTGTTTACAGTCTTGTAAGCTTATTTTACTTTGGATATGCCCATAACTGTGGTTTCTGGGTTATGTCATCCTGTGTATTAATGGTTCATTTTTGTTTGCTATTTTTGATTCTCTGTTCAAAGAACTCCTTTTAGCATCTCTTCTAAGGTTGGTCTGGTTTTAACAAATCCCCTTAGTTTCTGCTTATCTGGAAATCTCCTAATTTCACCATCATATTTGAGGGACAATTTTGTCAGGTATATAATTCTTGGTTGGAAATATTTTTCTTTCAGGATTTTATGTATATAATCCCATTGCCTTCTTGCTTGCATGGTTTCTGCTGAGAAATCAGAGCTTATTCTTACTGGTTGTCCTTTGTAGTAACACTTTGTTTTTCCCACGTACTTTCTGGATTCTTTTTTGTCTTTGGTTTTAATGAGTTTGATGATGGTATGTCTTGGTGATTTTCTTTTGGTGTCTATCCTGTATGGGGTTTGTTGGGTGTCCTGGATGGATGTATTCTCATCTTTCATCATGTCAGGGAAGTTCTCTCCCAACAAATCTTGGACAATTTCCTCAGTGGTTTTATTTTTCTCTTCCTGTTCTGGAATTCGAATGACACATAGGTTATTCCTTTTGATGGTATTCCGCATGAACCTTAGGCTTTCTTTATTTTCTTTTGATCTTTTTTTCTGATTGATCCCTTTCCAAAGAACTATTCAGATATTTGCCTTCAATCTCAATTTTGTCTTCTATTGCAACAATTCTACTTCTTTGCCCTTTCAATGTGTTATCTATATCTGATAATTTAGTATTAATCTTCTGGATTTCTATCTGTAGGTTTTGAATCATTTCTAATTTTTCATTTATTTTATCATTTGTTCTTGTATTTTCTTCCAAAATTCTTCTAGGGTTTTGTCTCTGTTTTCCTTGATTTGTCTCTCAGTCCTTTAAAGATACCTATATATAATTCTCTTGAATTTCTCATCAGGGAGTTCCAATGCTGCTTCTTCCTCAGGGATGTGTTCTTGGTCTGTATCTTGCTCCCTTGTTTCTACCACTTTATCTGGCTTCTTTGTGTGGACTGTGATGGTCTGTTGTCTCTGAGACATTGTGACATTGTTGTTTTTAGATCTCTGTTAACTATTTGTGAAGAGCAGCTAAGAGTGGGTCAGGCTCTTCATAGTGGTTGTTTATCATTGGCCCATTGTTGGAGAAGGAGGTAGTGATTCTCACTCAGTAGGTCAAGCTACAGTAGGTGTGGGTGTAGTTGTGTCATATGGGGACTGTTGCTGTCTGCCACTCAGTTAGACAAAAATAACAATTGAATAACCATCAAAAAAGTAAAAGCAAATGGACAAAAAACACACCATGTACTCACACATGAACAGTTACCAAAAAAAAAGAGAAAAGGGAAAAAAACAAAACCAAAACAAAACAGAAAGCACTGCAATATCTGGGAGCAGGCAATAAGAGAAAAAATTATAGAAGGATAATAATGAAGAAAAACATGGGAAAAATGCAAAAAGACAAACAAGGCACAGGGTTATCCATGCAAAAGAAAAAAAAAAAAAATGGAACCAGGATCAGGGAAAAGAAAAAAATCTGAAAACTTGATACTGGAGGAGAAAAATGAAGAATAGTAATAAAAAGGACAAAAGTAAAAATAATAATAGTAGTAGTTTAAAAACAGACAAAAACACACAAACTAAAAAAAGAAATCAGGGCAGGGTGGGGCATGGCACCCAGGCTCTGTCCAAGCACACAGACTGGGATGAAATTCCTGCCATCCTAGAAGATGGGTGGGAGTGAGGGCTGGCCACACCTCTGTTCACCAAGAGGGTGTGGGATATAAGAGTAACAAGGGTAATGTCATACCTTTCTAGTAGTCCACATCTGGAATGTCCTTGGGGTTCCCAGCAAGTGGAGCCTGTTCTTAAGTTCCTGAAAACTGGGAAAATGCTGTTGCTTTAAATATCCAAAATGGTCAAGCCACTTGTAAACATTCAAAATGGCTGCACCCTCTGGACAGGCAAAAGTCCGCAGCTCATCCTGCCTTCCTCTTTGCTGCTTCCCTTTTTATTCCCCAGCCACCAGAGCATCCTCCGTTCAGTCCCTGGCTAGCAGGGCTGATTTTTAGGTTAATTCTTAGGTCCTACCACCACCCAGCAATATCTAAGCTGTCTGTGATGTCTCCTTTTTTGATGTTTTCATGCCAATTCTTCCACTAGTTGGAGTTTACTCCCCTTCTATACCCTTCCCTTTAAAGTTTAGGGGTCCAGTATTATCTTCTGTATCTGTGTTAATTGGTTCCCCTTTTCTTTGTTGAAGAGGGTCTGTTCAGTCTTTCTGTCTATTCAACCATCTTACCAGAACTCTCCGTACCCATAATTCTTGAAGAAGAAAATTAGGTCATCCGAGGAATGTGTCTGCCCTACCTGGTATGACTTTTGATAAAGACTTTCTTTTAAATGCTTCACTAAATTTAGTCAACAAGTTAGGTTATGTGATTGTTAACCTTGACTTTTAATTGTTATCAGCCCCCACCCTGAACATATCTTTGAAATAGGTTTACATGGCTTATTCAAATATTTAATTAGAAAAACATGTATATCTCACATGTTGAACAGCAAGCATTTAATTAAAAGTGTAAAAATTATTTAAAGACAAAAAACAGTATCTAGGTGAACCTAGATGCTTTTTGCTGGAAAGAGAAAATAAGACCTAGGAAATGAAATTCTAGTGGAATTAATGGGCTAAATAAAAAGAAAAGATAAACAAATTTAACCAAGAGAATCAAACCAATTGCCATCAAGACAATTCCAACTCATAGCTACTTTATGTGTTGCAGAACAGAAGTGCACCCCATGCAGATTTTGTGGCTGTGATCTTTTGGAAGCAGGTCACCAGGCCTTTCTTCTGAGTTGCCTTTGAGTGGATTTCAATCCCAGTCCCTCAGCTGGTAGCCATGTGCTTAACCTTTGCATCATGCATAGGCACATGAACAAATCTAAGAGAATGTTGTTCATTCATACACCTGCCCTTCACTACCTTCTCCCCACTTTGCATATGCTGTGGAGAATGATGAAAGGAAAAAGGAAGTGGTGCCTGGAGAGAAAATTGTGGTGTGTATTAAAGAAAAGCAGATTTGCTTTAATAGAATTCTTACACAACTAAATCATGTGTGTTCATTGAGCCAGAATATAATTCTATGAGCTTACAGCTGTCTTTGAAAGTGTTAAATGTCTGTAGTTGCCCATGGGCAGGTGATTCATCACCTTCTTCACCAACAGCCAAAAATGTCTGAAATTTCACTCTTGTGTGTCCAAATTATTGTTGCTGAGTCAAAAGGAGACATGGTGTTGTGTTTATGTACCACCGTTGTTCACGTATTTCTTCACTGGGATGCTTGTTTTTCACATTTATACATTTTCCTACCAGCCTTCTTTATGTGGTGGCATTTGCTGTAGTTGTTTCTACATGATATTGGCCCATTATTTCTGACTCTTGTGACATTCATTCCTATTACTCACCCTTAAGGACCTGTTTCCAGTCATTGCTGGAGGTGGAACTAGAGAAGAATAACACACACAAAATGATTTCTGGTTTTAATTTTAATGGCAACTACAGTCTTTTCCGCTCTTTAGTTATTTTTCTTGGAAACAATTCCTGAGTGCCTAGTATCTGGGAGGAACCATCACCAAATAAACATAATATCAAGTTTGTATTAACATGATGAGATGTCATTTAGTACCATCAAATTGTGTTACTATGACTTGCAACAACCACTAAGAGAAGAGATTCAAATGCACTATTACAAGTGACATGGAGAAAGAAATGTGGTTTTTGTGTAAATACATAAAATTTTGTATTTGTATATATAAACATCCACATGGGGAATGCTAGGGAAAATGGGAGATATTGTACACACGTTCATTCACTTGGTCAACCAACATAAGAGCAATGTCTAATTAAGGATGGGATCCTCTATCTGGACATGGCAGGGAGTGTAACTATATATAGGGCCAGGTTGTGGAAAGTTAGAAAGTAATTCAAGATATAAAATTCTGTTCCTCCACCCAACATGCACATTTTTTGAATATTTGCTATGTATCACCCTGAGAAAGCAGCAGTGGGAAGAGAAGCAAGATTTCTGTTTTCCTAGAAGTTATGTTCTAATGGAGGGCATTCATTAAACAAATAAGATAATAACAGATAATTATTGTTGCTATGAAGGAATTTAATAGACAGACATGATTAAGAATAATGGAAGAAGGAGAATGGTGGGTAGAGGAAATGCTTAGATAAGATGGCTATTGCAGACCTCTTAATGTCAAAGAGGTGACATCTAAACTGAGATGAAGGAAGAACCTTGAGAGAGATTCAAAGAATATTTCAAGCAGAGAAAATGGCATGTGTAAAGACAAGACAGAAGCTGGCCATGTTGGAGGCATATGAAAGCATCAGTTTAGTTAGAAAGTGAAGAAAGGTGACACTGGTATGCAAGGAGATTGATGTCACAGAGGGACATGTAGACCCTAGTGAAGGGTTGAGTTTACTGTAAATGTGATAAGAAGGGTTTAAAACAAGATTGATCTGTAATCTGGCAGTAGCTCATCCAGGAGGAGAGAGAACTATGAAGGAAATGAGAGAAGAGAGGAAGCAGAGAGAGCCATTAGGAAACTATTGCAGTCATCCAAGCAAAAGAGTTAATGAATGGTTCTAATTAGTAACAGAGGAGATGGGGAACACTGGATGAATATAATATGTGTTAAGGCAGAAAAAAAAGACCTACTGGTTGACTGGAAGTGAAGGATGAGGGAGAGGGAAGAAATGAAGACAACTCCTGGGTCTCTTCTATACATTTAGATTAAGTTCATCTGAGATAATGAGAAACCTTTATGGAGTAAGTTGTATCTTATTGTGAGTACCTTGACTTTTTCCTTGCCAAAGGAAAGTAGATATCATACAGGACTTAAAAGGACCAAGTCACAGTTTTAGTTGAGTGGTCTTACACTGGACACCTCTCTCAGAGCCTTGCACCTGCTTCAACTGACCTCCATGATCTTGAAATCCATAAAGATACTGCATTTTTCAATGATGCAGATTGTGCCTCCTAAAGCAACTAAGGAATGCTGCAAATACTTGCATATCATCCAGAGCTTAATGGCTCTGGGTGGAGGTGGAAATGTGGTAGATAAGAGGAATTGACCCACAGAGAATTATTGATGCAGTGCTTCTCTCACTACTTCTCTGAAACATCCAGTCTCTTTTTGGTGCTCTTGCTATAGTTTATCTTTACACCTTAATGTCAGCTCTGGGACAGCCCAATACAGGGAAGGGGGTGCTTAAAATACCACCACCAGAGAGAAGCATGGAGCTGTCCATGTCCAGATCACTCTCTGAGGTCATCAGCCCCCTTGAGGGAGGATGCATACCAACCTACTCATGGGTAATAGTGGCATTACAGTGGGGAACCACTGCTGCTAAAGCAAACCAGGATTTTTTAAAAATGTACCTTTTAGCCAAAGTATAAGGAAGAGCATGAATGCATCATTGCTGCAAACAAGGACAAACTCTAAAAACAACTACAGTTCACACAATCCCGACAAGAGATAGAAAATTATTTTTATCTCCAATTACCATGAATGAAATCTCACTAAGCTTTGCCTTATCCCTATGAAGTACAACCTATGCTTTTTCCTTATTCTACAGATGAGAATAATGAGTAAGATACTGAAGATCAGTGGTAGGGGAAAATTTCTTTAACTTATAAAACCTGTTAAACTACAAAATATACCCTGAAGGCTGAGACACATTTGTTTATTATTTTCTCAGCATTATGCTAGAAGTTCTGAGGATAGAAAGGAAGAATTATCTAGGACTTGGCTCTTGCCCTTGAAGAACGTACATTTTTAGAATGGAAAGAACAAATTAAGCAATTAAAGAATAATGCAGAAAATTGTATATTATCGAGAGCTTAACAGTTTGGTAAAACTAAGTCTTCACAACTCTGCAATGTCAAAATGTTGTTCACCTGTTCCACGTAGCTGCTGTAAGATTTACCTTCAAATTTAAAAGGAGGGATGAGAGACAGTGAGATGAATGGATTCACTTATTCTTTTATTCATTCTCCAAATACATAATGAATGTCTCCAATTCTGACAAACATTGAGCATCACAGTGATGCATGACTGTTCTCTCTCCTTGAGGAGATTATAAACTACTTGAGGTGTGTTCTGGTTACCTAGTGCCACTCTGACAAGAATATAGCATGAATGGGATGGCTTGAACAAACAGGAGTTTACTTTCTTACAGTTCGAGAGGCTAGATGTCCGAGTTCATTGCCAGGCTCTAGGGACTAGGTGAAAGCCCCTCAACCTTGGGGTTCAGCTCTGCCTCCTGCTCCCGGCCCACTGGAGCTACAGGCTTTTCTTCACTGAAGCAGCTACTGGCTGCTGAGGCTGATAAGCCCAAGGTCAACAAATAAAATGGCACAGTCCCGATGTTACCAAACCACACAGCAGGCCATTAACTCAAGTCCATTGAAAAGTCCCAAGGTCAGCAGAGCATGACAGGCTGCTGAACATTGACACAGCCACATGCAGGGTTCAAGTGTGCCACAAGCTAGAGACCATTCCCCAAGGCTTCTCCTTGTATACAGGAAGCAGACCACATTCCCTAAGGCAGCTACTCAGCTGCTCACAGTAGATTCCACCATGGAGTTGATTACCAGTCTCATCATGGGGAATACTATCTCCAGCTGCCCACCCACTCAACCAGGCCCAGCCATGTTGACATACAAACTGAACTACCACAAGGTGGTAAAAATTTTAGAAAATAAACAAATAAAACAACAAATAAATGTAGGATTAAAATTGCATGTGTCATAAAAAGAGTTCAATTGTTTGCTATTATCCCAGTGACCTCAGATCTAGGACCGCAGTTTTAGTTCAACAATTTCTTGAACTTGAGTTCTGTGACTTCCTTCTCCATTCCAGCCACCCAGCAGCCCTGACACAAGAAGACATTCTCTTTTGTTATCTTCATCTTTCTAAATATTCTCTGTGGTCACAAACTCATTTCTTGCACTCCATGGGCCCTTTCCAGCCTTTCCTTTGCTCTCAGATTGTATCCCTCTTGCTGGTTCTCTTCCCTCCACCTGTTTTGGAACATATGGCTTTTTTTTTCAGCAATGTGCTTGTTCCTGACCTAAAATCCTCCTGACCTTTCATTAGGTCCACCTTCATAAGTCAAAAGTCTGCCCAATTCGCCTTCTCTGACCAGTTCCTCCGCACAACTTCCACAAGGACTTTACTTCTTGCTTCATACTCCATGGAACATGTGCTAGACCTTGTCTACTCTCCTCAAATCCTAAGCTCATCCTAAACCCCTTCTCTTCAGAAAACAGGCTCCAAATTTACTGGAAAATATAAATATCCCCATTTTTTTTTGTCTTTATCTTAGAATCTTTCTGTGTCATTTGTCTTTTGCTCATCAGGCAGAGTGGAAGGTCTCTAGTCACTGAAGATAGTCCATGATAAGAGACTGAATGGGATTTGACAATAATCTTGTAGAAGTGATTTATTCATTCACTCATTCATTTCATGCATGCATGCTGCATTCCCCACTTCATTTCATAACTATGTATTGACCACTTATTATTTTCTAGCACTGTAAATGGCACAAGAGGTCTAGATTCAGGGAAGAACAGGCCAGTGGGATTGACTGGAGCATTAGGGAAAGAAGGATATCACGGTACAAGATGAAGCCAGAGAGGTGGGGCTCTACCCTACAGAGCCTCGGAGGCTACTTTAAGATTTTGAACTTATTCTAAGAAAGAAGGAAAAAGGAAAGATTCTGGGCAGAAGAATGACATGATCTGATTTGAAGTTTCAAAAATATCACTCTGGAGATGGATTAGAGGATACTAAGTGGGAACAAAGAGACCAGTTAAAAGCTGGTATAAAACCTGGTGAGAGGTGATGGTGGTGTCCTGTGGACAAAACTCCACTAGTTAAACACTAAGCTCCCTTCATCCATGGCAGCTCTTGGAGTCTGTGACTCCTCAGCATGGCAACCAAGTACCTCAAGGCAGCAGCCCCAATCTCGCTCCCCTAATTTATCTCATGCAGAGAGCTTTGTCCCCCATACTGTATGATATGCTCTAGGTGAAATGAACTACTCTCTGTTCCCTGAACACTCTGGCACATTCCCTCCTCCAGGCCTTTGCTCATGCTGTTCTCTCAATCTGAAAATCCCTCCTCCTTCCAAGTCTTTCCAAGTGTTCAACTATTTTGTAAAGTCTACTTTACTTCTATCACTACAGGTAGGATCAAACTAGTTCTCAAAAGTTTATACTTAAAACTCTGTAATATCATTTACTAAGGAGCCCTGGTGGTGTAGTGCCTGAGGCATTTGACTGCTAACCAGAAGGTTGGTGGTTCAAAGCCACCAGGCACTCTGCAGAAGGAAGACTGAACAGTCTACTTCCATAGAGCCTAAAGATTTACCACCTCGGAAACCCAAAGGGGGTCGCTATGAGTCAGAATAGACTAGATAGTAGTGAGGTGGTTTTTTTTGTTGTTGTTGTTTATATCATTTATTACAGTATGAATTATATGTCAGTGAATTTGTTCCTGCTTTTCCTGCAGTTGTGAACCTTATAGAAGAAGTTTTATTAAAAATTTTGCTCTCTACTTCAAAATCATACTACTTTTACACAATGTGATGTGTTAGTGGGTATTAAATGTTTGTTGAATTAAATTGCACAGAATCCAATCCATTCCAATCAAGTTCAATTTAATTCAATGTTTTGTGGATTAGTTATTTCCTCTGCAGGTTGTAGGGAGATCTGGTGGCATAGTGCCGAAGGCATTTGACTTCTAACCAGAAGGTTGGTGGTTCAAGCCCACCAGCCACTCCTCAGAAGGGAGATTGTGCAATCTATTTCCATAGAGATACTGCCTTGGAGACCCAAGGAGGGGTCACTATGAGTTGAAACAACTCTAAAGTGGTGAGGGTTTTTTTAATAGGTTATAAGCCCTTAAGATTCAGGACTTGTATTAGACATTTTTATATGTCTTATCTGGATCATGCAGTGTTGTTGTTGTTGTTAAGTGCCATCGAGTCATTTCCAGCTCATAGCGACCCCATGCACAGCAGAATGAAACACTGCCCGATCCCGCGCCAGCCCCACAATCCCTGCTATACTTGAGCCCATCATTGCAGCCATCGTGTCAATCCATCTCGTTGAAGGCCTCTCCCTCTTTCATCGACCCTCCACCCTACCAAGCATGACATCCTTCTCCAGGGAATGGTCCCTTCTTACAACATGATCAAAATAGGTGAGACGAAGTCTGGCCACTCTTGCTTCCAAGGAGCATTCTGGCTGCACTTCCTCCAGGACAGATCTGTTAGTTTTTTTAGCAGTCCATGGTACTTTCAGCATTCTTTGCCAGCATGGATCATGCAGTAGGCACTCAATAAATGTTTAGTGATTGTTCAACTTAAAATTGAAGACATTCCTTGATGGCAAAAGTCATCACTGAACTCTTATATTTTTCTTCCTTATGTCTTTGCTGTTGTTAGGTGCCTTTGAGTCAGTTCTCTAATGACCCTGCTGTGTACAACAGAATGAAACACTGCCCAGTCCTGTGCCATCCTCACAACTGTTGCCATGCTTGAGCCCATAGTGCAGCCACTGTGTCAATCTGTATCATTTAAGTTCTTCACCTTTTCCACTGACCCTCTACTTTACCCAGAATAATGTACTTCTCCAGGGATTGGTCCCTTCTAAGAACATGACCAAAGTACAAGAGATGAAGTCTTGCATCATCCTTGCTTCTAAGTAACATTGAGGCTGTGCTTCCTCCAGGACAGATTAGTTCATTCTTCTAGCAGTTCATAGTACATTCAATGTTCTTCACCAATACCACAACTCAAATGCATCAATTTTTCTGTAGTCTTCTTTACTTATTGTCCAGCTCTCACATGCATATGAGGCTACTGAAAATACCATGGCTTGGGTCAGGTGCACCTTAGTCTTCAAAGTTATATCTTTGCTCTTTACCACTTTAAAGATATATTTTGTAGCAGATTTGCCCAATGAAATACTCTTTCTTGTGTCAAATATAACATGTGCAAGTTTGAGTATAATCCCACAAAATTATATGGTCAGAAAATGTAATATAGAAACAAGGAATTCCAACATAGTTTTCATCAGATAAATGAATTTAAGCAGCTGTGTACAAAAGAATTAATGTAAAACATCATTCTCAGCAGCTTCAGTTTTCTAAGGGGGGAAAAAAGAGTCATTACTGAAGGAGAAATGTGATAATGGTGATATTTCTTGAGAGACATCATCAAGTACCAGTCCCCTAACATCTATGTTAGGAGCTCTGGTTGGTTTTTGGTTTTAAATATCTACATAACCATAGTGCAGCCTCCCATAATGCTTACATTTGAAAGTGACTTTTACTTCACCCTAATTGTTCAAGGACATAATCTATATCTCTAAGAACTCCACTGCATCTAATTCATTGGTGGTGCCAGAAGGCATCTTATAATTGGCTCAGGATCCCTTACCAGTCTCATCTTTAAGACCACACACTGCCCACTTCTTATGTAATGGAGATGCCCTCATGAAGGGCACAAAGCATATTTTTTAATTATAAAATAACATCTGCTAACAATAGGAAGTTCAAACAAGATCAAAGTGTGTAAAGTATGAGTTATTTTACTATCCATTCCACATCCAGTTTTTGCTGCTCAGTTTATGTGTATCCTCTGTTTTATTCACTTCATTTTTCCCCCACTGATGAAGGACAAATTCCCACCCTAGGGTTATGAGGATGGCCAAACACACAACACCCAACATTGATTGATGAAATCAGAGCAGTTTGATAGTAGCACACACTCACAGCCTGGTGGAGAGGACACCACATATGATACAAGGCCACACAAAAGTTGTGCTTGGGAACATAGTGAACTACAAGGCACTGTAGAAGGCAGGCTTGTAGTATCATGAGGTTGGGGTGACCCCTGGTTTTAACAAGAAGATGTTATTAGATTTTATGAAAAAGTTTCCATGGACAACAAGGAACTGAAACTCACTACTCAAGGAAAAGCAGAAACTGTGCCGCCTTTTTGATAAAGAGAGTTGTTTGGTGAGGGGACAGTATCTGTGATCGAGGGTGGAGATGGGAACTCACCATTGAAAGCCCTCCTGATACTACCAGATGCCAAGGAGCACATGATATTCAACCTTAATTTTAGGTCTGATAGTACAGCTTGTGGACCTTTTTCTGTGCATAAACATATCCACATATGCAAGTCCATAGGAATATCTTGTTTACTTTTACAAAATTGAATCACAGTATACATACAGTTCGATTTCTTTACTTAACAATATGTTATGAAGTTTTCCATGTTCTAACATATGGCTATTCATAAGGTTTCCAGTGACTAATTTTTTGAGAAGTAGAAGACCTATCCTTCCTAGTTTGGAAGCACCACTGAAACTTGTCTACCATGGGAGATCCTTCTAGTATTTTAATACTAGTGGCATAGCTTGTAGCATCACAGCAACACATAAGCCACCACAGTATGACAAACTGACAGAAGAGTGGTGGTTGGAAGCAAATAATACCAGAAAGATGTCTGCCTATATTTATTGACTATGCAAAGCCATTTAACTGTGTATATTATGACCAATTATGGCTAACATTGTGAAGAATATGAACCCCAGAACACTTAATTTTGCTCCTGAAGAAATAGTATATAGACCAAGAGACAGTTGTTAGAACAGAACAAGGGTTGAAAATCACAAAAAATGTGTGTCAATGTTTTATCTTTCACCATACTTATTCTATCTGTATGCTGAGCAAATAATCTAAGAAACTGTACTATATGAACAAGAACACAGCATCAGGATGGAAGGAAGACTCTATGAACAACTTGCAATATGCAGATGACACAACCTTGCTTGCTGAAAGTAAAGATGACTTGAAGCACTTACTGTTGAAGATCAAAGACTACAGCCTTCAGTGTGGATTAAATCTCAGCATAAAGAAAACAAAAATCCTCACAAGTGGACCAATAAGTGGCATCACGATAAATGGAGAAAAGGTGGTAATTGTCAGGGATTTCATTTTACTTGGATCTACAATCAATGTCCATCGAAGCAGCAATCAAGAAATCGGATGACATTGCACTGAGCAAATCTGCTACAAAAGACCTCTTTAAAGTCTTAAAGAGCAAAGTTGTCACTTTGAAGACTGTCACTGGCCCAAGCCATGACATTTTCAATAGTCTCACATGCATGGAAAAGCTGCACAATAAATAAAGAAGATCAAAGAATTGATGCTTTGAATTGTGGTGCTGGAGAAGAAGAATACTGAAAATGCCATCAACTGCCAGAAGAACAAACAAGTCTGTCTTGAAAGAAGTACAGCCTGAGTGCTCCTTAGAAGCAAGAATGGACAGATTTTTTTCTCACATATTTTGGTCATGTTGTCAGAAGGGACCAGTCCCTGGAGAAGAATATCATATTTGATAAAATAGAGTATGAAGGAAAAAGGAGAAGACTCTCAATGAGATGGATTGACATGGAGACTGTGAAGACAATTCAAGCATAGACAAAGATTGTGAGGATGGTGCAGGACTGAGCAGTGTTTTGTTCTTCTGTTCATAAATAGGGTCTCTATGAGTCAGAGCTGACTTAATGGTGCCTGCCACCAACAGTAACATATGACTATAACCTATTCTTTTATTGCCATATAGTATCCCATAATCTATTCAACTTTTTCTGTAATGACTAACACTCTGCTTGTTTTTAAGTTTGCTTGTTTGTTTTTTAGAAATAGAGTTGCAATAAAAGTCTTGGGGCACTCAAGCATTTCTGTAGGTCACATTTCAAAAGGTAAAATTTTTAAATATAAAAGTTTGCACATAAAAACAAACAAACAAAAAGAATGGATGTATGACTACTAGATTGCTATTTGCAAACATTTTAGCTGCTTATATCTCCCAGTAGTGTGTGGGGAAGATGGTCTTCATACTTAGCAGCCACTGCTGTTGTTGTTGTTGTTGTTGTTGTTGTTGTTGTTGTTAGGTGCTGCCAAGTCATCTTCAACTCATAACAACCCTGCGTGCAGCAGAACAAAACATTGCCTGGTCCTGTGCCAGCCTCACAATCCTTGCTATACCTGTGCCTATTGTTGCAGCCAGTGTAGTCAATTCATCTCATTGAGGGCCCTCTCCTTGTTTTTTGACCCTCCACTTTACCATGCGTGATAACCTTCTACAGGGTATGGTTCCTCCTGACAACGTGATCAAAGTAGGTGAGATGAAGTCTGGCCATTATTGCTTCTAAGGAGCATTCCAGCTGCACTTCTTCCAGGACAGATCTTTTAGTCCTTTTAGCAGTCCATGGTACTCTTAGCATTCTTCTCCAACACCACAACTCAAAAGCATCAACTCTTCTTCAGTCTTCCTTATTCATTGTACAGCACTCACATGCATGACAGGGGATTGAAAATACCATGGCCTGGGTTAGGCTCACCTTAGCCTTGAAGGAGACATCTTTGCTCTTCATCACTTGAAAGAGGTCCTTTGCAGCAGATTTGCCCAATGCAATACATCATCTGATGTCTTGACTGCTACTTGCACTGGTGTTGATTGTAGAACCAAGTAATATGAAGTCCTTCACAACTTCAATCTTTTCTCCATCCATTGTGAAACTGTTGAATGGACTGGTTGAGAAGATTTTTGTTTTCTTTATATTGAGGTGTATTCCATACGGAAGACTGTAGTCTTTAATCTTCATCACTAAGTGCCTCAAGTCATCCTCACTTTCACCAAGCAAAGTTGTGTCATCTACGTATCGCAGGTTGTTAATGAGTCTTCTTCCAATCTTGATGCCACGTTCTTCATAGAATCCAGCTTCTTGGGTTATTTGCTTAGCATACAAATTGAATAAGTATGATGAAAGGATACAACTCTGACATACCTCTTTCCTGATTTTAAATCATACAGTATTCCCTTGTTCTGTTCCACTGACAGCCTCCTGGTCTATGTACAGGTTCCTCACAAGTACAATCAAGTGTTCTGGAATTCCCATTCTTCTCAATATTACCCATAATTTGTTATAATCCACACAATCTAATGCTTTCACATAGTCAATAAAACATAAGTAAACATCTTTCCGGTATTCTTTGCTTTCAGCTAAGATCATTCTGACATCAGCAATGATATCCCTCATTTCACATCCTCTTTTGAATCCAGCTTGCATTTCTGGAAGCTCTCTATCAATGTACTGCTACAACTGTTTTTGAATTATCTTCAGCAACATTTTACTTGCATGTAATATTAATGATATTGTTCAATAATTTCCACATTCTGTGGGATCACCTTTCTTTGGAATGGGTACAAATGTGGCTCTCTTCCAGTCAGTTAGCCAGGTAGCTATCTTCCAAATCTCTTGGTGTAGCTGAGTGAAGGCCTCCAATACAGCATCTGTTTGTTGAAATGAATCAGTAGGTACTCTGTCAATTCCTGGAGCCTTGTTCTTTGCCAATTCTTTCAGTGCAGTCTTGACTTCTTTCTTCAATACAGTTGGTTCTTGATCATACACTCCCTCTTGAATTGGATGAAGATCTGCAAATTCTTTTTGGTACAGTGACTCTGTGTATATCTTCCATCTTTGCTTGATGTTTCTGTATCATTCAATATTTTGCCCATGTTGTTGTTGTTGTTGTTATTTGCCATCAAGTTGGCTCCGACTCATAGCGACCCTTCCTTGGGTTTCCAAGGCAGTATCACTACGGAAGTAGGAATGCCCAACCTTCCTTCCAAGGAGTGGCTGGTGGGTTTGAACTGCCAGCCTTCTGGTTAGCAGTCAAGTGCCTTAGGCACTATGCTACCAGAGCTCCTATTTTGCCCATAGAATCTTTCAATATTGCAACTTAAGGCCTAATTTTTTTCTTCAGTTCTTTCAGCTTGATAAATGCTGAATGTGTTCTTCCCTTTTGGTTTTCTAACTCCAGGTCTTTGCACATTTCATTATAACTGCTGGCTTTGTCTTCCTGAGCTGCTCTTTGAAATCTTCTGTTCAGCTCTTTTATCTAGTCATTTCTTTCATTTGTTTAGCTACTCTTTGTTCAAGGGCTAGTCTCAGAGTCTCTGCTGACATCCATTTTGGTCTGTCCTTCCTTTCTTGTTTTTTTAATGACCTCTTGCTTTCTTTATGGATGATGTTCTTGATGTCATCCCACAATGCCTCTGGTTTTGTCATTGGTGTTCAATGGATCAAATCTATTCATTAGATGGTCTTTAAATGCAGGAAGGATGTTATCAAGGTCATATTTTGGCTCTCCTGGACTTGTTTAAGTTGTCTTCAACTTCAATTTTCTTCAAGTTCAACTTGAACTTTCATATGAGCAGTTGATGGTCTGTTCCATAATCAGCTTCTAGACTTGTTTTGACTGAAGATATCAAACTTCTCCATCACCTCTTTCCACAGATGTAGTCAATCTGATTCTTGTGTATTCCATCAGGTGAAGTTCACATATATAGCTGTTGTTTATGCTGTTGAAAAAAAAATTTGCAATGAAAGTGTCATTGGTCTTGCAAAATTCTATCACGTGATCTCCAGTGTTATTTCTATCACCAACACTATATTTGCCAACTATCAATGACTCTTCTTTTTTTCCAACTTTTGCATTCCAGTCACCAGGGATAATCAACACATGTTGATTGCATGTTTGGTAAATTTCAGACTGCAGAAGTTGGTAACAATAATGTCCTCATCTTTGGTTTTAGTGGTTGGTGCATAGATTTGAGTAATAGTAGTATTAACTGGTCTTCCTTGTAGGCATATGAGTATTATCCTATCACTGATAGCATTGTACTTCAGGGCAGATCTTGAAACAGTCTTTGTGACTATGAATCCCACACCTTTCCTCTTCAATTTGTCATTCCTGGCATAATAGATCATATGGTTGTCTGATTCAAAATGGCCAAAATCAGTCAATTTCAGCTCACTAATGCCTAGAATATTGATATTTATGCATTCTATTTCATTTTTGATAACTTCCAATTTTCCTAGATTCATGTCTTGTACATTCAACATTCTGATTATTAATGGATATTTGCAGCTGTTTCTACTCATTTTGAGTCATGCCACATCAACCAGTGGAGGTCCTGAAAGCTTTACTCCATCCATATCATTAAAGTCATCTCTACTCTGAGGAGTCATCTCTTCCCCAGTCATATTTTGAGTGCCTTCCAACCTGAGGGGCTCATCTTCCAGCACTGTATTGGACAATGTTTCAGGGCTATTCATAAAGTTTTCCAGTAATATATCAAACTATGTTTCACTGCTAGTCATAAGGTTTTCACTGGCCAGTTCTTTAAGCAGTGGATAGTCTCTTCCTTCTTCTGAGTCTGTCTTAGTCTGGAAGCTCCACTGTAACTTGTGCACCATGGGTAACCCTGCTGGCATTTTTCAAACACTGGTGGCATAGCTTCCAGCCTCACAGTAACACTCAAGCTGCCACAGGACAACAAACTGACAGACAAATTTGTCTCTTTTTGTTGTTCCTAACCGCTCTACTAACTTCCCCACATTCTTGCCTGCCCACCCACATGCCTGGGGACCAGCCTTGAATAAAGCCACCCCCAGGAAGGCCTGAGCCACATGCCTGCCTGTCCACAGCCATTATTAACCCATATTTAGTGTGGATTTAGGTCACTGGGTAGTGCAAAAGGTTTGTGCTCTGCTAGTAATCAAAAGGTTAGCCACCCAACAGCACCACAAAGAAATGTCTGATAATGTCCTTCCATAAAGATTACAGCCACAAAACCTTATGGAGCAGTAGTGCTCTGCCACACACAGGGTTGCCCGAAGTCGGAATCAACTTGATGGCAATGGGTTTGGTTTTGGTTTTAGCATGGATTTGCTTGAAGTTACTTCACTCTGAACAGATTCTAGATACACTCAGAGAGGAAGTTAGCAGGTTAATAAAGGGACACCTCCAAGGAAGCTGTTAATTGATAGAACGTGGTGACTCAGTCCAGTTTGGGAGACACAAACTTGTATATGGGCTTTCACTTTATTCTGCAGATCATAGCAATGAATATCTATTCCACTTCCTTGTTTTAAGTCTTTCCCACTTGCATCTGTTTGCCCCACTAAACTCCGGGCTTCAAGTTAGACCTCAATAGTGGTGCAAATATTCATAAATGGGGGAAGAGTTGAGTATTGGATTCATATGATCTTTAAATTCAATTAATTCAGACTTCCCAAAATATAGTGGGAGTCTATAGAAAAGAATCGCTCAATTTAGAATTGAGCTTGAAACTTCTGAGGATTATTTTCTGCTTAGCATTAGTAAAGCCCCAAAACAGAGTTGCCATCATTTTTGGTTTAAAAAAAAAAAAGAGAGAGAGAGAGAGAGAAACTTATGTTAAGTTTTTTGACTGGGATGAATCGGGCAACAATTGTAGTAATGCATGACTCTTCAGTGTTTGCATTGCATAAATTTATATTCATTAGGAAAACATGTTATTCATTTAATTTTCCACTAAAGTCAGTGGTTTTAATTAAGGAGAAAATTCATGAAATCTAAGACTTGAAGAGAGGCTATTGGCTTTACCAATAAGGGACCATGCTAAGTCCTACAAAAAAATCTAATTTTCTATAATTAGCTCAGATGTAATTCATTCATTAGAAAGGCAGTCATGTTTACAAGCATAAAACCATATTGTTGAGCTAGAGAGTTTCTAATAGTTGAACTCTGAGAATAAACACTGAATAGCAGAAAATACGAAGCCAATATTTTTCCTGATATAGTATATTTCATGGCAGCTTTCTATAGTAACTTCATGAATGTGGCCTCTTATTTGAGAACCAAACCTATCTGAAATTAGAGGCTTCTCTTAAGAACAGTTTCTTTTTTTTTTTTTTTTTTTTTTTCCATAAGCCCAGGTTTTAAAGGCAAGAATATCTGATCTCACCCTCTTCAGCATTAAGCCAAGAATTGAAAAAAACTTATTCTGTGGCCATTACTCTGGGTATTTAAAAGATCAACAGGGAGTTTTGGAAATGTAGAAAAACTGAATATTCAATATATCAACACTAAGACAGAGTATTACCATTGTGGCCCCTCTCTAAACTATATATTAAGCTGGAGACATTTCAAATATGCACAGAAATTCCTTTCAGATATTGTATTAGTTTCCTAAGGCTGCCCTGATAAATTACTACAAGCTTGGTGGTTTAAAACAACAAAAATTTATTCTCTTACAGTTCAGGAAGATTGAAGTCTGAAAGCAGGATGTCATCACAGCCATGTTCCCTCCGAAGGATCTAGGAGAGAATCCTTCCTTGCCTCTTCCAGCTTCTGGTGGCGCCAGGTTATTCTTGGCTCAGGGCTGCATGAATCCTATCCCCGCCCCCATCTTCACATCACTTCTCTCTTGTGTGTCTTCTCCTCTACTGTCTCTATAAGGAACTCCTTAATTGGATGTAAGCCCCACTCTCACCTGGGATGATCTCATCTAGAGACTCTTACTTTAATTACATCTACAAAAACTTTACCATAAGTTCACTTTGTAAGGTTCCAGGCAGACATATGTTTTGGGAGGCCACTCTGCAACCCACTACAGATATTTACTAAGAAGTTGCCAGCATATTGTAGTAAATTTCTAGGAGTATCTACCCAACTCACAATGGCCCTTATAACTGCTCTTTTCACCGTGAGTGGCGAGTCTCTGGCAGCCATTTTATATCATGTGATTCCATTGGGCCCTGTCTACCACTGACTAATCAAATTCTCTTTTCCAGGAATTTGAGTTTGGGATGGATATTATGATTGAATCTGGCTGATAAACGGAAGAAAGTTGTTAGGAACTGTGTGGTATCTATCTTCTATTATCATGTATATGGAGAAGCAAGGAACAAGAGAGAGAGAGATGAAAACAGATGCAGAGAGAAAGGATTAAAAATGGAAAAGGAAGTATTTTCATTTGTTTGTTTTTTTTCTGGTAATTTCCTTAAGCCTGGGTGAGTTCTTGACCTTGGGATCCATGTGCTACTCATATGCTTATAATAGATTCCTTACCCATTGCTTATGTTAACTGGGCTAGAAATCTGTTAAACAAAAGTTTTAACTAATGCTAAAGTATATACTCCTCAAAATATCTCTATTTGCATTGGACAAACTTGTTGCAAAAGACCTCTTTCAAGTGCTGAAGAGCAAGGATATCTCCTTGAAGATTAAGATGTGCCTAACCAAGTCATACAGTATGCAGTATGGATTACATCTCAATATAAAGAAAGCAAAAATCCTCACAACTGGACCAATGAGCAGCATCACAATAAATGGAGAGAAGATTGAGGTTGTCCAAGAATTCATGTTGCTTGGTTCTACAATCGATGCCAATGGAAGCAGCAGTCAGGACATTAGATGACATGTAGCATTGGGAAAGTCAACCGCGAAGGAACTGTTTCAAGTGCTGAAGAGCAAGGATGTCTCCTTGAGGACTAAGGTGCACCTGACACAAGCCATGATATTTCCAATAGCCTCGTATGCATATGAAAGCTGGACAATGAATAAGGTAGACTGAAGAAGAGTTGATGTTTCTGAGTTGTGGTGCTGGTGAAGAATACTGAAAGTACCATGGACTGGTAAAAGAACTAACAGATCTGTCCTAGAGGAAGTGCACCCAAAATGCTCTTTGGAAGCGAGAATGGCCAGACTTCGCCTCACCTTTTTTGGTCATGTTGTCAGAAGGGACCATTCCTTGGAGAAGGATGTCATGCTTGGTAGGGTGGAGGGTTGACGAAAGAGGGGGAGACCTTCAATGAGATGGATTGACATGGTGGTTGTGATGATGGGCTCAAGTATAGCAGGGATCGTGGAGTTAGTGCGGGATTGGGCAGTGTTTCATTCTGCTGTGCATGGGGTCGTTATGAGTCGGAAATGACTCAACGGTACCTAACAACAAATAACAACAACAACAACCCAAGCCATGGTATTTTCAATTGCCTCATTCGCATGTGAGAGCTGGACAATGAGTAAGGAAGACCAAAGAAGAGTCGATGTTTTTGAGTTGTGGTGTTGGTGAAGAAGGCTGAAAGTACTATGGACTGCTAAAAGAACTAACAAATCTGTCCTGGAAGAAGTATAGCTAGAATGCTCCTTGGAAGTGAGAATGGCAAGACTTCATCTCACCTACTTTGGTCATGTTGTCAGAAGGGACCATTCTCTGGAGAAGGATGTCATGCTTGGTCAGTGAAGAAGGGAAGGCCTTCAATAAGACAGACTGACACAGTGAGTGCAGTGATGGGCTCAGGTATAGTAGGGATAGTGAGGCTGGCACATGGAGCAGTGTTTAGTTCTGTTGTACATAAGGTCACCATGAGTTGGAGATGAATCAACAGTACATAACAACAACAGCAACAATAACATGCTCATGCTTCTGGGTTTTGATTTTAGTATGCTTGCTGTCATTTCCTTTTTTGTTTTGCCCCTAGCTACATTTTTATGAAAGAATAAGGCAAGGATAAACTCATATTGATGCCCATTGAATTTCCAAGGCACTAAATCTTTATGGAAGTCTTCCTTCCACAGAGTGGCTGGTGGGTTTGAACTGCCAACCTTCTGGTTAGCAGTCAAATGACTTAGGCATTATGCCACCAGAGCTCCTTAAAGCAAGGATAGGTGAGGAAAAAGTAATACATTTTTAGTTCAGCATAGTTAATAATGAAACAGAAGCTACAAAGACCAAATCAGAAAAAAAAAAAAGTGAATTTGCAATAATGTTATCCATAATAACATGTAAAAATGGGTCAAAATCACGTCATACATTAACCTCAAAAAATAGTTATGTCTGTATTTATTCTTGAAATCCATACATTAGATACTTTATTTTCTCACCATAGGAAAAATATGGATATGGATACGTTCATGGAAATTACAATGTTGTCCTTCATTGGAATTTCAGAGTTTTGGAAACAGATGATTTATAGTGACCCCTTTCCATTTTTGCTTTTCAGTTCAGTTAGCATTTTTTGACTGCTTCCTCTGTGCCAAGCACTGTGCTAGGTGTTAGGGATACAGAATTGATTAAAACATATTTGCTTTCATCAAGAAGCCTATGATGGAAGAGGAAACAAGTGCTTTTGTCCAAAACGTAAGACTATGAGGGCACAAGCACAGAGTGATTTATTTTGCCCAGAAAGAAATAAAGCCTTCAAAGGAGGGATGATGTTCGAGACAGGCCTTGAAGGGAAAGAAGAAGGTGAGTAAATGTTGTACATTTTAAACAGTGAAACAGCATAAAACTTCTAAAAGGAAGTTTTGTTTGTGTTCTGTGAGCTGCTGGTCTAAATGAACTGAGCATCTGTGGAAAGGGGAGGAGGTTAAGGTGAGAAAGGGAGCTAAGGTGAGAAAGGTGTTTAAGATATGTGTTGCCCAGAGGTGAGGTTGGAAGAGCAAAGGTCCCTACCTAGCTCTATCAGGCCAAGAGCTCTCCATTTGCAAGAAAAGAGAGCACTAGATCCTTTTAGTGCATAGTCACTGTTTTGGTTACCTCTAGTACCACTCTGACAGGAATATACCACAAATGGGATGGCTTTGACAAAGAGGAGTTTATTCTCTTACAGTTTGGAGGCTAGAAGTCTGAGTTCAAAATGCCAGGCTCTGGGGGCTGGGTGAAAGCCCCTTGACCTTGGGCTTCAGCTCTGCCTCTTCCTCCCAACCCACTGAAGCTGGAGACTTTCTTCACTCAGACAACTGCTGGCGACTGAGGCTGACAAACCCAAGGTCGGCAAGTAGAAAGGCACAGTCCCTCTGTTACCAAACAACACAGCAGGCCACTAATTCAAGTCCATTGAAAGTCTCAAGATCAGCAGAGCATGGCAGGCTGCTGAATAAAGACTCTGCTGCATGCAGGGTTCAAGCATGCCATAAACCAGAAACCATTCTCAAAGCTGCCTCTTATATACAGGAAGCAGACCACATTCCCCACAGCAGCTACTCAGCTGCTTGTGGTAGATCCCACCGAGGAGTTGATTGCCAGTCTCATCATGGGGAATAACTTCCACCAGCTGCCCAGCCACTCAACCAGGCCCAGCCAAGTTGACACACAACCTTAACTACCACAGTCACGAACACCTCTTGCAAAGTTAGTCCAGCGTTCCATGTTTCCTTTTTAAGAGAAAAACAAAAAGATGTCAGGGCTTTCTGCCACTTTCTGGCTCTGAGATCTTAGTCCAGTTACATAAGTGTCAGATTCTTTATCTCCAGAAGGGGGAAAACAATGCCTCCCTCAAGGTTGTTTGTAAGGATACAAAAGAGAAACCCGTGTAAAATCCTCAGCACAGTGCTTGACACAGAGAAATAACTCTACTGCAGTTGCTGCTGCTGGTGCTAATAATGGTGGAGATAACGATAAAGAATGAGAGGTGACTCCACTCTTGGCCTGGTCTCTTTCTCTGCGCAGGCTTGGGAAGATTCTGAACATCCCAAGAGGTGGGCACACACAGAGCAATCTTGGCTAACCTGGCTCTGACCCAAAGAGACTTCCTGCCCATCTGCACTTCCCTTGCCGTTGTTCCTGTGGCTCAGGTGGCTCAGGCAGTTGCTCCAACTGCTGCCTTGGTGCCCTGACAGCTGCAATTAGCCAGGCAATAGCCTATCAAACCAAACCTCAATGGAAACCAGTAGCCCTAAATAATCCCAGAAACAAGGTCCACTTCCTCCCCTCTACTCTTCTCCACCGCCTGCTCTCATGACTTGTTTTACTTGTTTTCATTTTCTTCTCATTTCATCTTCATTTCCTTTCTCTTCCTTTGACTCTATTTTTCCTTTTCTCCCTCATCCTCATTCCCTCCTTTTACTTTTATTTTATCTTCCCTGAATGCTTGCTACTCCTCCAGCTCTGGCCCCTCCAGTGTGATATGGTAGTCTGAGTCCTAAGTGGGATGTTAGGAGACTTAGAGACAATGCACAAGCCACTTCATGCTCCAGGGATATGGTTTCCTCACCCACAGAAATTGAGAGGTTGGACCAGAATGATTTCTGAATGTTCTTTCTATTCTAAACTCCCATTCTGTTAGCTTTCTGTTTTGCTTGCCTTTGTGCCTGCTTTTCCTATTTCCTGTCTCTGCTCGCTCATCTGTCTACCTGCCTCTCTCATCCACATTCCTATAACTCCTGTCCAAACAGCCATCATCTCTCCCCACATCTGTTCCTCACTTGTCTCCCTGTTTCCATTCTCATCTATGTCCAAGGTATTCTCCACACAGAGCCCAAAGTAACCTTTTAAAAACATAGGTGAGATTGCTCACTCCCCTATTCAAATTTTTGCAAACTCCTTTGCAGCCATTGTCTGTCTATTCCATTAACCTGTTTGTTTTCTTCAAAGCAATTGTCACTACTTGAAATTATCTTTCTTTATTCATTTACTTGTTTAATTTTTAGGTGATTGTTCACTGGCTTTCTTTCTCCTAGAATGTAAACTGCATGAAAAAGGGCCCTGCCGATCTTTGCTTTTTATCCTCAGTGAGTAGGCCAGACCCTTGTGTGTAGTATTCCCTTAATAAACGCAGAATAAATGAGACTCCCTTTACCAGAGAACCTATCTCACCTCTCTTTAGAATGTTATCTCCTAATTACATCATTATTACTAAAAAATATCTCTCCCAGTCAAAAATTATATCCATCTTTCTCCATTAGTTCTGAGACAATTTCCTTCATTCACTTTTCTTGACCACCTAGGCCCAATGCACTCACTGAGTGGCAGAAAGCAATGGCAATTATGAAATTAGTTCTTCTCTCACTTTAATTTCAATCTATGCTCTTGAGTGACTAAGGAAAAAACAGAACAGACTCTAATCTAGATGGCTCTTTCATAATGCCAAGAAAGAAATTTCCTTAAGAAAATTTATTAAAACACTCAACGTTCTGTGCTGGGTTCTTGGGGAGATGTTAAGAGTGTCCAGTTTCTTTAAAACAACTCTTGGAGATAGGTAATGTTAATATTCCCATTTTATAGAACATAAAAATGTGGTTTAAAGGGTTATGTAGCTGGGTAAAAGTAGCAGAGTCAGTGGCATGGAGCTGGGATTTAAACTCAGGAAGTGCACAGCCAGAGCCAAGTGCCTAATCACCAGATGAATCCCTCTCATCCTGTAAATTAGAATATTAACCTGCTTTACTTTCATTATAAAAAACTTATTGCCATTGAGTTGATTACAACTCATTAACACAGAACTTACCCACTGCCATTGACTTGACCCTGACTCATAGCAACCCCATTGGGTTTCCAAGGCTGTAAATCTTTATGAAAGTAGATTGCCTCATCTTCCTCCCAGGAACCAGCTGGTTGGCTTAAAACACCAATTTTCTGGTTAGCAGCCAAATACCTTATCCATCATCTCACCAAAGATCCTTAGCATGGCACTTACACATACCTTATTATTTATTTATTTGTTTGTTTGTTTATTTATTTATTTATTTGTGGCCTTTGTCCTTCCATTATAACATAAGTTCCCATTAGGCAAGTATCATGGCTATCCTATTCACTACACTTTACCCAGTACTTAATATAGAGCCTGGTATACAGTAGACACTCAGTAAATATTTACCAAATGAATAAATGAATGATTTATATCTTGTTGTTGTTATGTGCCGTCGAGTCGGCCCCGACTCATAGCGACCCCTCCTTGGGTTTTCGAGGCAGTATCACTACGGAAGTAGGATTGCCCAACCTTCCTTCCGAGGAGTGGTTGGTGGGTTTGAACCGCCAGCCTTCTGGTTAGCAGTCATGTGCTTTAGCCACTATGCTACCAGAGCTCCCGATTTATATCTTAGGAAAAAAAAAAGCTCTGGTAGTGTAGTGCATAAGGCATTTGACTGCTAACCAGAAGACTGGTGGTTCAAACCTACCAGCCACTCCTTGAAAAGAAGGTTGGGCAATCTACTTCAGTGGTGATACCGCCTTGGAAACCCAAGGAGGGGTTGCTATGAGTCAGGTCTGACTCGAGGGCACATAACAACAAAAGGTCTTAGAAGATGATACAAAAGGAGACCTGATAATTTTGTGTATAAAAGTTAATTTTTGTTATGGAATACTATCAAAAATATCCCCATTAACAGCATATCTTCATCTTTTGAAGGTAGATTTGATTTGGCAATTAGCCAAAACTGTTGAAAACTGATTTTAGTCAAAAAGAACAGAGCTTTATGGCATCTCTCCTTGCCCCAAATTTAGACTATTTGCAAGGATACCTAATCTTCTGTGATATAAGAGCCTTTGGTACTCTTGTTACATCTCTGGATCTCTAGATGATGGATTTAAGGGCACAAAAAAATATATATAGGATTTCAAAAGAATCAACTATAATGAAATTCAGTTATCAAAATATAAAACATCATGGCATAGTAATATCTCTGTTTCTTTATTAACTTATTAAATAACAAGATGCAACAACTAAAATGTGATATAGAAATAATGTGATATGCAAAGATCCTTCCACTGGGGACAAAATCATAGTTATTACTTTCCTAGTTAAAGGAAAGTTCAATTTCAAAGAGGTTAATGAAAATAAAGATGTAATTTTTACCCATCCAATTTCACAGAGCCCCTAAATTTAACCATGTACCCTCACAGACCACAAATTAACAGTCCTTGTTTTACAGGGGTCCACTACAAGTTCATCAGTAGCAGCTAGACTTAAAATAAATGTGTTGTTTTAAAAGTGACCACTACAGGTGTTACTCTTCATTTAGTACATAAGTTCTGACATATATAAATTTTTAAAAAATAGGCCCATATTTTTAATTTCCTTATTAATTTTCTAACTATCATAGTTATCATTGAAATCTATTTACTCAATATTTACTTATGAATGTATAAAGAAATATTCTGAAATCTTTATCCTTGATATTAAGAATTTATATTCAGTTTATATATGCATTTTTAATAGGTACTATTTTGACACGTTCCACTGCCATTGACTGGATTCTGACTAATAGCAAACCTTCAGGATAGAGTAGAATTGCCTCATAGGGTTCCAAGCCTGTAAAACTTTACAGAAGCAGACTGCTTCATCTTTCTCCTTTGGAGCAACTGGTGGGTTCTAACCACCAATCTTTTGGTTAGCAGCCAAATGTTTTAATCACTGCACCAACAGAGTTCCATAAAACTTTTACATGATACAAAAATTCAAAGGTACAAAATGAAAAAGTCTCCCTCTACCTCTGACTGCCTGAGTCTCCTCCTTAGAAGCAAATAATGTTACCAGTTTTTTTCAGTATTTTTTCAGAGATGGTTTATTTATACACAAGCAAATATGTTTACATATTCCTTCCCCCTTAGCACAAATTACAACATATGTTTCACACTACTTTTTCATCTTGCTATTTCACTTAGTAATACATCTAGAAAATAATTCTGTATTCACCCATTGAAAATTTATTTATGTTTTTTGGTGGCTGCATAGTAGTAATATATTGCAGCAGTAACATAATTATTTAAGCAGTCCCTTATTGATAGGAATGTAGAGTGTTTCTAAAAGGTTTGCTCGTAGGAAAAAAGGGAGAACAGTAAAATATATTTCAAATAGGTATTTTGTCATGTACACCCACCTGTGTGGGACTTAGAATCATGAAACCAAAATATAAGTAGATGGTGAGAGATTTATACCACATAAAGGTTAATACATTGAGACTCAGATTATAATGGCAAATTCACCAAGAAAACCAAACCAAACTCACTGCCGTTGGGGTCGATTTTGACTCATAGTGACCCTTCCGTGGGTTTCCAAGGAAGTATCACTACAGAAGTAGATTGCCCCATCTTTCTTCTGAGGAGTGGCTGGTGGATTTGAACCACTACCCTTCTAGTTAGGCACTACACCACCACAGCTCATTCACCAAAAAGTCTGAGGAGAAAAGATGAAGATAATATCAACTCTCTCACAGCTATCTAGGATATGTTTAGTGTTTTGAAGAATTAAAGAGGGGCTAACTTAAGATGAGAGAATTTTCCAAGATGTGAGCCCACTTTGGAGAAAGTGTAGAAGTATCAAGTAGGCAAATTTGTTTTTAGTTTTAATGTGATTCTCAGGAAGAGGCTTGAATCAATTATACTGTTTGGTTCATAGCACAATGCTATCATTGGCCAATGTAGGCTCCTTTTGGATTTATTACTCCCATTCACACACACACCCCCAATTTCCCACTTACATTACCCTTTCCTCCCTTAATCATTCTAATTGAATGTGTTTAATGTAAGGAGCATTAAATTTTTTTGCAGTCAAGAGCTGAGCAAATAATCCAAGAAGCTGGACTCTATGAAGAAAAACATGGTATCAGGATTGGAGGAAGAATCATTAACAACCTGAGATATGCAGACGATACAACTTTGCTTGCTGAAAGTGAGGATGACTTAAGGCACCTACTGATGAAGGTTGAAGAATACAGTCTGCAGTATGGATTACATCTCAACATAAAGAAAACAAAAATCCTCACAACTGGACCAATGAGCAGCATCACAAGAAATGGAGAGAAGATTGAGGTTGTCAAGGAATTCACATTCACGTTGCTTGGTTCTACAATCGATGCCAACGGAAGCAGCAGTCAGGACATTAGACGACGTGTAGCATTGGGAAAGTCAACTGCGAAGGAACTGTTTCAAGTGCTGAGGAGCAAGGATATCTCCTTGAGGACTAAGGTGCGCCTGACACAAGCCATGATATTTCCAATCTCCTCGTATGCATGTGAGAGCTGGACAATGAATAAGGAAGAACGAAGAAGAGTTGATGCTTTTGAGTTGTGGTGCTGGCGAAGAATGCTGAAAGTACCGTGGACTGCTAAAAGAACTAACAGATCTGTCCTGGAGGAAGTGCAGCCAGAATGCTCCTTGGAAGCAGGAATGGCCAGACTTCATCTCACCTATTTTGGTCATGTTGTAAGAAGCGACCATTCCCTGGAGAAGGATATCATGCTTGGTAGGGTGGAGGGTCGACGAAAGAGGGGGAGGCCTTCAAGGAGATGGATTGATACGGTGGCTGCAATGATGGGCTCAAGTATAGCAGGGATTGTGGGGCTGGCGCGGGATCGGGCAGTATTTCATTCTGCTGTGCATGGGGTCGCTATGAGTCGGAAACGACTGGACGGCACTTAACAACAACAACAACAACAATGTAAGGAGCCCACATCCCCCCCCCCGGTAGTGTAGCAGTTAAGTGCTCCACCACTACCAAAAGTCAATGCTTGAATCTGCCAGCCATTTCATGGAAGAAAGATGTGGCAATCTGCTTCCATAAAGAGCACAGCCTTGGAAACATTATGTGGAAGTTCTACTCTGTCCTATAGGGTTGCTATGAGTCAGAGTCAATTCCATGGCAGTGAATTTTCTGTTTTGGTTTAATGTATGAACTTTTATTTGTATGTAAAATAGACATAATGATATTTTAAGTGTACTTTTAATTTACATAGATAATGTTCGATTAAAACTCATTCTATTTCATTTTCCACTAATAGGTATGATTTAAGGTCTGTCTATGCAGCTACATGAACATCTAACACATTGCCTGTAACTGCTGCCTGATCTCATCTATCATGTTTTATCCACCTACCTTTTCATTAGCGGGCAGCCAGGTTGCATCCAGCACATTGCCATCACAGATAAGATTGCAGTTTACATCTTTAAAATATCCTCCCTGGATCTATGTGAAAATTTATTTGGTATATGTACCTGGAGAAAAACTGCCAGGTCGTACAATTTTATGTATTTATTTTGACTAATAGTGACAAATTGTTGCCCAAATTTGCTGCCCCAGCCAGCAACACCTGATGGTTCTCACCTCATTACATCTTTGCCAGCTAAATGGTCTAGTATTCTAATGTTTTTTTTAGAAAGGTATATATTATAGGAGCTCTGGTAGCATAGTGCCTAAGGCACTTGACTGCTAACCAGAAGGCTGGTGGTTCAAACCCACCAGCCACTCCTCAGAAGGAAGATGGGGCAATCTACTTCTGTAGTGATACTGCCTCGGAAACCCAAGGAGGGGTCGTTATGAGTCAGAGCCGACTCGACGGCACATAATAACAACAACATATATATTATATTATTAGTATTTACATTTACATTTATCCAAACATTAATGATATCATATCTTCAATGTTTGTGAGTCTTTTGAGTGTCTTCTGTAGATTGCCTGTTCATACACATTGCCCATTCTTCTATAGAGCTTTCTGCCCTTTTTGTTTTTCCTTGCTGTTTATTTGTAGTAGTTTCTTATATATAAAACCAAATTCAACTGCTGTTGAGTTGGATCTGACTCATAGAGACCCCTTCTTGCATTTCCAAGGTGGTATCACTATGGAAGTAGATTGCCCAATATTTCTTCTGAGGAGTAGCTGGTAAGTTTGAACCTCCAGCCTTCTGGTTAGCAGTCAAATGCCTTAGGCACTATGCCACCAGAGCTGTTATCATTGTAACACACGTCTCTTCCCAGTGTATTCTCTGCCTATTAATTTTGTCATCCATTGGGCAGAAATTCTTACTCTTGAGATAATCATATTAATCTATCCTTTTGTTTTATGTTTGCATGTTTGATGTTTGTTTAGTAAATCCTTACCCTCCATAGGTAACACAAACATTCTCTTACATTTACATTTTCCTCTGTTAAATTTATCATATTATCTTTCCCACTTAGAGCTTTATATATTTGAAGTCAACTTTTATATATTGCCTTAGGAAGGGATCCAGGTTTTTGTTTTGTTTTGTTTTGTTTTTTGAGATAGTGGGAGCTTTGCATAAAATGCCTGAGATAAGCAGAATGCAGGTTGGAATAAATGGAAGAGAATAGGAAAAGGAGATGTCTGAGACCCATGGGAAAAGGATGTAGAAGCAAAATCCAGAGATTCTATGTGACCTACCTTAGCACATGCTCCTCTATCCATGGTCCGTAATGAAATATTTTAAAAGTCAGCATGAAGTGTGTATGCATGTGCTTCTCATACAAATAAAGCCATTTCAAAGGGGAATTTCCCAGCAGCACTGAGTTACTGGTACTTGGCTTTAAAAATACACCCTATATAAAACAGAAGAACTTTCCCAAGTGGGCTGAGGATATGGGTAAGTGGGAAGAGAGGAAGCTAAGAGGGAGAAAGGCCAATGGATATACAAGAAGACTGGTAGAACCCTGAGACTATGACCCTTACTCACATTTCAGACTTGTAACTGAACTCACTCCCATGTCTCAATCTTTAGCCAAACAATAGACAAATCTACAAGGTGAACAATTATGCTAGGAAGGTACAGGCTCCTTAAAATAATGAACCATTTGAGATCAAAGGGGCAGCATTTGCCCAGGGATAAACTTCAGAAGGCAGAAAGAGGAGAGAAAAGAAGTGGAAATGAGAAACATAGGGAGGAAGTGGGAGGCATGATGTTACATTGAAGGGATTGCAATCCATGACATGAAACAAAAAATATGTGGATTGTTGAATGGAAAATAGATTTGCTCTGTTAACTTTTACTGAAATCACAATTAAGTTAAAAAAAAAAAAAAAGTCACAGAGAAATCCTGTGGAAAACAATCTAACAAAATTGTAGGAAAATGGTTAATATTTTCAGACTTATGATCTGCCTACATTATTACAAACCCAACATATTCTTTTTTCTCTTTGTAAATGGACTCAGCAATCAGCCTTTCATTCTTTTGATGCTTTACTGATATTGAAGATCTCATCATACCTGCAGGGAGACCATGAAACTGTCTTAGAAAAGAAGAAAGAGACCAAAAAAAAAAACCCTCAGGGAAAAATAAAGGCAGAAAAAAGTTATCTTTTCAAATATATAAAAATGGTTCTTAAAAGCTGGCATTTTCTTGACCACCAAAAGGCAGTGATTATCCTGTGGGAGGAAAGACCAAAATTGAAGTAAAATGTTACAAGAAGTGTTTTTTTTGTTTTTCATTTTGGTTTTCCCCTAAGCACTTTTTTTAATGCAAGGATTTTTTTTTTGTTTTGTTTTGTTTTGTTTTTATTCAAATCAGTGTCTTGATTTGACACTGATCTAGCTGCTAGGCTCTTTCTTACAACCTCCCCCGAAAAAAAAAATTCTGATAGAAGCCATCCTCTAGCTTCTCCCTAAATCTTAGTTGTACGAAGTATCCCCAACTCTGAATACCATAAAAAGTTATGTTAAAGCATATGACTTATGAGTAAAAATCACATGTGAAGACATGTGTTCTTTCTGATAGATGCTCTGTGCCAGTGTGGAATGTTTATAAGACTCTAAAGTCAGAATTCTTTCTCTGACTTTATACACTGAAAGGCATAGAGTGATTTACTTAGTCTCTTTGAAACTTGATTTCTTCATTCATAATGTAGATAAATAGTACCTACTTCTTAGTGTTATTAAAAGATTATATGCCACATACCTACTGAAAGGCTATAATAAGAATAACTGAAAACACTAAGTACTGATGAAGTTGTGGAGGAACTAACTAGAACCCTCATGTATTATTGATGGGAATTCAAAATAGTACCACCACTCTGGAAAAGAGTTTGTTAGGTTCTTAAACATACACTTACTTTATACTTATCATGTTTTTGTTGTTAGATGCCATCGAGTAGATTCTGACTGATAGCAACCCTATGTACAACAGAATGAAACAATACCCTGTCTTGTGCCATCCTCACAATTCTTGCTACACTTAACCCCATTAGTCCAGCCACTGTGTCAATGCATCTTGCAGAGGATCTTCCCCTTTTACCTATCCCTCCACTTTACGAAGCATATCCTTCTCCAGGGACTCTCCCTTCTGACCACATGACCAAAGTAGGTGAGACAAAGTCTTGCCATTCTCACTTATAAGGAGCATTTGGCTGCACTTCTTCCAGGATAGATTTGTTCATTCTTTGGGCAGTTCATGGCATTTTCAGTATTCTTTACCAACATCACAATTCAAAGGCATCAACTCTTCATATACTTATCGTATGACCCAACAATTCCACTCTTGGACATTTACCCAAGTGAAATGAATAGTAACATTGACATAAAAACTGTGTGCAGATGCTTATAACAGTTTTATTCACAATCACCAAAACCTGCATGAGTGATTGGTTAAATAACAAGTGGATGGGTGGATGAGTAAGCAAGCTGTAGTATGTCTGCACAATGGAATAATCCTCCTCAACTGAAGTTAACCAACTACTGATATACTCAACGACTTGGGTGAAACTCAAAGACATTATGCTGATTGAAAGAAGGCAGTCTGAAAAGGTTACACATTATATGATTCTATTTAGGAGGAATTCTCAAAAATATAAAACTATAATGACAAAATAGATCAGTGATCACCAGGGAGGGGTTTGGTTAAAATAGAGGGAGAGTATATTCACAAAGGATAGCACAATGGAGTTTCACAGGGTGACAGAACTGGTTAGATTCCCAATTGTGATGGTAGTTTCATGAATTTATATATGTGCTAAATTTCATAGAACTATATACCAAATAAATGTCAGTTTTACTGTACAGTTTTTAAAAAAATAACCAAGATTATATGAAATAATGCATGGAAAATATTCAATATAGTCCCTGGCATGGAGTAGATGTTAGCTATAAATTGTTTCAAAAGTTATGATATGGAGTGCCATCTTCAAGAATGTAATTTAACAGATTTAGATACAGTTCAACTCAATGTGACAAAGATGAGAGAAAAGGAACTGCTATAAATGATGTAAATGGTACAGGTGATTCTGCCTGATCATCTCCCTCATTTATCATATGATTGGAATGCAGCAAAGATGGAAAATATGAATCTAATCTTTCCTCGTTTGGTTTCAGTTCCTTCATGCCTCTCTCATACAATAGGCATCTTGCTATGCTCAATGTGGCTTTAATATTTAAAAATAAGATTTTTTTTTTTTCCCTAAAATATGGCTTCAAACTGTACAGCAACTATTTTGTCTGGTACTAAACCAAAGAAACAGGGATATGCTTGGTCAATGAAGGGAAAACTGGCACTGTGGAACTTATGAGTACCCATTTTGGTGCCTGTTAAGAATCATTTTAGTTATATGCAACTTTCACCACACATATAAATGATTTAAGATCAGCTCTGTTGTTCGGGGGAGCTCTGGTGGTATAGTGCCTAAGTCATGTGACTGCTAACCAGAAGGCTGGCGGTTCAAACCCACCAGCCACTCCTTAGAAGGAAGGTTGGGCAATCTACTTCCATAGAGATACTGCCTTGGAAACCAAAGGAGGGGTTGCTATGTTGTTCAGAGTTTGGAAGGCCAATGATGTTCAATCCAGGCTGTCAGATACACGAGTTGGACTGGTCATTTGGAATCGCTTAGAATCCTTATGTACTGTTCCTTGAAAATGGACTAGCCATACTAATCGTTCAAGGGCAGCTGAACAGCAAAGCACTCAGGGCAACTGAACAGCAAGGCATTCAGACCCACAACAAATGTGGAGCCATTCCTATGGCTTCCACATCTCCCATGGTTTCAGTTTAATGGAGAGCAGATTATCCAATGTGCTAAATTTCCCCAAATTAGTGAGTATTGGTCTAAATGAACTTCTCTCTGGAGGTAGTATTTAGAATCTTTTTCTCATTGTCATTGAGGTATTCTCAAGCTGTTTGTCATTTAAAGTTGGATTTGATTTTTAAACAATCAAGTGCTCTCCCTAATCATTGAAGCCAGAGAGAAGAGCAATCTTCTCCTGTTCTTCCGGCCTGCTACTCTGGGCATCCCTGCGTTGTCTCTCCTCACCTGTAACCCTGGGGCTGACTGCTCTTCTGTCCGGGTTCAATGCTTTTATCCCTTTTCTCCTGCTCTTCCGGCCTGCTACTCTGGGCATCCCTGCGTTGTCTCTCCTCACCTGTAACCCTGGGGCTGAACTACAGGGCTGTAACCCTGTAGTGATACCTCCTCAGAAACCCAAGGAGGGGTCGCTATGAATCTTAATCAACTTCATGGCAGTGAGTTACTATTGCTATATTCATTTTATAATAGAGAACTCAGACAAATAGAGGCTAAGTAACTTGCTAATAGTAAGTTGGCTTGACACCAGGTGCCTACTTCCAAACGACTGTTCTAAGCTGCCTTCCTAGAGATGCAAGGAAAAATATCACAGTAACAGTACAGCAATAAAATAAAGGCACCACCATCAAGTTGATTCCAATTCAAAATGACCCTATAGGACAGAGTAGAACTACCCCATAGGGTTTCCAAGACTATAAATTTTTACAGAAGCAGACTGACTCATCTTTCTCCTACAGAATAGCTAGTGGATTCCAACCACCAATCTTTTGTTAACAGCTGACTTTAACCACTGCACCATTAGAGCTCCTTTTAGTACAACACTATGAGGCAGGAAATAAGAACCGAAACAGAGACAGACAGGACATGACTGGGGACTCAAAATAATGAGCTAGAAAGAAGAGATACAAAGACGCTAACAGTCCATGTTCTAACTCTCCCTAATATTTGACATGCTGTCTAGGGTAATGTCCAAGCTAATACATCATATATAATATTACCTAAATATGTAATTTACTAATTCACTCAATAAGTATTGTTGATCCTCTAAGGAGGCACAAACAGCTCTGGTGGCATAGTGCCTAAAGCCATTTGACTGTTAACCAGAAGGCTGGTGTTTAAAACCCACCAGTCACTCCTCAGCAAGAAGATTGGGCACTCTACTTCCATAGTGATACCACCTTGGAAACCCAAGGAGGGGTCTCTATGAGTTGGAAACAACTCGATGGCAGTGAGTTTGGTTTTGTTTTTTTGACTAAGTGAAAGTTTGGCAGTTTAAATCTACCCACTAACACTGAAACAAAGGCCTAGAAATCTGCTTTTATAAAGAGTGCAGCCAAGAAAACCCTGTGGAGCAGTTCTACTCTGTAACACTTGGGGCTGCCATGAGTCAGAACAACTTAATGGCAACAATCTTGTTTGGTTGTTTGTTCTTTAATGTGCTAAAGAGTCCCTGGGTGGCATTAACATTTGACACAATCAATTGCTAACCAAAAAGGTTGAATGTTCAAATCCACCCAGAGACATCTTGGAAGAAAGACCCAATGATCTGCTCCCAAAAGGTCAGCCATTGAAAACCCTATGAAGCACATTTCTACTCTGACACACATGTATTCATCATGAGCTGAAACTAGCATTATACACTAAGCTCTGAATTAGATAGGGACACGGAATGAATCTAACAAGGCCACTGATTTCAAGAAGTCTTTTGTCTATTATGTGGTCTGTAACTTATTTTAAAATATTTCAATATAAACAATGTGCTATTGATACATATGTCCTCTTCTATATGATAATCAGAAATACACACTGCACAGGTGGTCAGCCAGCACATAGCCATCAAGGCCACACACCAGAAGTGTTACTCCAAGGTCTTCAGCTCTTTATCTTAAAAAAAAAAAAAAAATAGGTTGTTTGTATTCACAGGGATAATAGAAAGGCATTTCCAATAGGGAACTAGGGTGCTCAATTTGTAGATTGGCTAAAAATATTACAGAAATGCCCTTGAATGACAGGTCATAAGACTCTCCTTATGTTACATTTTGGCTAAATATGAAATAGTATGTATAAAAAACAATGAAGGCTCTAGTAACATCATCTCCCACCAGAGAGGGTCAATTCCTTCTTCTGTGGAGTACATAGAATTGAGAGTAGAGTCATATTATCCAAGCCCATGATTGGGCCAAGTCTACCTGTGCTTCTATGTCTGGGAAGGGGTCTTCTTTTCAAGTGACAGCCATCCTCTAGTACATCTTTTTTTTCCCAGTGCTAAGAGAATATCCACTGTGCTTTTCAGAAGTTTTTTTTGTTTGTTTGTTTGTTTGTTATTTTCAGTCTGCTTCTCTATGCAGCTTCAGAATTCTGTGTGGAAACCAGCTGTGTGTTTAAAGCCCCTCAAATCCTCAATTTTGTCATTCCAACCTGCTTGACTGCCAAAAGTTCTGGTTTCCTGTTCCCCCAGAAGTGGCCCTCTGCTGGGCCATGCAGGAATCCCAGCTTCTGGTCACATCCAGAATTGGCAAGTGTTCCCACGGAAAAAGTGGCCACAGACAGGTCAGCTCACCACTGCCTCCAGCCCTGTTCACCAGAGTCCTTCCCCAAGCAGGTCAATGTCTCCTCAGAAACATGAACTGGAGGAAAATTCCACTGTGCTTTTTGGAAATTTTTCAACTAAGCCTTCTTCTGTCTCACACCCAGCACACTTTCAGAATCCAGCAAATGTCCTAAGAGGAAACTAGTCACGTGCTGAGGTCACTCAAGTCACCAGTTTTGGTCACCTGAGGGCAGCACGATCACCATAATATCTGTTATTTTTTCCATGGATGCCCTTTTCTGGGGCCAAATCTGGTTTTCTCAACCTTTTGGCCACACCCAGAATTGTCAACTGCCCCCTAGGAAAAAATTGCTAACCCACCATTCACTCACTCCTTCTAGGATTTTCTCCTATCTGAAATTTTAGCCCCTAAAGGAATTGTAGGAGCTCTGGTAGCATAGTGGCTAAGGCACTTAACTGCTAACCAGAAGGCTGGCGGTTCAAACCCACCAGCCACTCCTCGGAAGGAAGTTTGGGCAATCTACTTCCATAGTGATACTGCCTCAGAAACCCAAGGAGGGGTCGTTATGAGTCGGGACCGACTCGATGGCACACTACAACAACAACAACAACAAAGGAATTGTGGTGGTGTAGTGGGTAAGGCATTTGATTGCTAACCAGAAGGTTGGCAGTTCAAACTCACCATCTAATCCATGGGAGTAAGACGAGGCAGTCTATTTCTATTTCCAAAAAAATTTACAGCCTTGGAAACCCAATGGGGGTCTCTATGAGTCAGAATCAACTTGACGGGTAGGGGGTTTGGTTTTTTTTTTTTTTAGTCCTTATTGCTTTGCAGTTCTGCAATGTCTTGAAAGAGATGATTTTTTTTTTTTTTATTTTATCTGGCGTTTTTTAGCTGTACTTGGAGTATTAATTTGCCATAAACTACTCTATTCTACCTGAAGTGGAAGGTGCTATCTGTATCCTTTAGAATAACAGCCAAAGTAGCCTTCTGGTCAGTCACTGATTTAGAGAACTCTGCTTTCTCGATGCTAGTCATAACAAAAACAAAATCAGTTGCTGTTGAGTCAATTCCAACTCATGGCGACCCCATCTGTTTCACAGAACTGCTCCTCAGAATTTTCAAAGGTTGTGACCTTTTGGAAGTAGATCCCCAGGCCTTTCCTCTGAGGTGTCTCTACCAAAGAAAAACAAACTCACTGCCATTGAGTTGGATCCAACTCATAGCAACCCCTCCTTGGGATTCCAGGTGGTATCACTACAGAGGCAGATTGTCCAACCTTCCTTCCAAGGAGTTGCTGGTGGGTTTGAACTGCCAGCATTCTGGTTAGCAGTCAAATGCCTTAGGCACTACACCACCAGAGCTCCCAAGGTACCCTGGATGGACCCAAATCACAAACCTTTAGGTTAAAAACCCACTGCAATTGAGTCAGGTCTGACTCATAGCAACCCCTCCTTGGGTTTCCGAGGCAATATCACTACAGAAGTAGATTGCCGAACCTTCCTTCTGGGGAGTGGCTGATGGGTTTGAACCACCAGCCTTCTGGTTAGCAGACAGATGCTTTAAGCACTACACCACCAGAGCTCCCACCTTTAGGTTAGCTAAGCACATAACCACTTATACCACCCAAAGACTCTGAGCTGTATACTGACTCCAGAACATTGTCAGTTTGCCTCCAGTTAGCTTCTCATACAAAGTGTGATATTAAAAGGACAGAATTGGAATCCACGAAGATTACCAAATAACTGTTTCTAAAAAAATCTGTATGTGTGGAAGGTTTTGGTTTGAGATTTGCCTTCTTCATAACCTAGTAGTAAAGTTGTAGGGGAGGAGAACTTTAACCATAAACTACCTCTGAATTTTTGGAAGTTACCAGTTCCAGAAAGAAAATCTGTCCATTCCCGGCCTGGTCCCTATATGTACCAATTTATATCTTCTCAATATATATCCCTATATGTACCAATTTATATCTTCTCAATTTACATCGGTTCTTGAGTAATAAATGCTATGAATTAGTAAACCAGTATAGAAAGCATTATTTCCTGTTTTGTTGTTATTCTAAAAGTAACATCTTTTTTCATTGAGCAATTTATCTCCCTTGGTTCTAGAAGCCCACAAATTAGTGAATAAATTTGTTTTTCACCTCTGGGTCCCCATCATTGTTTAAGAACATCCATCCTAGGTCTTCTCAGTCTTGGTGTTTCTTTACTTTAGTACTCATTTCTTTTCACCTATATAGTTATCAAAACACCTATTTCTAGATTATTTTAATTCTTCTTTTCCAGAGACTCTGTTTCTTCTCAGGCTCTCTGTTCCATTATGTGTTTGTTCAGCAAAGATTTACTAAATATTGCTTTATGGCATCCACAGCTACATACTATATATGGTCACATCCAGGTTTCATAGCAGAAGACAGTGATATTTGATTCCATATACCTGGAAGTGACTGATATTTGATGATACAATTACCCTCTTATCTGAAACAGAGTGAGAGGCACCATATCCCCATTCATCATTTTATCCCCAAACTTTAGCATACTATCATGCACATAGTAAACCATTTAATAAACATGTGTTATATTAATTAATTATTAATATATTAAAGTCATAAAGAGAGTAATATTCAAGCACACAATTTGCAATGTATCCCATGTTCTTCTCCTGAATTATGTCTGGGGGGAAAAAAAAAATCCATGTTATATAACTAGAGATTTGCTCGGTGATTCAGGTCAAAGGTTATCAGAAGAACTTTAAAAAATAATAATAATTTTTTTTTCTGCCAGAACAGAAAAGTGAGTGGAGAAGTTTAATCACAGGGAGAAAAGGCTGACAAGTCAATCTTCAAGGGACAAATAAAACAGGTACAGGTAAAGGTTTACATTTAGACTGAAAATGACAAAGGCATGAAAAGGCAAGAGTATGGAGGTGTTAAAAAGCCCACTTCAATTAAACAAGACAGTAAGTTGAATTGGATTTCTAGGTAGAAACTGTAAGGAAAAGTGTTGTTGAGGACCCCAGGGGCAAGATAGGAAGGAGCTTGTTATAGCTACCTTCTCTTTCAGACACTAACACTTCACCTACACCACCCAGTATGTACATTATGCACTGCAAGGGGGATGTTGAGAGAGGAAGTGTGTACTTTCATATTTAAAAATCTTTTGGAGGCCATCCATATGCTGAAGAAACATTTCTTTTGCCTGTGGGCTTTTTCTCTTCTTCTTTTTTTTTAAACAGGAAGAAAGAAAGAAATAACTTCTAGAAACCATTTCTCTCATCAAAGCATTTCTTTCTTACCTCATCTTCACTCACCTTCCCCAGGAAGAATTTTTGCCCTTGTTGATATAATGATCAAACATAATTTCAGAAGCACATTTAACATAATGATGTGTGCAATACACGTGAACACAGTTACCCAAGGACAGTACGTGGAGTCAGTAAATTGAAAGATGGTTCCAAATGTGCTTGTGAGTGGGTGCAGAGGATTAAGTTCAATTCCAAGCACAGGGTAAACATTTGACAAGTGGTATTCAAATGAATTAACAAAAAACAACTAAATCAAACTGTATATATAGGGAATATATAAAGAGTCATCAAAGCCCTCTTCTATGTGACAAACTTATTGTGTCATCACTATAAATGAGACAATAAAATGATTCAAACTTGCTTAGATCATCTAAAAAAACTGTTTGCGGATAAAGTTGTCTCAGATGCAAAGAAAAAGATATAGAACTTTAGATTTATGTTGTTTTTGTTGTTATGTGCCCTTGAGTTGGACCCAACACACAGCGACCCCTCCTTGGGTTTCTGAAGCAGTATCACTACAGAAGTAGATTGCCCCATCTTCCTTCCAAGGAGTGGCTGGTGGGTTTGAATCGCCAACCTTCTGGTTATCATCAAGTGCCTTAGGCACTGCGCTACCAGAGCTAAAAAAAAAAAAAAAAAAAAACACCCTGCTGCTGTTGGGTTGATTCCAGCTAGTGCTAACCCATGCGTAGCAGAGTGAAACTGTGTACTATAGAGACTTCAAGGCTGTGGCCTTTCAGAAGAACACTGTTAAATTTCTTGTATGGTAGTTAAGCACTTAACCATCTGTGCCACCTATGACTCCTTTTTGGTTATTGTTGTTATTGTTGCATGCCTTTGAGTCCATTCCAACTAATAGCTACCCTATATGACAGAGTAGAACTGCCTTATAGGGTTTTCTTTTAATCTTTACAGAAGCAGATCTCCAGGTCTTTCTCCCACAGAGCCACTGAGTTTGGATCATTAACCATTTGATTGGCAGCCAAGCACTTAACCATTGTACCACCAGATACTGTTAAAAAATAGCAACAAAGCAAAAACACTGTGGATGGAATATACATATTCTAAAAACAAATGGATGTTAGCCCTAAGTTTATATTCTTGCTCCATAACTACTAATGGTGTGCTTCAGGGATGTTACTTCACTCCTTTGAGCCTATTTCCTCACCTGCAAAATGAGATAACCATACTTAATTAGAGGCATGAATATTAAGGTTGTATATATCCTGCAGTGTAGTGAATTATATGGTATGGTTTTTCTAGCCATAGTCTTTGAAACTCCCACTTTGCCGTGAGCAACTGAGTAGCTGCTTGTTAAAGTCATCCACTTGGGGCAGCACAAAGTAATCTGGGAAAGTTTGCTCTCTCTCTCTTTCTCTCTTTCTCGGGTGTGTAGAACTCTGATGTCAGGATTGGTTGGTTTTGCTACTCTGTGAGGCTCAAAATGAGTCCTCCTAGCATTCCTTGGAAGGAAGGTTGGGCAATCTACTTCCGTAGTGATACTGCCTCAGAAACCCAAGGAGGGGTCACTATGAGTTGGGTCCAACTCGAGGGCACCATGACAACAACAACAACAGAGGCAGAAAGAATCTCTCTCTGAGTGCAGCTGGGAAAGATGCACTGCTGAGAGTGATGCACTGCTGAGAGAGATATGCAGCTGAGAGAAAGAGAGAAGCATGGCTGAGAGAGACACCTGGCTGAGAGATGGTGTCAGTGGAACCAAGAGTCACAAGACAGGGTGGCAGGCTTACCTGGCCCACCTAAGCAGAGGCCAGGCCAAGAAGCAAAAGGCCGGAGAGGTGTATCTAAGGGCACAGAAGGGAGGAGACTGTCCTGACTGAAGAACTGTGTCCTGAGTGTGTTCCTGACTTTGAAATGTAGCCTGTTGCTTCCCTAATAAACCCCATAATCTGTGAGTTCTGTGTGGCCAGCACAGGGAATTATTAAACCCAGCAGAGAGATAGTGGGTGTTGCAGTAGGAACAGTGGTTTCAAGGTTGGTAAGGGGACTGGAGGGTGGCAGCATATCTGGCCTCATAGGAACAGGTTTTGGGCTGCTGATGGTGATTCTGTCTTCCTCTTGTGAAATTAGAGGAGGTCAGAAGATGCTGCCTTCCTGCCCTTTTAGCATATACTAAGTAAGTTCATGAAGGCAAAGGCCCTGGGGTAATTTTCATTTGATATTTTTATATTTAGTTCCTTCTTCCATCTTGAAGTATGTTCATTAATGTCCCCTTAACTCTTGGCTACACAGTAATGTGCTCCTGATATTTTCCAAATGAAAAGGAAATTTATTAGGTTGTATTAGGTTGATCAGAAAAGCATGCAGTAAGAATTTAATAAGTACACTGACACCAATAAAACATTTCTTGTTATCTGGTCTATTTTTGTTTTCTTTGGACATTCAATGCTATGCCCCTTCACATTTACCATACACAAATATATGGCAGTCCTTTGGAACATAACAAACAACAATTTGCTTTCAAGTTACTTTTGATTCTAGGCAACTCCATGAGTGTTGCAGTAAAACTGTTCCCTATAGAGTTATTAGTGGCTAATTTATCTATATGCCTACAAAGAAGGGCAGTTAATACCACTATTACTCAAATTTATGCACCAACCACCAAAGCCAAAGATTAGGAAATTGAAGATTTTTACCAACTTTGCAGTCTGAAATTGATTGAACATGCAATCAATAATAAAACAATAATGTGCTGATTATCACTGGTGATTGTAATGCAAAAGTTAGAAACAAAGAAGAATTATCAGTAGTTGGAAAATTCGGCCTTGATGATAGAAATGATGCTGGAGATCGTATGATGGAATTTTGCCAAGACCAATAACTTATTTATTGAGAAACCTTTATTCAACAACACAAACAGTGGCTATACACATGGACTTTGCCAGATGGAGTACACAGGAATCAGTGGCAAAATATTTGTGGCAAAAGGCAATGGAAAATCTCAATATCTTCAGCCAAAACAAGGCCAGGAGTGACTATGCAACAGACCATTAACTGCTCATATGTAAGTTCAAGTTGAAGTTGAAAATACTTAAAACAAGTCCTTGAAAGCCAAAGTATGACCTTCAATATATCCCTCATGAATTTAGAGACAGTCTGAAGAATAGATTTGATGCACTGAACATCAATGACTGAAAATCAGAGGAATTGTGGGATGACATCATCATCTATGAAGAAAGCAAAATGTCCTTGAAAAAACAGGAAAGGAAGAAAAGATCAAAATGGATGTCAGAAGACACACTGAAACTTGCCCTTGAACTAAGAGTAGTTAAAGCAAATAGAAGAAATGACAAGATAAAAGCTGAAAAGAAGATTTCAAAAGGTAGCTCTAGAAGACAAAGTCAATTATTATAATGAAATGTGCAAAGACATGGAGCTGGAAAGCCAAAAGGGAAGAATATGCTCAGCATTTCTCAAGCTGAAAGAACTGAAGAAATCATTTCAGCCTCCAGTTGCAATATTGAAAGATTCTATGGACAACATATTGAATGATGTGGAAAACATCAAAAGAAGATGGAAGGAATACACAGAGTCACTGTACCAAAAAAAAAAAATAGTTGATGTTCATCCATTTCAGGAGATAGCATATGATCAAAAATCAATGGTGTTGAAGGAAGAAGTCAAAGCTGCACTGAAGGAAATGGTGAAAAACAAGGCTCCAGATATTGACAGAATACCCATTGAGATGTTTCAACAAATGGATGCCACACTGTAGGAACTCACTGGTGTCTGCCAAAAGATTTGGAGAAAGATACCTTGCCAACTGACTGGAAAAGATCCATATTTTTACCATTCTAAAGAAAGGTGATCCCACGGATTGTGGAAATTATTGAACAATACCATTAATATCACATGGAAGTAAAATCTTGCTGAACATAATTCAAAAACAGTTGCAGCAGTATATTGACAGAGAACTTCCAGAAATGCAAGCTGGATTCAGAAGAGGACATGGAACAAGGGATATCATTGCTGATGTCAGATGGATCTTAGCTGAAAGCAAAGACTACCAGAAAGATGTTTACTTGTGTTTTATTGACTATGCAAAATCACTTGATTGTGAAGATCATAACAAATTATGGATAACATTTAGAAGAATGGGAATTCCAGAACACTTAAGTGTGCTCATGAGGAAACTATATGGATCAGGAGGCTGTTATTCAAACAGAATAAGAGGATACTCTATAGTTTAAAATCAGGAATGGAGTGTGTTAAGGTAGTATTTTTTCACTCTACGTACTCAGTCTAGATGCTGAGCAAATAATCTGAGAAGTTCAACTATATGAAGAAGAATGTGCATCAAGATTGGAGGAAGACTCATTAACAACCTGCAATACAGTGATGACACAACTTTGCTTCCTAAAGTGAGGATGACTTGAAGAACTTACTGATGAATATTCAAGAATACAGTCTGAAGTATGGATTACACCTCAATATAAAGAAAACAAAAATACCCTCAAGTGGGCCAAAAAACAGCATCATGGTAAATGAAGAAAAGATTGAAGCTATCAAAGACTTCATGTTATTTGGTTCGACAATCAACATCAATGGAAGCAGCAGTCAAGATATCAGACAACATATAGCATTGGACAAATCTGTTGCAAAAGACCTCTTTCAGGTGCTGAAAAGCAAAGATATGTCCTTGAAGACTAAGGAGCACCTGACACAAGCCATGGTATTTTCAATCACCTCATACACATGTGACAGCTGGCCAATGACTATGGAAGACCAAAGAAGAGTCAATGCTTTTGATTTGTGATGTTGGTGAAAAATGCTGAAAGTGCATGGAGTGCTAAAAGAACTAACAAATCAGTCCTGGAAGAAATGCAGCCTTGGAAGTAAGAATGGCCAGACTTTGTCTCACCTACCTTTGTCATGTTGTAAGAAGAAACCATTCCCTGGGGAAGGATATCATGCATGATAAAATGGAGAGTCAATGAAAAAGGTCAAGGCACTCAACAAGATTGATCAGCACAGTGGCTACAATGATGCTGTCAGGTATAGCAAGGATCATGGAGCTGGCACAGGACTGGGCAGTGTTTTGTTCTGCTGTACATAGGGTCACTATGAGTCAGACATGACTCAATGGCACCTAACAACAACAAGAATTTATTGGAAATAGATTGCCAGGCCTTTCTTCCATAGATTAGGTCTAATATAGGTCTGTTGATTGTGAGTCAGGCCACGGCTTTCCCTTGACGGTTGTATCAGCAGCCTGGAATTTTTTTTCTGGCTCATATGGTATACGGTCTCTGTAAATAAGCTTTAATGGTTTAATTCAAGGAAACCACAATTCCCATGACCATAGGTGGGTTCATACAGCCTTCTCTATCACTTCTTCATTCTCTTAGGGCAGAGAAGAAGCAGAGGACCCCGAATGGCCTTACAAAAAGATTAAGATATAATAGGGCCATGAAGAACCATGTTGGTTCCCTTTTGGCTAGAATAGTGATTCCCAAACTTCAATTAATACTGTGGTCAAGATTTCTGTCCTATCTATAGACCAACTCATATTATCCTCACAGTTTTTTATGATATTTATTGACTTATCTAGTGCTACTATAACAGAAATACCACAAGTGGATGACTTTAACAAACAGAAATTTATTTTAAATATATATATACATATATATATATATATATATATATATATATAT
>NW_006921643.1:11781274-11790026 GCF_000298275.1 Orycteropus afer afer | reverse complement strand
AAAAACTATAAAAAGCAATTTTAAAAAATTAAATTCTAGCTAGACTGCTGTCTACCTAAGCTTAAGGTGCCTAAGCTGAGTTTATGACCTATTCTTCTTAGTTTAAAATGGAAATTATAAGAGATGTGTTAGAAATTTTAAAACTCCAAACTGTGACTATATCTGCTTGATGATATCAGCATTGAGAAAGAATGAAAAAGTTCAAGGTGATACCATGTTTTACTTAATGACCATCTGTATCTAGGAAATGTACAAGACAAGTGGTAAGTAGAATTGCAAGGAAGCAAAAACTCAGGCAACTAGGTACGAAGTATCCAGGAAGAGAGGAGTTCCCTGCCTTACCTCAGATGGCAGACCACCATCTGACCTCAGGTGCTAATAGAAATCCTGTTTCTCTGGTTATCAAAAAAAAAAAAAAAAAATGTTGCTGTCAAGTCAGTTCTGACTCATGGAGACTACATGTGTGTCAGCGTAGAACTGTAGTTCACAGGGCTTTCATTGTTTTTTTTTTTTTGTTTTTTTTGCCTTGGACCTTTCTTCCAAAGAGCCCCTAGGTAGACTCAAACCACGAACTTTTGGTTAGCAATAGCCCATTAACCACTTCCACCACCTGTGGAATCCTTTGTGGTTAAAAAGAGCTCTAAACTGAGTCAAGCCAAAGGAGAATACACTGGGATCATGGCATGTAGAGAGAGAATGAGCCTTTTTGTTGAACACACAGGCACAGAGTAGACATTTTAACAAATGATGGTTCTCTAGATGGTTCCCTCTCACTTTCTCTTGTATCCTTGTAATTTCCAGCTCCAGTCCTACCATAATAAAAACAACAGTTCCCTAGTGATGGCTCTCTATTTGCCAAGCGATTTGCCATTTTATTCAATCTGCACATCACTTTCATAAATTTTTATTGAAGAAACTAAGAACCAGAGAAATGAAGTGACTTGCTCCAAATCACCCAGGGTAGGTATATCTGTGTCTTGGGTTTCCACCACTCCAGAGGTAATTAGAAATAAGGCCATTATCAACCTAATTAGGTTAAACAGAACAAATCATATTTACTTCAATCATCTGAATTTTAGCTTACCATTAATAAAGTCTGGCTCAGAAATTAGTCTTCTTTTTTTCCAGGAACAGTTTTGTTTTCTATTTGGCTCAAATTATCTGGTTTATTGGCTGGCTTCTCTTAATGGTGACTACTGCAGTATTGGTTACAGAGGCATTTCATAAATATATGTTGAGGGAGGAAGAGTAAAGGAGGAAAAAAGAAGGGAGTGAGAGAATGAGTAAAGGGGAGAGGGAAGTGGAGGCTTCTTCATAAACAAAACTATTTGAAACATATACCTGAATGTTGAATTCCAGCCAAATTATTGAAAATAAGCTTCACCACTTTCTGTTATCACCACCTTAGACTCTCTCTGAGCCTTGAATACCATTCAGCTCTGAAATGGTGCTCACAGCATTGCCCTGCCCTCCCACCAGGACTGTGAGCCTATCTAATGAGGAAACATTCACATAGGAATATCAAAAACCAAAACCAAACTCACTGCCCTGGGGTCTGATCTGACTCCTAGCTACCCCTCCTTGGGTTTCTGAGGTGGTAACACTACAGAGGTAGATTGCCCAACCTTCCTTCCAAAGAGTGGCTGGTGAGTTTGAACCACCAGCCTTCTGGTTAGCAGTCAAGTGCCTTAGGCACTATGGAATAGTACCCATAAACTCCTTGCTTGTGATGGGATTTTCTCAATCCTAGACACCTGATTGGATGCTTCGTCCTTATAGGAAGCTGCAACTCTGCAGGACTCCTCAGAACTATGGTTCACATCTGGTCAAGTCTTTAGGCTAGATAAAACTAAATAAGATACAGGTGAAGGGAAAAGAAAAAAAAGAGAGAGAGAAACACTATTGATCTTATCTTAATTCTCCATGCCTGGTATTTTAAAAAATCAAATCAAACCCATTGTTGTTGAGTCAGTTCCCAGTTGTAGTGACCCTATAGGACTGGGTAGAACTTCCCCATAGGGTTTCCAAGGCTATTATCTTTTTAGAAGCAAAACTATTTCTTCTTAGTCCTGCAGAGCAGCTAGTGGGTTCAAACCACGCACCTTTTGTTTGTCAGGTGAGCACTTAACCACTGCACAACCAGAAACACTATTACCAACTTCTATGATATATTTATAACATTATTTCATCCCCCAACCACTAAAGTCACTCTGAATGGATTTAAGATAGCTTTGTTCAATAACTCAAATTCAAACATTTCTCTTCCCTCAAAAAAAAAAAAAAAAATCAAAACAGCACATGTTTTACACAAAGCAAACATACTTTAAGTACCTGATCTGACCATTTTATTTTGGGGGTGGGGTGACAATTAAGTGGTTCACCATTTATCTGTCAGTTTGTCATACGATGGTGGTTTGCATGGTGGTGTGATGCTGGAAGCTATGCCACTGATACTTCAAATACCAGCAGAGCCACCAATGGAGGACAGGTTTCAATGGAGCTTCCAGACTAACACAGATTAGGAAGAAAGACATGGCCAGGTCTACCTCTGGAACAACAACAACAAAAAAGGCCAATGAAAACCTAATGAAACATTGTCTGATACAGTGCTGGGAGAAGAGCCCCTCAGGTTAGAGGACACTCAAAATACGACTGGGGAAGTATTACCTTCACAAAGTAGAGTCGATCTTAATGACGTGGATGGAGTAAAGCTTTCTGGACCTTTATTTGCGAATGTGGCATGACTCAAAATGAGAAGAATAATTATAAGCATCCATTAATAATCAGAATGTGGAATGCATGGAGTGTGAATCTAGGAAAACCAGAAGCTGTCAAAAATGAAATAGATTGCATAAAGATTGATATTCTAAGCCTTGTTGTTGTTGTTGTTTTTTGCTGTGGAGTCGGACCCGACTCATAGCGACCCCTCCTTGGGTTTCCCAGGCAGTATCACTATAGAAGTAGATTGCCCCATCTTCCTTCCAAGGAGTGACTGGTGGGTTTGAACCTCCAGCCTTCTGGTGAGCAGTCAAGTGCCTTAGGCACTATGCTACCAGAGCTCCCATCCTAAGCATTAGTGACCTGAAATTGACTGGTTTTAGCCATTTTGAATCAGATAATCTTATGGTCTATTATGCCAGCAATGATAAATTAAAGATGGTATCACATTCACTATCAAAAAAACATCTCAAGGTCTGTCTTGAAGTGCAAGACTGTCAGTAATAGGACAATATCCATATGTCTACAAGGAAGACCAAGCAAACTCTGGTAGCATAGTAGTTAAGTTGGCTAACCAAAAGGTTGGTGGTTCAAACTCACCTGTCTCTCTTTGGAAGAAAGATGAGGCAGGCTGCCTCTGTAAAGACATGCAGCCTCAGAAACCCAATGGGGGTAGCAATGAATTGAAATAGATTCAATGGCAGTGAGTTTTGTTTTGGTGTGACAAGGAAAACCAGTTAATATTAATACTATTCAAATGTATGTACCACCCACTAAAATCAAAGATTAAGAAATTGAAGATATTTATCAACTTTGGTAGTCTGAAACTGGTCAAACATGCAACGAAGATGTTTTCATAATTACTGGTGATTGGAATGCAAAAGTTGGAAATAAAGAAGAAGCATCGGTAGTTGGAAAAAAATGGCCTTGGTGATAGAAATGACTCTGGAGATTGCATGATAGAATTTTCTATGACTAACAACTTATTAATTGCAAATACCTTTTTCAAAACATTAATGGTGACTTTATACACGTGGACCTCACCAGATGGAATACAGGAATCAAACCAACTACATCAGTGGGAAGAGACGATGGACAATCTCATTATCATCAGTCAGCACAAGACCAGGAAACAACTGTGGATCAGACCATCAATTGCTCCTATACAAGTTTACATTGAAGCGAAGAAAATTAAAACAAGTCCACGACAGCTATAAAATATCACCTTGATTATATCCCACCTGAATTTAGAGACCATCTGAAGAATAGATTTGATCTATTAAACACCAGTGACTGAGGCAAGGCGAGTTGTGGGGTGACATCGAGAACATACATGAAGAAAGCAAAAGAACATTAAAAAGATAGGAAAGGAAGAAATGACCAAAAAAGATGTCGCAAGACTTTGGAACTTGCTCTTGAAAGGAGAGTAGCTAAAGTGAATGAAAGAAAGGATGAAATAAAAAATCTGAACAGAAGATTTCAAAGAGCAGCCTGAGAGGACAAAGTAAAGTATCATAATGAAATGCACAAAGACCTGGAGATGGAGAATCAATGGGGAAGAACATGTTTGGCACTCCTCAGTCTGAAAGAACAGGAAAAAAAAAAAAAAAAAATTCAAGCCTCAAGTTGCAATATTGAAAATTTCCAAGGGTAAAATATTGAACAATGCAAGAAGCATCAAAAGAAGATGAAAGGAATATAGAATGTGTACCAAAATATTCAGCCATTTCAGGAGGTAGCATATGATCTAGAGCCAATGGTATTAAAGGAAGAAGCCCAAGCTGCATAGAATCAATTGGGAGGAAAAAAGGCTACAGTAACGGATGGAACATCAACTGAGTTGTTTCAACAAATGTGTGCAGTGCGGGAGGCACTCACTTGTTTACGACAAGAAATCTGGAAAATTTCTTCCAACTGGCCAACTGAGTGGATGAAATCCATATTTGTACCAATTCCAAAGAAATGTGATCTAACTGAATGCAGAAATTATTGAACCATATCATTAATATCACACACAAGTAAAATTTTGCTAAAGATAATTTGAAAACACTGCAGCAGTATATTGATAGGGAAATGCCAGAAATTCAACCCAGATTCAGAAGAGGACAGGGAAGCCAGGATATCATTACTGATATCAGAGGCATAGTGGCTGAAAGCAAAGAATACCAAAATAAGTTTACCTGTGTTTTATTGACTATGCAAAGACATTTCATATTATCTGGATCTACAATGAACACCAATGGAAGCAGCAGTCAAGAAATCAGACATCGTATTGCACTGGACAAATGCACTGCAAAAGACCTCTTTAAAGTACCAAAGAGCAAATATGTCACTTTGAAGACTAAGGTAAGCCTAACCCAAGCCATTGTCTTTCAATCACTTTGTATGCATGTGAAAACTGGACAATGAATTAGGAAGACTGAAGAAGAGTTGATGCTTTTGAATTGTGGTGTTGGCAAAGAATACTGGAAATGTCATGGACTGCCAGAAGAGTGAACAAATCTGTCCCAGAAGAAGTGCAGCCAGAATGCTCTTTAGAAGTGAGAATGGCCAGACTTCATCTCACCACTTTGGTCATGTTGTCAGAAGGGACCATTCCCTGGAGAAGGATATCATGTTTGGTAAAGTAGAGGGCAGTAAAAAAAGGGGGAGACCCTTATCAAGATGGATTGACACAGTGGCTGCAATGATTGGTTCAAGCATAGCAAGTTTTGTTAGGATGGTGCATGATGGGGCAATGTTTTGTTGTGTTGTACATAGATAGGGTCATTATGAGTCAGAGCTGACTCGATGACATCTAACAACAATTAACTGGATGAATACTTCAATTTCCTACTTCACTTTTTGTGTGTATGATTACTCACAACAGATAGTTATATGTGTGTGTGTGTGTGTGTCCCCAGAAGAACTGCCATAGTCTCCTAATTTGTCTTCCCAAGTCACTTTTGTCCTCCTCTATTCCAATGTCCATGGAAAAGCCAAAGTGGTCTTTTTTTTTTTTAATGAAACAAAAGAAATTTAAATTCAGAATATTACATGAATATAAAATACATATCTTTACAGTTACATATATATATATATATATATATATATACATATATATATATATACGTGTATATATATATATATATATATACACATAGATGATCTATAATCAAACACAACAGAAAATGAAAGTACTTGAGAAACCCCGTCTCTCTTGTTGATAGAGCTCAGAGACCTTGCAAAGGCAACCCTTGCTATGCAGAAGGGACTCTGAGGTGAGGGAATGTATTCTCTAACAGGTTCTGTGGGTCCCCAACATGTCCAGGGGAGTGCTCAATGGCTGTGGCCTCAGACACTCCAGTTTCTATGGTAACCCTAGTACTCAGCTATTATGTACTCCACCTCCTCACTAGCACCCCCCACCAACTCTACACTGTCGGAAAAATCTTAGCATTAACTGCTAGGAAAGCTAGCTTTCTATAACAAGTTTTAGAATGGGTTAAACACCACAGGTTTAGAACACTTATGGATCTTAGGAACCCAAATCTTCCCCATTTGCAATCCTGCAAATGCTGGTATCCAGGTTTGATGCCTTCAGGGTGGAAGAGGGCAGAGATGAGGCTGGGGAAAGGACTAAGACCTCAGAAGGGAGCCAAATGTTGTAAGCAATTTTGTGAGGTCCTGTACAAAGGAAGCAGAAAAATCCACAGAAGTCCATTCCAAAAGATGGCTTTCCTAGTGACACACAGCCAGTCACTGTGGGGCACAGGCCTGGTGATCCCAAGTTCTCCGAGAAGGCAGTTTTTGAAACTGAATCCTGATACAGGCTCCTGTGGGGAGCGGAACAGAACCACTCCTACTCAGGAGGAGAGTGCGCTCTGCTCTGACACCCTGGGACCAACTGACTTCCTTACAGGCCAAGAGAACAGCCATCTTGGGAACACCCAGTAGTCTCTGTGGTCGATAGTCCTGCAATGACCACATTTCCCAAGGGCATTCCCTTGTCATATGTGACTATGGAAGGACATTCAGGATAAAGGGCTTTCCTTCCCACAAAGTGGTCTTTTAAAATACAAATCTAATCATGCCACCACTTCCCTACACATAAACAAGAAAATATAGTGCTTTCTCAAAACCCTCAGAAGTAAAGCGAAAGTCTTCATCATCCCTTTTTACTTCTTGGATTTAATCACACAATGCTTCCTTCTGCGTTTTTACTTCAACCTCAAATTCCTATGCACCTAGTATTCTTCCTTCTATAATGCTTTCTCTCCCTCACCTATATTGGAAGCAATGGGGTAGTGGTAAAGAGCCCTGGTTCTGGGAATAGCTAGGGCTGTTTTGGGGATTCAATGACTTGCTGTATTAAATGTGCTTAGAGCAAACCCTGGTAGAGAATAAACCCTCAGTAAGTGATAGCTGTGATTGGCAACAATTTATCTTGTAGCTCTCAGGCCACACAATATTTCCCCAGGAAAACTTGCTCCGAGCTACATCAGAACCCTTACTATGTGTACCCACAACCCCCCACACTTTATCATAACGTTTGTCACAGTTTGTAGTTACATAGTTCTATGGTTGTGTGATTAATTTCTACCTCCCCCGCTATACTGTAAACTCTGTGAGGGAAAGAGCTATGTCTATTCAGTTCACCATTTACTCTAAGCACCAAACTGTGTACTAGCGACTACTGGATTTATCAAGGATGTTGAAAGAATGAGAAGATGATGGATGGATGAAAGGAAAGAAGAATTGAAAGAAGGTTAAATGGTTGGATGGCTGGGTGAAAGGAAGAAAAAAAGGAAAGATAGAGGGATGGAAGGATGTATGGAAGGTTGAGTAAAGTGTCAAATGCTTATCATAATAAAGCATAACAAGAACATTATAGATGCATGACATGGATGCTGTGAAAAGGGATACAAATGTTAAGTGGTAACATACTATCAATTATTTAAGGAAGGATAGTAACCCAAATTTTATTTAACAAATGTTTACTTGTGATGGCAAGAAGCACTCAGGATGAAACTTAAAGTGTAAGCAGGGTCACAGGATTAACAGTTCTCAGGTGAGGATGGACAGCACAGCACTCAAGAGCAGCCTTGGATGTATACAAGTTCTGGTTCGAATTTCAGCTCTACCACTTCCTAGCATGCTATTTCACATCCCTAATTTCCAGGTTTTTCTCTATAAAATGAGAATAGTAGTGCTCCCTCACAGGGATGTTATGAGGTATAAGTGAATTTTGAATGTAAAGTGCTCTACTCAGTGTCTGTTGTTGTTAGGTGGCATCCAGTGGGCTTTGACTTGTAGTGACCCTATGTACAACAGAATGAAAAACTGCCTGGTCAATCCTCACAATCTTTGCTGTGCTTAATCCCATCATTGTAGCCACTATGTCAATCCATCTCATTGTGTAGCTTCCCCTTCTTCACTGAACCTCTACTTTACCCAGTATAATATCCTTCTCCAGGGACTGGTCCCTTCTGATAACATGACCAAAGTACATGAGATGAAGTCTGGCCATTCTTGCTTCTAAGGAGTATTCCAGCTGTACTTATTCCAAGACAGATTTGTTCATTCTTCTGGAAGTCCATAGTGTTCACGACATTCTTCACCAGCTTCAGAATTCAAATGCATCTATGATTCTTCAGTCTTCCTTATTCGTTGTCCATTCACCATGCATATGAGGTACCGTAGCTTGGGCGAGGTGCACCTTAGTCTTCAAAGTGACATCTTTGCTCTTCAACACTTTAAAAAGGTCTTTCACAGCAGATTTGCACAGTGCATATACGTCATCTGATTTCTTGACTGCTGTTTCCATGGCCATTGACTGAAAATCCAAGTAAAATGAAATCTCTGACAACATCAATCTTTTTTCCATTTATCATGATGTAGTTTTTGGCCCATTGTGAAGATTTTTGTTTACTTTATCTTGAGGTGTAATCCATACTGAAGGCTTTAGTCTTTGATCTTCACCAGTAACTGCTTCAAATAATCTTCACTTTCAACAAGCTAGATTGTGTCATCTGTATATCACAGGTTATTTTTT
>NW_006921643.1:11758867-11766807 GCF_000298275.1 Orycteropus afer afer | reverse complement strand
AGATTATCTTCTGTGTCTGTATTAATTGGTTTCCCTTTTCTTTGTTGAAGAGGGTCTGTGCAATCCTTCTGCCTAGTCCGCCATCTTGTCCCGCCTATATCACAGGTTATTGATGAGTCTTCCTCCCATCATGATGCTGTGTTCTTTGTATAGTCCAGATTCTCAGGTTATTTTCTCAACATACAGATTGAATCAGTACAGTGAAAGCACAGAACCCCGATGTACGCATTTCCTGATTTTTAAATCATATAGCATCTCCCTTCTTCTGGTATAGTAATTGGACACTGCCAAGATGGGTTCAATTTTTATTTATTTACTTATTTAAATTTGTATTGTGATTTGGGTGAAAGTTTACAGGGCAGATTTATTTTCCATACAGCAGTTCATACATTTTGTTTCATGACATTGACTGTAATTCCCCACAATGTAAGAGCTTTCTTGGCACTTCCTCCCCGTAGTTACCTTGTCCCAGAATTCAAAGTTATGGGTCCAATCTTAAAATAGTCAAGCCAAGAACACAATCTATGCTACTAATATGTTGTAAGGGATAGGGGAAATTGGGAATGAATCACAGCTTTGCAGGGAATCTGCTTCCACTCCTGTGAGTAAGACATAAAACAGTCATTTCTTGCAGGAACACATTGCTTCATCTACCTGCTCTCTAGCTTCCTGTTCTCTCTTCTTTCATCCTCTATTATGAGCCTGAGATCCTTAGGGTCTCAGTTGATATTTTCACTGTTGACAAAACTAACTTCCTAATTAGTTGAATTACTATAGCTTGTTCTTTAAAATATGTATAATTCTACAGAGACCACTAATTTTTTCTTGATGAAACAGAATCATGAAATAATCTAGTTGTATATTTATTTCTCCCTGGGCCCTGTCAAAAAGAATGGAGAACCTGTACTTTTCAAATCACCTCCTGTCTGGTTGATTTCCTCCTTCACTAGCAGAAAACTTAATAATGGGCCCAGCACAATTCGCAGAGACAGGAGAAAATCTCTCATACCAGTCCTTCAGGGAAGAGACCTGAGGCTGATTGCACAGTGAGAATTTAATAGCTGCCTGACATTCTAAAGGAAAGAGGGCCTGACCTCTTTGAACAGTTTCACACTTAGGAAATGGGTGATTGTGTTATCCTTGCTGAGCCACTGTTCACTGCCAGGAGGGACACTGAGCCAGATTTTCGCTCCTGTATTCAACATACAGGAGATTGCAAAGACCACACACATGATGGTGAGAGGAAATGATCTGCTTCTCTATAAAAGCAAAAAATAAGTTTCTGTTTGATGATTAACACAGGTTGGCTCGTTATACCTTGTGGGCACAATTAGTTTTAAGCTCAATGGCCTTGAATACTAAGGTATTCAATGCAAATGCCATAATATAGATAGACCTTAGATTTTACTAGGGATTTTCATCAATCCTATGGGGATATTCGTACATTGGAGGCATATGATTTCCTCAATAAAATTCAGACAATTTCAGATCCTTAATAATTCTGTGTATAACAGACTAACATTTTCATGAAGCTATGCTTCTCTGGCTAAGAACACATTTTCAGATCCTTTTCACTTTCCTTCCCCTTTCTTTACTGGAACTAAGGATTGGTGTTCTTTCAGGGGCCATTTTCCCTTAAGAAATCAACTCCTTTTTTATTGTTTCCCAAAAGTCACTGCACATGTGATAAGGAAAGAACAATAAAACCATGCTGAGATGTGGATGTGGATAGCAGGTGGGAGTTTATGCTCACTCACCAATAAGACAGTGTGAATCCACTGCAGGAGAGAAAGGAAAGCAAACATTACTGATGCCTACTCTGTGCCTGAGCCAATGAAAATTACTTTCCCATCATATGGTCTTACCCCAGAGTCTATGCTCTTAAACACTGGTTTATAGCAATTCTGCAAGATGGGTTTGACTCTATACCCATTTGAAAGTCAAGAAAATGAAGGTTCAAAGAAGTTAACAAGAAGCCTCCTTTGGGAATGAGCAGGATCTCAGTTGAGCTGCTCTGTGAAACCTTTACTCTGGCTACATTTTGTTTGGGGACAGTGGTTCTCAGCCAGGGATATGTATCAGAATAAATCAGAGCTTCTGAAAATGAAGTTGGTCAGGGACTATTCCAAATCGTTGGAATCAGAATTCAAAGTTGTGGTTCCCAAAGATCTGCATTTAAAAAGTGACACTGATGAGAAACCACTTTGGGAAACAAATGTTTTAAAGGACTAGGCAGTGATTTCATATAACAAATAATCCCACTAATTATGTAGCATAACTCATTTATCTCATTTGCAATACCCTTAAAGGAGCTACTCTCTGCATTCCCATTTTAATGATGAGGAAATGAATGGTCACATAGTTAGGAAGTGATGGAGACAGGATGCAAACCCAGTATATTTTTAACATAAAATGTGCCACGTTAACCATTTTGTAAGTGTATAAATTAGTGGTATTAATTATGTTCAAAATATTGTACAACAATTACCACTATTTATTACCCCAAATTTTTCATCACCCCAAGCAGAAACTCAACACCCCTTAAGCAATAATTCTCCATTCTCCCGAGCCCCAAACCCCTGGTATCCACTACTCTACTTTCTCTCACTATACATTTGTCTAGTCTAGTTATTTTATATAAGAAAGATCAATGTTTCTTATTTTGTATCCAGCTAATTTCACTTAGCATAGGTTTCAAGGTTTATTGATATCATAAAATGTACTACAATTTCATTTATTTTTATACCTATTCCCTTATATGCATATGCCATATTTTGTTTATCCATTCATCCATTGATGGAGATTTGGATTGTTTCTTTCTTTTCAGACATTGTAGATAATGCAATGAACATTGGTATACAATTGTTTTTTTAGTATCTAATCTTTTCCCCCACCACTAGTTTGTTAACTTGTCATACTGTGGTGGTTTGTGTGTTCCTGTAATTTTGGAAGCTATGCAGCCAGTATTTGAAATACCATCAGGGTCACCCATGCTGGACAGGTTTTAGCAATGCTTCCAGACCAAAATAGACTAGAAGGAAGGACATGCCGATCTACTTACAAAAAAAAAAAAAAAAATGGGACAATGAAAACCTTATCAATAGCAGTGAAACATTGTCTCATATAGTCCCAAAAGATGAACCTCTGAACGGCACACAAAATATGGACAGGGAAGAGTTGCCTCTTCAAAATAGTTGTTAGGTGCTGTCAAGCTGGTTCCAACTCATAGTGACCCTATGTAGAAAAGAACAAAATACTGCCTGGTCCTGCACCATCCTCACAGTTGCTCCTCATTGGTATAGTTGTCAGTATCTCAACATATCATGTAGGAGACCAAGCTTCAATTCTCTGACCAAAACCCAACCAAACTCACTGCTGTCAAGTCGATTTCAACTCATAGTGACCCCTCCTTGCATTTCTGAGACAGTATCTCTACGGAAGGAGATTGCCCTATCTTCCTTCTGAATTTCTCTGACAGGGAGCCTCAAAGTAGAGTCAAACGTAATGACGTGGATGGAGTATAGACCTTCATTTGCTGGGGCTTCTAGAAGATGGCTGTGGTAGTTAAGGTTGTGTGTAAACTTGGCTGTGCTGCAGTTTTGAGTGGCTGGGCTTGCAATCACCTCCATAGTAGAATCTGTTGTGAGCAGCTAAGTAGTTGTGTTCAGGGTGTGGCCTGCATCCACTATATGAGGAGAAGCTTTGAGAAAGGTCTCTAGCTTTTGGCACATTTTGGATCCAGTGTTTGGCCTAGTCTTCAACTCTAGTTTCTGGACTTGAACAAGTAGCCTGCTGTGTTACCTGTTGATCTTGGGAATGTGCCATTTTACCTGCCGACTGGGGTTTGTCAGCCTCAGCAGCCTACAGCTGCCTGAGTCAGAATAAGCCTCTAGCTTGCTCCAATGAATCTGGAACAAAGAGACAGAGCTGAAGCCCAAGACTGAGGGGCGTTCACACAACTCCTAGAGCCAGCAACCTGAATTTGGACTTACAGCCTACTAAACTGTAAGAGAATAAATTCCTGTTAGTTAAGCCATCCACTTGTGGTAATTCAGTTATAGTAGCACTAGAGAACCAAGTCAATGGTGTAATAGGCAGAGAAGCTACCCAGACCATCTCCAACAAAGGCATGGAAAACCAAATGTAACAGATACAGATGATAATCCTGGAAACTTAAGCTTCGAAGGAAGGAATAAAGACGTGGACCAAATACTGATTAGAAGAAGATACTGAATGAAAATACTGAATAAGGAAACAAACAGAGTTGTGAACTGTCAACTGGCCTGACACAGTGTAGTCATTTTGAATTTTTACAAGCAGTGTTCCAATCAGGGCAGCAACCTGAAAACTTGCTCTGCTTGACAAAGACTGCAGAGACATGCACACCAGTAGCTAGCAATCATAAAGGTGTGATATTCTTCTTGTTCTCCACACCTTCCCAGTGACCAGTGGTTTGGTCATATTCTACCTCTGCCCACTTTCTTGGCTAACAGGAATTCCTTCTGGGACAAGCACCCTGCTTCAACCATCTTTTGGACTGGTAGGAACTTCTTCTACCCCAGGCACTCTGCCCCAGCCACCTTTTAGGCTGGCAGGAACTGCCTCTGTGACCTGGTTCCCAGTGCCCCAGTTACCATTTCGACCGGCAGGAATGACTGTGAGAAGGTGGCCTACCTCCAGTCATCTTTGGGATGTGAGGGACTAGTGGGTATAAGTACTATGCCCCTTGCTTCCCCCTGGACTGGCGTGAACTTACTCCAGAACCTGGTTCCCTGCTCCCCTGACACCTGGTCGGACTGTAGGAGCACTACCTAGGTGCCCTGTCCTCCTCCTAGTTTCCTCTTCCTTTTTTCTTTTCTTTCCCTTATTTTTTTCTTTTTCTTGTTCCCTCTTTTTGTCTTTCCTTTTTTTTCATTTTCTCTTTTAATTTTTTCCCATAATTTTTTTTTCATTTTATTTTTCTTACTTTTTCTTGTTATTCTGTTTCTCTTGCTCTCTTTTCTGTTTTCCCTCTCCTTTTTATCTTTTTCTGTTAATTTTTTTCTCTTTTTGTGAGTCTTGTTCTGTATTTTTTTTTCCTCTTTTTTTCTATTTTCTTTATTTTTTGTTGTTGTGATATTTTCATTTTTTCTCTATTCTTTTGTATGTCCCACACAACAGATGTTCGCAATTGTGCCCACCCTATCCAACCACATTTGCACCATCTGCAGCCCCAACCATTGAGTGAGGCCACCACCTACATCTGCACCAGCTGATTAGTAATATATGGTGGCCACACCAGTCGAATGTGGCCTTAATGACTTTACATAAACATCTAACAGAAAACTGCCCACATACTCCCATCCTCTATTATACCCATCAGGAGACATGCAGTGAGCACCTAAGTGCTGCCAAACTAGCAAATAGAGTAGCACACCAACCCCACTCACTCAAATATATCAAAACAAAATAAAGAAAAAATAAAACTCCCTGGGAGAAACACACTGATATACACTCACCAATTAAAGAAAAACACAACAATGTCACAATGTTTCCAAGACAATAGCCAATCTCAGTTCAAACAGAGAAGCAAGGCAAAGTAGTATAAACAAAAGTACAAAGTCAGAAAATCTTCCTGAAAAAGAAATGTCAGTGGAACTACCTGATACAGAACTCAAAGGAATTATATTTTGGTACCTTCAATGGATCAGGAAAAAATCAAAGAAAACATTGAGAAAAGTCTAGAAGAATTCAGGAAATCAATACAAGAAAAAACAGACAAAATAAATGAATAATTAGAAACCATACAAAACAGTAAATAAATATCTGGAAGATTAATACTAAGATTTTAGAAATAGATAACACAAAAGAGCAAAGGAGTAGAATTGAATCAATGGAAGACAGAATTAGCAAGATTGAAGACAAAAATCTCAATACTATCTTGGTAAAGGAAGAATCAGGAAAAAAAAAAATGAAGAAAGTCTAAGATTTACATGGAATACCATCAAGAGGAATAACTTACATGTAATTGGAATTCCAGAACACAAAGAGACCAAAAGAAAACAAACCACAGAGAAAATTGTCAAGGATTTGTTGGAAGAAAATTTCTCTAATATGATGAAAAACAAGAAGATAAACATTCAAGAAACTCAACAAACCCTAAACAGGGTAAACCTCATAGGAAAATCACCAAGACATATAATCAAACTTTCCAAAACCAAAGGAAAAAAAAAGAAAAATCCTGGAAGCAGCATGGGAAAATGAAAAGTTACCTACAAAAGGCAACTAATAAGACTAAGCTCTTATTTCTTGGCAAAAACTATGCAGGCAAGAAGGCAATGGGATGAGGTATAAATACCCTGAAAGAAAAAAATTGCAAACTACAAATTATATATCCTATAAAATTGTCCCTCAAATATGATAGTGAAATTAGGACATTTCCAGATAAACAGAAATTAAGGGAATCTGTAAAAAACTGGAGCAACTTTACAAGAGATGCTAAAGGGAATCCTTTGGACAGAGAACCAACAATGGCAGACAAAAACCTGATAGTAACACATAAGACAACATCACCCAGAAACCAACCCAGAAATAGAATAGCCAAAGTAAAATAAGCCTACAAAACTGAAAACAGGGAACTAAAGACATCAATTTGTAAATGAAGACAACCACAAACCAAAGGACAAAAAAACAAACTCACTGCCATCGAGTTGGATCCAACTCATAGCAACCCCTCCTTGGTTTTCCAAGGTGGTATCACTATGGAATTAGATTGCCCAATATTCCTTCCAAGGAGTGGTTGGTGGGTTTGAACCTCCAGCCTTCTGGTTAGCAGTCAAATGCCTTAGGCACTATGCTACCAGAGCTCCTACAAACCAAAGAGGGGGAATAAATAGTGTAATTACAGAACTTTCAAATGGAGAGAAAGTCAAAAGAACATCAAGATAAAATGAACTGTTTTAAACTTGAGGGAAAAAATAATAAATTACAGGATAATCTCAAAGAAAATTAACAGATCTTCTCATAGAAATAAAAAAGGAAAGTCATAAATATTTAGCAAAGACTAAAACAATAGAAATGATGGAAATGATAAGAAAATCCTTAAACAAAATGAGCTTAGCACAGAAAATTATATGGAACAAAGAAAACAGCAGCACCACAAAAACACACACAACAAAATGACAGCAATAAATTCATACTTGTTGGTAGTTACACTGAATGAAAAGAGATTAAATGTACCAGTCAAGTGACATTCAAGTAGTTGAATAGATCAGAAAACAGGACCCATGACTATGCTGTCTACAAAAGACACACATTAGACACAAAAATATTACCTTTATTTAAATAATAAAAAAATAATACCTTTATTTAAAAATAAAGGTTGGAAAAAAATAGCAAGCAAATGACAATCTAAAAAGAGGAGTAACAATGTTCATTTAAGGTAAAAACCAGTGAAAGAGACAAGAAGGGCATTATATAATGATTAAAGAGTCAATCAAACAATGCAAATCAAAACAATGAGATACCATCTTGCCCCAGCAGTAGCAGCAAAGTTCAACAAGACAGAAAATAACAAATGCTGTCAAGGATGCAGAGAGATTGGGACTCTCATACACTGCTGGTGGGACTGTAAAATGGTACAATCATTGTGGACAGCAGTATGATGATTCCTTAAAAAGTTGGAATAAGAAATACCATTTTCCCACCCATTCCATTACTAGGTATATATCCTAAAGAAGTGAGAGTGAGGATAAGAACAGATATATGCACACCCATGTTCATCACAGCACTATTTACAATAGCCAAAAGACGGAAACAACCTAGGTGTCCATCAATTGAGGAATGGATAACCAAACTATGGTACATAAATGCAATGGAATACTATGCAACCCTAAAAAATAATGTAGAATCTGCAAAACACTGCACAATGTAGATGAACTTGGAGGATATTATGCTGAGTG
>NW_006921643.1:11734674-11758292 GCF_000298275.1 Orycteropus afer afer | reverse complement strand
GTTGAACCTGTGGGCTTGGGACCATAGTCACAGGGGACATCAAGCTCAATTGGCATAACATACTACACAAAACATTGTTCCACCTCCTGCTTCGGTGAGTAACAACTGGAATCTTAAAGCTTGCAAGCAGCTATCTAGATGCAATGATGGGTATCTCCAGAGCAAAGAAGAATGAAGAAAACCAAAGATTCATGGAAACAATTAGTCCTAGCGACTGGTATACCATGTGATCTACAGCCTATACAACAATGATGCCAGAAGAACTAGATGGTGCCCAGCTACCAGAAGAACTAGATGGTGTCAACCACTCAGAAGGAGATCTATGCAGGAGATCCTGGATAGAGAGGGAAAAGAGTGTGGAACAAAACTCAAAATTATTTGGAAAAAAAAAGGGGGACCAAGTTTGCTGGTCTGACAAAGCCTGGTGGAATCACTGAGACTATGGCCCCTAGCTGCCCTTCTGGAATTGAACCCACACCTGTGATTTCCAGCCAAACAAAAGACAGGCATATGAGTTGAACATGTACCTGAGGTAGATACACTCCTTGGAGAGAACAATCTTGGTAGAAAGAAGGGCTGGATATGCACAGGGAGACAGCTCACGGGGCAGAAGGGCATGGAGGGATGGACACAGGGAAGAAGTAACTATCTGGAGAAAGTGGGAGGGGAGCTGTTGCATTGGGGTAAATTGTAGTCAATGTCATGAGACAAAATATATGAGAACTGTTGTATGGAAAGTGAATTTGGTCTGTAAATTTTCACCCAAATCACAATTAAAAAAAAAAAACAAACTATAAGATTTCCAAAGGGAGGAGGGAAAGGAGTCAATCAAACAAGAGGACATAACCATAATAAATATCAATGCACCCAATGAAAGAACCCCAAAATACATAAATAAAATCTTAACTGAATTGAAAAGAGAAATAGATAACTCTACAATAATAGTGGGAGACATTAATACACCATTTCAATGAGGGATCGAACAACAAGAATGGAACTCAACAAATACAAATAAGAATTAAACAACACAACAAACTTGACCTTTTAGACATATACAGAACACACCACCCAACAATAGCACAATATACATTCTTTTCCAGTGCACATAGAACAGTCCCCAGAATGAAGCATATGTTAGGCCACAAGGCAAGTCTCAATAAATTTAAAAACATCAAAATACTGCAAAGCATCTTCTTAGAACACAATGCTATAAAATTAGAAATCAACAATAGGAAGATCAAGGGGGAAAATTATCATACACATGCAAACTGAATAACACCCTGCTTAAAAACTACTGAATAATAGTTGTTGTTGTTGTTATGTGCCGTTGAGTCAGACCCGACTCATAGTGACCCCTCCTTGGGTTTCCAAGGCAGTATCACTACAGAAGTAGATTGCCCCAACTGAATAATAGAAGAAATTTGAAAATTATTTGAATCAAATGAGAATGAAAACACTACATGTTAAAATCTTTGGGACACAACAAAACTGATCAGAGGGCACTTTATAGCAATGAATGCAAACATCAAAAAAGAAGTAAGAGCCAAAATCTACACCTTAATGCAACATCTCCAACAATTAGAAAAAGTGCAACCAAAATAATTCTACAGTCACCAGAAGAAAAGAAATAAAAAAGATTGAAGCAACAATAAATGAAACTGAAAAAAGAAAAACAATAGAGTCAATAAAAGAATTTGGTTCTTTGAAAAAATTAATAAAATTGACAAATCATTGGCAAATCTAACAAAGAAAAGAAGGAGAAGATGAAAATAATACAAATAAGAAAATAAATTGGCAAAATCACAAAAGAACCAACCAAAATAAAAAGGATAATGACAGGATACTTTGAATAACTGTACTCTTATATATTTGAAAATTTAGAAGAAATAAAGAGATTTCTAGAAACATACTACCTACCTAAACTAACATTAACTGAGGTAGAAAATTTAACAGACCCATAACAAAAGAAGAAATTGAAGAGATCATTATGTATATATGTGTGTGTGTGTGTGTGTGTGTATATACACACACACACACATATATATATATATGTTTGTATGTGTATGTATATATATATATATAAGGTTGGGCAATCCTACTTCCATAGTGATACTGCCTTGGAAACCCAAGGAGGGGTCACTATGAGTCGGGGCCAACTTGATGGCAAACAACAACACAACATATATATACAAACAAGATCTTCGATTGCTGATTTGGCATGACTCAAAATGAAGAAGAGCTGCAAACATCCATTCATTATCAGAACACAGAATGTACAAAGTGCAAATATAAGAAAACTGGAAGTTATCAAAAATAAAATGGAACACATAAATATCAATGCCCTAGGCATTAGTGAGATGAAACAAAATGGTATTGGTTATTTTGAATTAAAAAACCAACAACAACAACAACAAAAGAGTATAATCTACTACTCCAGGAATAACAAATTAAAGAGAAATGGCATTCCATACATCATCAAAAAAGAACATTTCAAGATGTATCCTGAAGTACAATGTTGTCAGTGATAGGATAATATCTATATGTCTCCAAGGAAAAATAATTAATACAACTATTATTAAAATTTACTCACCAACCACTGATGCCAAAGATGAAGAAATTGAATATTTTTACCAATTCTGCAGTCTGAAAGTGATCAAACATGCAATCAAGTTTCATTGATAATTGCTGGTGATTGGAATGTGAAAATTGAAAAAGAAGGATTGGTAGCTAGAAAATGTGGCCTTGGTGATAGAAATGGCACAGATATTGCATGACAGATTTTTCAAGCCCAATGCCTAATTCATTGTAAATTCCCTTTTTTTAACTATGTAAGTAGTGACTATACACGTGAACCTTGCCAAATGGAACACACAGATATCAAATCAACTACATCAGTGAAAAGAGATGAAAATGAAGCTCAATATCATTAGTCAGAACAAGACCAAGAGACAACTGCAGAAGAGACCATCAATTGCTTATATGCAAGTTCAAGTTGAAGCTGAAGAAAATTAAAACAAGTCCATGAAAGCCAAAATATGACCTTGACTATATTTTACCTGAATTTAGAGACCATTTGAAGAATAGATTTGATGGCTTGAACACTAATGATTGAAGACCAAATAAGTTTTGGGATAACATCAAAACATCATACATGAAGAAGGCAGAAAGTCATTAAAAATGCAGGAATTAAATAAAGATCAAATCTATGTCAGAAGAGACCCTTAAACTTGCTCTTGAGTGTACAGTAGTTAATGTGAATGGAAGAAATGATGAAGTACAAGAGCTGAACAAGGATTTCAAAGGATGGTTCAAGAAGACAAAGAATAATAATAATGAAATGTGCAAAGACCTAGAGTCAGAAAACAAAAAAAGAAGGAACATATTCTACATTTCTCAAGCAAAAAGAACTAAAGGAAAAATTCAAGCCTAGAGTTGTAATGATGAAGGGTTCTATAGGGAAAAATAGAATAAATTTGAAGATAATTCAAAAAGGGTTGCAGCAGTATATTAACAGAGAGCTTCCAGATATGCAAGCTGTATTCAGAAGAAGATGTGGAACAAGCGATAACATTGCTGATGTCAGATGGATCTTAGCTGAAAGCAAAGAAGACCAGAAAGATATTTACTTCTGTTTTACTGACTATGCAAAAGCATTCAATTGTGTGGATCATAACAAATTAAGGTTAACATTGAGAAAAAAGAGAATTCCAGAACACTTAATTGTACTCATGAGGAAACTGTACATAGATCAGGAGGCCATTGTTCAAACAGAACAAGGAAATACTGCATGGTTCAAAATCAGTGAGGGAGTGTGTCAGGGTTTTATCTTTCACCATACTTATTCAACTTGTATACTGAGCAAATAATCTGAGAAGCTGTATTATATGAAGCAGAACATGGCACCAGGATTGGAGGAAGACTCATTAACAACTTGCAATACACAGATGACACAATTTTGCTTGCTCAAAGTGAGGATGACTTGAAGAACTTACTGATGAAAGTTAAAGACTACAGTCTACAATATGGATTACACCTCAATATAAAGAAAACAAAAATTTTCACAACTGGTCCAATAAACAGCTTCACAGTGGATGGAGGAAAGATTGAAGTTGTCAAGGAGTTCATATTACTTAGTTCTACAATCAACACCAAGGGAAGCAACAGTCAAGACATAAGATGACCTATTGCATTGGGCAAATCTGTTTCAAAAGACCTCTTTCAAGTGATGAGGAGCAAAGATGTCTCCTTGAAGACTAAGCTGAGCCTAACACAAGCCATGGTATTTTCTATTGCCTCTTATGCATGTGAGAGCTGGGCAATGAATAAGAAACACTGAAGAATTGATTCTTTTGAGTTGTGGCATTGGAGAAGAGTGCTAAGAGTACCATGGTCTGCTAAAAGGACTAACAAATCTGTCCTGGAGGAAGTGCAGCTGAAATGCTCCTTGGAAGTGAGAATGGCCAGACTTCATCTCACCTACTTTGGTCATGTTGTCAGAATGGACCATTCCCTGGAGAAGGATATCATGCTTGGTAAAGTGGAGGATCAACGAAGAAGGGGAAGGTCCTCAACAAGATGACTACATATAGTGGCTGCAATGATGGGCTAAGGTATAGCAAGGATCGTGAGGCAGGCACAAGACTTGGCAGTGTTTTGTTCTGCTGTGTATAGGGTCACTATGAGTCAGAGACAACTCTACAGCACCAAAGAACAACAACAACATAGGGGAAAATATTGAATGATGCTGGAAGCCTCTAAAGAAGATGAAAGGAATATACAGAATTACTGTACCAAAAAGAATTGGGCATTGTTCAATTATTTCAGGAGGTAACATATGATCAAGAACCAATGGTATGGAAGGAAGAAGTCCAAGTGGCACTGAACACATTGGCAAAAAACAAGCTCCAGAGATTGGCAGAATAACAACTGAGATGCTTCAACAGATGCAGGAAACACTGGAAACACTCATTTATCTATGCCAAGAAATTTGGAAGATAGAAACCTGGCCAACAAACTGGAAGAAATCCACATTAGTGCCCATTTAATAGTAAGGTGATCCAACAGAACATGAAAATTATCAAATCATATCATTAATATCACAGGTAAGTAAAATTTTGATGAAGAGAATTAAAAACCACCACTCCTCTGTCAGTTTGTTGTACCATATCATACTATGGTGGCTTGCATGTTGCTGTGAGGCTGGAGGCTATGCCACTGATATTTCAAATACCAGCAGGGTCACCCATGGTGGACAGGTTTCAGTGGAGCTTCCAGACTAAGACAGATTCAGAAGAAGGAAAGGGCCAACCACTTTGCAAAAAATTGGCCAGTGAAAACCTTATGAATAACAGTGAAACACTGTCTAATATATTACTGGACAACTTTATGACTATCCCTGAAACATTGTCTAATGTAGTGCCAGAAGATGATCCCCTCAGTTTGGAAGGCACTCAAAATAAGACTGAAAAACAGCTGTCTCCTCAGAGTAGAGCCAACCTTAATGATGTGGATGAAGTAAAGCTTTCAGGACCTCCATTTCCTGATGTGGCATGACTCAAAATGAGAAGAAACAGCTACAAACATCCATTTATAATTGGAACATGGGATGTGCAAAGTATGAATCTGGGAAAATTGGAAGTTGTCAAAAATGCAATGGAATGCATAAAGATGGATATCCTAGGCATTAGTGAGCTAAATTAGACTGGCCTTGGCCATTTTGAATCTGACAACCATGTAATCTACTATGCCAGGAATGAGGAAATGAAGATGAATGGCATGGCATTCATTGTCACAAAGAATATTTCAAGATCTATCCTGAAATACAATGCTGTCAGTGATAGGATAATACCCAGACGCCTACAAGGAAGACCAGTTAATACTATTATTATTCAAATTTGCACACCAACCACCAACGATGAGGAAACTGAAAATTTTTACCAACTTCTGCAGTATCACGGACTGCCAAAAGAACTAACAAATTTGTCCTGGAGGAAGTGCAGCTGGAATGCTCCTTGGAAGTGAGAATGCCCAGACTTCATCTTACCTACTTTATTCATGTTTTTGGATAAGACCATTCCCTGGAGAAGAATATCTTGCTTGGTAAAATAGAGGGTCAACAAAAAGCGATGAGATGGATTGACATAGTGGCTATAGCAATGAGCTCAGGTATAGTAAGGATCATGAGGATGGCACGGGAGTGGGTGGTGTTGTGTTCTGTTGGGCTAGGGCTGCTATATGTCAGAGCCAACTTGATGGCACCTAACAATGATAACTAGCATAGTGGCTAAGGCACTTGACTGCTAACCAGAAGGCTGGCGGTTCAAACCCACCAGTCACTCCTCGGAAGGAAGGTTGGGCATTCCTACTTCCATAGTGATACTGCCTCGGAAACCCAAGGAGGGGTCGCTATGAGTCGGGGCCGACTCGATGGCAAACAACAACAACAACAATGATAACAATTCAAAAATAGTTGCAGCAATACATCAACAGAGAACTACCAGAAATTCAAACTCGATTCAGAAAAATACTTAGAATAAGGGATACCATTGTTGATGCCAGATGGATCTTGGCAGGAAACAGAGAGAACACTAGAAAGACGTTTATTTGTGTTTTATTGACTATGCAAATGCATTCAACTGTGTGGATCATAACAAATTATGGATAATATTGTAAAAAATGAGAATGTGCTCATATGTAAACTATACATAGACCAAGAGGGAGTTGTTCAAACAGAACAAGGGGTCATGGCATGGTTTAAAATCAGGAAAGGTATGTGTCATTGTTGTATCTTTTCACTATACTTATTCAATCTGTATGCTGAACAAATAATCCAAGAAGATGGACTATATGTAGAAGAATTTCGTCAGCAACAGGATTGGAGGAAACCTCATTAACAACCAGCGATATGCAGATGGTACAACCTTGCTTGCTGAAAGTGAAGATGACTAGTAGCACTTCCAGATGAAAATCAAAGACTACAGGCTTCAGTGTGGAGTACACCTGAACATAAGAAAAACAAAAAATCTCACTACCAGACCAACAAGCAATATCATGGTAAATGGAGAAAAGACTGTGGTTAAGGATTTCATTTTACTTGGATCCACTATCAACATCCATGAAATCAGCAGTTAAGAAATCAAATGACATATTGGACTGGGAAAATCTGCTGCAAAACATCTGTTTCAAATGTTCAAAGCAAAGATGTCACTTTGAGGACTAAGGTGCACCTGACTCAAGCCATGATATTGTCAATCACCTTATGTACATGCAAAAGTTGGAAAATGAATAAGGAAGAGTGAAAAAGAATTGATGCATTTGAATTATGGTGTTGGCAACGAATATTGAATATACCATGTATTGCCAGAATAAGGAATGGGTCTATACAGACAGAAGACTCCTTAGAAACAAGGATAGTGAGACTTTGTTTCACATACTTCGGATATATTATCAGGTGGAACAAGTCCCCAGAGAAGGACATCATGTTTAGTAAAATGGTTGTTGTTATTTTTAGGTGCCTTTGAGCCAATTTCAACTCACAGTGACCCTGTGTACAACAGAACAAAACACTGTCCAGGCCTCCACCATCCTCATAATCATCACTCTATCTGACCCCATTATTGTAATCACTGTGTCAACCTGTCTCATTGAGGGTCTTCCTCTTTCACACTGACCTTCTACTTCACCAAGCAAAAATAAGAAAGGGCCTTAATGAAAGGGATTGACGCAGTGACAAAATGATGGGCTCAGACATGGCAGTGATAGTGGCGACGGCACAGGACTGTGCTGTGTTTTGCTCTGTTGTGACATCAGGTCACTAGGAGTCAGAACCAACTAAACGGCATCTAACAACAACAACAAAGAACTTTTCCCACCACAGTGGAATGTCTTCCCAACCTCCAGGACACTTCGAAGAGCACAAGATATTTCTATCAGTGATGCCCAGAAATTTCTACCATTTTCCAAAAATCCATTTCTTTAAAAAAAAGGTATGTATGAAAATAATACCTGTTATTTCCACAGCAATTTTCAGTTTAAAAGTGTGACTATGATATCCTTGCTGAGGTCAGTGCTCAGTTATCCTTGCTGTGTTCAGTGATGAGGTACAGATCAGAGCCCTGTTCTCGTAGAGCTCACATTGTAGAGGAAAAGTACAATTGTCCCTTAGATATTCATTATACTCTAATCCTCGCAGCAACCTGTGAAGTAGATGTTATTTTCCTTATTTTATAGACAGAAAACTGAGGCTAGAAAAGATTAAAGAACTTGCTTTGGGTCCCACAACCAGGAAGCAATAGACCGTGGATTCAAACCCAGACTCTCTGTCTCCACTGCCCTCCCTGCCTGTGGCCTTAACGTAGAACTCAGACTCAGAGAAAATCTCATTTATTTCCTTTGTCCTTTTTTCTTGTCACACAGCCCTTGTAGGATTCAGTGTTTTTTTGTGCTTCCTGATGGAAGATACAAGTACATTTAGGCAAGTGCTTGATCCCTCAAGTCTGCCATTCTGAACAATCTTATGCAATCACTTTCTGACAGTATCCTCAAAGAATAAAGTGTACAAGGGAGAGCTGCCTTTTTTTTTTTTTTTTAGCTGCTTTTTCCCCCCTTTATCTTGGTTTTAAACAATAATAGATGTTCAAGTTGCTATCAGTGTTTGAGGTTTCTAATCAACCAAAACTGTCTACTCTATAATATATACTGACCTTCCAGGCCAACCAAGCTGCATAATTATTGACTTCTGCAGAAATTAGTGTTTTGTATTATTTTAGGCACATAGTTCTGAAAACACTGGGAACACCAAGTATGATAAATCATTATGGGGTTGGCTGGCTGTGAGAATGGTACTTTCAATTGTACCAGGCAAATGGCAAATGGACAAGTTTCTGTCAAGGCTAGAAGTAAATTTAGGTTTTTTTCTACACACTCAGCCTCCAGCTCAGACAAGAACAGAAGTTTTGTTTCCATCAATTAGAGAAGCCAGTCTCTCAGGGGTCACAGCTAGTTTATTTGTCATGTCCATGAAAGTGATTGTGCCAACAAAAACCAATATACGTCACTCATTTAAATGAGAGTGTCCAGTCCTGGTTTCATTTGGTGATACCTGTTTTTGAACAAAAAGGTTAAAAATCAATCAACTGTTTCTTTTTTTCTATTTGTGTTGTGTGACACAAAATAACTCCCTTTTTCCCAGAATTATTTATCCTATAAGTTGACTATTATGTAGCATAAAAACCAAAAAACAAAACTCACTGTCATCAAGTAGATTCTGATTCATAGTGACTCCTTCTGGGTTTCTCAGGTGGTAAATATTTACAGAAGTAAATTGCCTGGTCTTCCTTTCATGGAGTGGCTGGTTGGTTTGAACCACCAACCATCTGGTTAGCAGTCAAATGCCTTAGGCACTATGCTACCACAACTCCTTATTATGTATCATGGTGTCTGATATTAGTTAATTCATTTATAAACATTTATTGAGCACCTACTCTATGCTCTGGTAGCATAGTACCTAAAGCAGTTGACTGCTAACCAGAAGGCTGGTGGTTCAAACCCACCAGCCACTCCTCAGAAGGACAATCTACTTCCGTAGTAATACTGCCTCAGAAACCCAAGGAGGGGTCGCCATGAGTCGGGGCCAACTCGACAGCACATAACAACAACACTCTATGTACAGTACTGTGCTAGGGATACTGTTAAGAATAACATAGGCAGTATTCCTGACCTCATAGGGCTTATATTTTAGAGAAAGAGAAGCAAAGAAGTAAATCAATAAAATAAAACATTTCCCTGAGTGCTTATGGAAGTATTTCATCCTTCACTAATGAGAAGGAACTGGTTACGTGAGGATCTAGGGAAGGGCATGCTGGCAGAGAGATAGCTGGTGCCATGGTCCCAAAGCAGGAGGTGCTTAGCCTGTTTGAGGAATAGAAAGGAGGCTGATATAGCTATAAGATGGTTAACAAGGGTGTGGAAATGGCATGGGATGAAAGTAAGAGACAATGGGAGGGTTCAAATTAGAAAAGTAGACAGGGCCAAATCATGTGGGACCTTGCATTCCTCAATAAAACATTTGGGTGACAATGATGATGATGCCTCTATCCAGCTGAACTCAATCAGGTATATACACCTTGATCTACATCAACTACTACCCAACAACTTTATGGATGGACTGCTGCGACTTTATGGGTCTTCATGGGTCTTCAAGGAATCAGGATCATCTCCTGAAAGATAGCTGGTTTTCTGTGAGGTCATATTCAGGCAATTCTAGTGTGGAAGGATTTCAGGAGATCAGGAGTCCTTAAATGTTGGAAGAAAATCTGACAATTAGTGTTTCCTCTTATGGGTAAAACATCTCCAAAAGTATTTTTTTCTATCAAATTTGACAAAGATGTGATTCTTTCTTCTGAGTAATGTGATCAATAAGCATAGAAAAGCTCTTGACATGTATTGTTTGATTGAAAGATGATAGTGATCATGGCTCTTCCAACATGAGAAAAATTACAAATATGATACATTAGAATTTGCAATATTGAGTTTTATGGAATTTCTATAGTTGAATAAATTGGTAAAAATCTAAGGAACCCTAGTATAGGGGTAAATATTCTCTCTGACCCTGACTGTTCTTCTGGACAACTGTTAATTCTTCAGTTCTCAGCTCAATAACCAGTCACTGCCATGGAGAATCTTGCCAGACAACCACTGACTAGATTAGTTTATCTAATTTTTTCTCTTTCCTTTGATGTCATGTTTTTCTTTGGAAACACTTTACACAACAGTAATTACAACCACATGTGAGTAATTTTATTGTTGTCACTCTTGTTAGATAGAAAAAGAAAAGACTGTTTGTCTTAATTCATCCACTCATTCAACAAATATGTATTAAATGCTCACAAGGTGCCATGCAAAGTGCTCAGTGATGGGGTACAGATAAATTCCCTGTTCTCATAGAGGGAACATTCTAGTTGGGAGTTTCAATTGCTTCCTTAGATTATATTCCTTTGTGCCATCCTTCTTTCCTTCATTCTGTTCTTCCTTCCTTTCTTTTTTCCTTCCTTTCATCCTTCCACAAATAGTTAGGAAACACCTGGTTTTCACTAATCTTTTCATTAGCTGCTGGGGTTGCAATAATGGGCAAAACAGTCTAACAGTCCTTAGTTTAAATTTTACTATAACATTTTGAGAAGTTGGGAGTAGGCAGAGGGAAGTAGACATTCTTAGTTTATGTTTTATAATTGGAAACATCATGGTTTAAAACTTTATATAGAACGATTTGTCATCCTCACAAATAGAGTTTGGATCTGGTCTTGCTCATTGAGGAGAATGGAAAATGTTACCAGTGCCAAGACATACTATAGACAAAGGTAGGCAAGTTGACAATAACTTGAGAGATTTCTTTAAGCTTATACAGACAGAGTGCCACAGAGGATACAGATTAGGTAATGTCTCCCTCTTTTCTTCACTTTCTAGCAAGAATTACAGAGGGAAAAAGTAAAACTACTGAATTTAAAAAAAAAAAAAAAAAAAAACCCTTCTCTCCCCCCAAAATTTTATATCTCCCAAGTTCCACCATTCTTCAGCAGAACAAACTAACCTCCCACACTGTGTGTGAGGGCAATGGAGGAAATACCATCCAAAAAGATAGACAATACTAACTAATCACTGATATTTTCCTTCTTTTATTCCTGGGGGTTGGGGCATGAAATATGAGCATCTTATAAAATCTTATAAACACTAATGGATCTGAGCATCATAGACACCTTGAGCCAAGATTTCTCAGCCAGCTCCTCATAAGCAGATTGTGATACCCACTATTACTAATCTTATAGATAAGAACAGACATTGTTCCCTCAAATTTCCATCATTTGCTTACTATCATCATAATATTTTTCATATCTCTTTACCTTTTCTATCATTATTTGCTAAATATTTTTCTTAAAATTGACTCACATTTTCATTTCAATCAATTTATTTAAAAAGGAAAATTAAATTACCTATTACAAATGGAAACTCAGTAATTATTGTCGTAGATAGAAGGTAACTCTAGTAGTTAAGGTTATGTGTCAACTTGGCTGGGCCTGGTTTTCAGTGGCTGGGAAGTTGCATGTAGTTATGACCCATGGTGAGAGTGGTAATCAACTCCATGTAGTTATGACCCATGGTGAGAGTGGTAATCAACTCCATGGTGGCATCTACAAGTGCAGCTTAGTAGGGATACAGTCTATTTCCAGTATATAAGGAGAAGTTTTGGGAATGGTCCACAGCTTTTGGAATGCTTGAATCCTGCATGTAACTGAGTCATTGTTCAGCAGTCTGCTGTATGATTTGGTAGTATTGGGACTGTACGTTTTTCCTTGTCTACCTTGGGTTTGTCAGCCTCAGTAGTCAAAAGCTGCCTGAGTGAAGAAAGCCTCTAGCTTCAGTGGGCTGGGAGCAAGAGGCAGAGCTGAAGCCCAAGGTTGAGGGACTTTCATCCATCCTCTACAGCTGGCATTTTGTGCTCAGACTGCTAGCCTCCTAAACTGTAAGAGTATAAATTTCTGTTTGTTAAAGCCATCAATTTGTGGTATTATCTGTTAGAGCGGAACAAGGTAACAGAAACTGTGACTATAACAGTAAATCTAATGAAGCAATATAATGTTATTGAAATTCCATCTATACACTTCTGCTTTAAGCCAAGGTGAAGTATAAAGGACTAAATTTACCCTCCCACCTGAAAATAACCAAAAAATGTACACTGGACATGAGACCACAAAGGAGAGTGAACCCTGTTAAAACAAATGAGGTGAACCGTACAATTGTTTCAGCTTACTGTTAAGAGAGAATTTCCACACTGAAATATAGGAAGAAAAACCCAAGTAAAGCCCAGAGAACTCCCAGAATTATAAAGATATTATGAGAATCCAGGGAGAATAAAGACCCTATAATGAAGAGGACAGAGAGCCAGAGAGGAGAGAGATACATAGAAGGACACTGTTAAGAGAATGAAAACACAAGCCACAGAGTGGGAGAGCATGTTTTCAAATATTTTATTTGATAAAAAGACTTATATTCATATAAAGAACTCTGAAAAGTCAATAAGACAATTCAATTAAAAAATGTAAAAAACAAGAAAAAGAACAGGAATCTCATCAAAGAAAAGAAAGAGATGTTTGTATGTCAGTTATACTTCAAAAAATATAAAAAGATTCTGTTGTTGATGGAGATCTTCCCTCCTTTTACTAAAAAAGAAGTTAGGGTTAGAAAAGTGTTAAAGGCACACCAGTCCTAAACAGAAGCTTTCAACTTGATGCACAAAGAGGGAGGGAAAGGAAATTCCAAAGGGAGTAACTTTCTCCTTTTGATCAAAAGTTATTGAATGCCCTGTCCATGAACCACTTAAATCAACTCATGAATCACCAGGTGGGATGTAATATGCATCCTACAGTTTGGGAAACACTGAATGAGGAGAAATAAATGAACCATATATGAGTGTAGAGGGTATGAACAGGTGACTTTACTTAATAAAGCTGGAATTGAGGCAGGGATTTTTAGCCTTACTTAATCTTGGAGCAACAATGACTCTAGATCACCATTCCTTAAGGGGGAACACAGTTACCCCTAAATATTTCTACTGAGCTACCTTGATTGAGTGAATATGGCTTCTCAGAGTTTCTTTAAACCTTAAAATTCTATAGATTTTAACAGTCCATTAAACGTTCTGATTTCACGTAGTACAAATGCAATGGTTTCAAGGTAAGAGCTGTAGTAGACGGTAAAGTATGAAAATATGAGTTTTGTTATCAGTCAGAATTGATTTGATTGCAGTGGGTGATTTTTGTTTTTTTGTTTGTTTGTTGAAAAGAAGTGGAGAGTGAACAAGACAGCAAGAAAAGAAAATTATTGTGAACAGAGCTCTAACAAAATCATAAAGGTCAAATACCCCCCTCCCCCCCAGTTTCTTCCTGCCAGTGGAATACATAAGGGGTGTTGTTCTTGTGTGCCATAAAGTCTATTTCTACTCATAGCAACACTACATGACAGAGTAGAACTGCCCCATAGGGATTTCTAGGTTATAATTTTATGGATGCAGCTCTTCCCCAGTTGTAACTGAGACTGGGGAAGAGCTACCTCCTCAAAATGGAATTGACCTTAATGATGTGGATGGAGTAAAACTTTAGGGACCTTCACTTGCTGATAGGCACAACTCAGAATGGAAAGAAACAGCTGCAAGCATTCATTAATAATTGGAATTTGGAATGTATGATATGAATCTACAAAAATTAGAAGTTGTCAAAAATGAAATGGAACATATAAAGATTGATATCCTAGGCATTAGTGAGCTGAAATGGACTGGTGTTGGCCATTTTTAATCAAACAATCATATAGTCTACTATGCTGGAAATGCCAAATTGAAGAGGAAAGGCATTGCATTCATTATCAAAAACAACATTTCAAGCTCTATCCTGAAGTACAATGCAGTCAAGGATAGGATAATATCCACATGCCCACAAGGAAGACCAGTTATTCAAATTTACACACCAAAGCAGAGATGAAAAAATTGAATATTTTTACCAATTTCTGCATTCTGAAATTGACCACACATACAATCAAGGTGTATTTATTATTGCTGGTAACTGGAATTCAAAAGTTGAAAACAAAGAAGCATGAGTAGTTGGGAAATATGGCCTTTGTGATGGAAATGATGCTGGAGACCACATTATAGAATTTTGCAAGACCAGCAACTTATTCATTGCAATTACCTTTTCTCAACAACATAAATGATGACTATACATGTGGACGTCTCCAGATGGAATACACAGAAATCAAATAAACTACCTCTGTGGAAAGAAGCATTGGAGAAGCTCAATATCATGTCAAAACAAGGCCAGGAGTAGAATGTGGAAAAGACCATCAATTGCTCATATACAAATTCAAGTTGAAGATGAGGAAAATTCAAGCAAGTCCACAAGAGCCAAAATATGATCTTGAGTATATCCTACCTGAATTTAGAGATCATCTGAAGAATAGATTTGATGCATTTAACACCAGGGATCAAAGACCAGGTGAATTGTGGGATGACATCAAAAAATCATACATGAAGAAAGCAAAAAGGTCATTAAAAAGACAGGAAAGGAGGAAAAGACCAAAATGGATTCCAGAATAGACTCTGAAATTTGCTCTTGAACGGAGAGTGGGTAAAGTGAAAGAAAGAAATGTTGATAAAAAGAGCTGAACAGAAGATTTCAAAGGGTGGCTTGAGAAGACAAAGTAAATTATTATAAAGAAATGTGTACAGATCTAGAATTAGAAAACTAGAGGGAAAGAACATGCTTGGCAGTTCTCAAGCTGAAAGAACTGAAGGAAAAAAAAATCAAGTTGCAAGTTGCAATATTGAAGGATTCTATGGGCAAAATATTGAATGATGTAGGAAGCACAAAAGAAGATGGAAGTAATCACAGAATCACTGTACCAAAAAGAATTGTTCAATGTACAATCATTTCAGGAGGTAGCATATTGTTTTTGTTATCTCTAGTGCTGCTCTAACAGAAATACCACAGGTGGGTGGCTTTAACAAACAGGAGTTTATTCTCTTACCGTTTTGAAAGCTAGAAGTCTGTGTTCAAAGTGTCAGGCTCTAAGGGCTGGATGAAAGCCCCTCGACCTTGGACTTCAGCTCTGCCTCTTGCTCCCAGCCCTCTAAAGCTGGAGGCTTTCTTCATTCAGGTAGCTGCTGGCTGCTGAGGCTGACAAACCAAAGCTCAACAAGGAACAAGTACAGCCCTGATAGTACCAAAACACACTGCAGGCCATTGATTCAAGTCCATTAAAAGTCCTAAGATTGGCAGACAACGTGGCTGGCTGCTGAACAACAACTCAGCTACATGCAGAATTCAAGCATGCCAAAAGCTACAGACCACTCCCAAAGCTTCTCCTTACATACAGGAACCAGACCACATCCCTAAGATAGCTACTAAACTGCTCCTGTAGATGCCACCATGGAGGTGATTACCAATCTCACCATGGGAAATGACTACATCCAGCTGCACAGCCACTCAAAACTAGGCCCAGCCAAGTTGACACATAACCTTAACTACCACACATATGATCAAGAACCAATGGTACTGAAGGAAGAAGTCCAAGCTGCACTAAAGGAATTGGTGAAAAACAAGGCTCCAGGAATTGATGAAATATCCACCCAAACCATGGTAATTTAAATCACTTCCTATGCATGTGGAAGCTGGACAATGAATAAGAAAGACCAGAGAAGAGTTGATGCCTTTGAATTGTGGTGTTAGCGAAGAATATTGAAAATACCATGGATTCCCAGAAGAACAAACAAATCTATCTTAGAAGTGCAGCCAGAATGCTCCTTAAAAGCAAGAATGGCCAGACTTGTCTCACCTACCTTGGTCATGTCGTTGGAAGGGACCAGTTCCTGGAGAAGGATATTATGCTTGGCAAAGCGGAGAGTCAGAGAAAAAGGGGAAGACCCTCAACAACATGGATTTTCATAGTGGCTACTGTGATTTTCACAATGGGATCAAGCATAGCAAGGATTATAAAGATGGCAAAAGAACAGATGGTTTTTCACTCTGTTGTACACAAGGGTGCTATGAGGTAGAATGACTCAATGGCACCTAACACCAACAACAATCTTTACAGAAGCAGATATCCAGGTCTTTTCTCCCACAGAGCTCTGGTAGGTTCAAACTGTAGATCTTTCAATTAGCAGCACACCACTTATCCACTGTACCACCAGGGCTCCTTATATAAGAAGTATACAGATGCAAAATTAAATGACAATGTAGATTAGAGAAGTTTATTTAAGCTTTAGGAGCAAGGGTCTCTCTCAAGCTCAGAAAGCTAGCACTCTTCAAAAGCAGGAGACACAAAGCATAAGGAATAGCATGGGTTAGTGTAGTGAGGTAATTGGCTGAGACTGAAAAGATACAAGAGTGGGTAGTCAGGGACAGATTACCCAATAACCAAGTTAAGCATGTGCTTAGGGCATCAACAGAAAAGGAACACCAGTTGCCCAAATAAAGACCAAGCAGAACACAAGAAAAACTGAACACCACAATGAAAGGGAACTGGCAGTGCACTAAATGAAATTGATACCATTTTATAAATTTTGTATACAATAAAAATTTTCCTTTTCATTTCTAACTGATCTTGCACAACTTCACATTCAGTTCTCTCTCATTGACCACATAAGAATATATCAGTAGCACTATAATCTCATGATATATGACATACCTGGTCTTGATGTGAGTAAAGCAAACCAAAACACATCTTCAAATCAAGCATACCCTTGTATTTTTACCATGTTCTTTACTATCACGCTCACCTCTGTTAGTATCAGCAGTAGTCCAATAAACTGTGAAGATGCAGCACCAAAACACAGAAAGTGAGTGTACAAGTTTTTAAGTATTATTTCAAGATGAAAAATGCTAACAGAGATCTGTGAAAAGCTCACCAACAAACATCATACAACAAACAAATGAAATTATTTCTCACTATCTTGTAAGTACAATTTTTTACTCACAAATTTTCAAATATAAAGTTTTGTGCAAATATCCAAATTCAAATGTAAATATTATTTTATAAATTTTACTTGTTCTATAAATTTTATTTACTTTTGATTATTCAAACTTATTTGTTATGATGCAACCAAATTTTAAAAGTGATATAATTTTACATCTGGGTAAAATGAAATGGCAACAACTAAGTGGAGTGCAAAAATGAAGGCTTATAGAAAATTCAAAAAGGATATATTTGTGAATCCTTAAAGAGAATTCCAAGTCTTTCAGTAAGATGGCAGAATAGCAGATAAGCTACACAAACTGTCTTCAACAAAGAAAAGACAAACCAATTGACAGAAATACAGAAGATAATCCCAGAGCTATGAGCTTTGAAAGGAAGTTTAAAGTAGTGGATTAGGCACCAACTAGTGGAAAAACCTGAATGAAAACAGTGGGTATGGGGATGGTCAGAGCAGTGGACTGTCAGCTACTCTGATGGGACCAATAGCCTGAATATTTCCAAGTGGTGTTAGGACCTGAGAATTGACCTAAAGATTAGACTTGGTTACCAAGGGCTGCAGGGATCACTGTGCTGGTGGCCTATGAATAGGAAGGGAAACAGGAAGGAGGGAGACAACCTGAGCTGTAGACTTTCGGCAGTCTGGAGGACACAGCCATTTGATTGTTTACAAGTGGTAGCCCTTTGGATTTTAAAGCGACAGCATTCTCATTAGGACTCCAGGGAACTAAGAATAGGCTCCATTTGCCAAGAACGCAGGGACATATGGGGGCAGACAACAGGAAAGGAGGCAGGCAGTAAGTGTATGAGTGCTGCCAAGTAGTGAATAGTACCCTGCTTACATACATATCATACAAAGAAAACAAAAATCATGGGCAAGTCACTCCAACATACAATCACCAATTAAATATAAACACAAAACTGTTACAATGCCTTGGAGACAACAGAGCATCACAATCCACACAAAGAAGCAAGATAAAGCAAGAGAAACAAGGGAACAGAATACAGACCAAAAACACATCCCTGAGGAAGATGCAGCATTGGAACTCCCTTACAAGGAATTCAAAAGAATTATATTTAGGTACCTTCAATGAACTGAGAGACAAATCAAGGAAAACACTGACAAAATTGAGGAAAACACAGACAAAACCCTAGAACAATTTTGAAAGACAACGTAAGAACAAAATGACAAAATAAATGAAAAATTAGAATGGTTTGTATCATCTACAATCTACAGACAGAAATCCAGAAGATTAATACTAAATTGTCAGAAATAGTTAACACATTGAATAGGCAAAGGAGTAGAACTGAATCAATGGAAGACAGAATTAGTGAGATTGAAGGAAAATACCTCAATACTTCTTTGGAATGGGATCAGTCAGAAAAAAGATCAAAACAAAATGAAGAAAGGCTAAGGGTCATGTGGGATACCATCAAAAGGAATAAGCTACATGTAATCAGAATTCCAGAATAGGAAGAGACAAATAAAACCACAGAGGAAATTGTCAAAGATTTGTTGGAAAAGAATTTTCCTGGTATGATGAAAGATGAGAATATATCCATTCAAGAACCCCAAATAGCATAGACCCCAAAAGAAAATCACCAAGACATATCATCATCTAACTCACCAAAACCAAAGACAAAGAAAGAATCCTGAAAGCAACATGGTAAAAATGAAAAGTTATCTACAAAGGGCAACCAATAAGACCAAGTTCAGATTACTTAGCAGAAATTGTGCAGGTGAGAGGACAATGGGAAGATATATATAAAACCCTGAAAGAGAAAAATTTCCAACCAAGAATTATACACCCAGCAATATTGTCCCTAAATATGATGGTGAAATTAAGACATTTCCAAATAAGCAGAAATTAAAGGAATTTGTTAAAACCAGACCAACCTTACAAGAGATACTAAAAGAGAGTCCTTTGGACAGAGAGACAACAACAGCAAACAACTGACCCTTAACACACATGATTACACAACCCATAAACCAACCCAGTTATAAAATTATCCAAAGTAAATAAGCCTACAAGACTGTAAACAGGGAACCAGAGACATCAATTGCCAAATGAAGATAACTACAAAGCAAAAACAGGGAAAAAAATTGTGTAGTTACAAAACTTCTAAACGGTAGGGAAGTCAAGACAACTATAAGATAGAATGGACTATTCTAAACTTGGGAAGATAATTATAAATCACAGAGCAACCTCAAAGGAAAATGATAAACCTTTACATCAATATAAAAAAAAGGACCAGCAAAATATTTAGCAAATACTAAAACAAGAGCAATGAATGAAGTGACAACACCACTCATAGACAAAACAAGCTCAGCACAGAAAATTATATGGAACAAAGAAATCAACACCACAAGAAAGCACATAACAAAATGACAGCAACAAATTCATATTTGTCAATAATTACAACTGACAAGGGGCTTATATCTAAAATTTTTAGAAAACTCCAACACTTCAACAATAAAAAGATAAAAAATCCTATTAAAAAATGGGCAGAAGACATGAAAAGACACTTCACTAAAGAGGATATTCAGGCAGCCAACAAATACATGCAGAAATGTTCACCATCATTTGCCATCAGAGAGATACAAATCAAACCAACAATGAGATAACATCTGACCCAGCACTAATAACCAAGTTCAACAAGATAGAAAATAACAAATGCTGGTGAGGATGTGGAGAGATTGACACTCATACACTGCTGGTGGGACTGTCAAATGATACAACCACTGTGGAAAACAATATGACAATTCCTTAAAAAGCTGGAATTAGAAATAACATTTGACCCAGCCATTCCATTACTAGGTATATATCCTAAAGAAGTGAGAGACAGGACAAGAACAGATACATGCATACCCATGTTCATCGCAGCACTATTTAAAATAGCAAAAAGATGGAAACAACCTAGGTGCCCATCAACAGAAGAATGGATAAGCAAACTTTGGTGTGGAATATTATGCAACACTAAAGAATACTGTAGATATACATAACATGGATGCACTTGGAGGACATTATGCTGAGTGAAATAAGTCAATCGCAGAAGGACAAATATAGTATTAGTTCATTTTGTAAAAAGTCAAGGAAAGGTTTATATGTGGAAGAAAACTTTCTTTGTTGGTTACCAGGGGTGGAGGGGAGGGGAAGTAACAAAGCAAAAACAAAACAAAAAAAAGTATTGACCTGTGTCACTTTAGTTTTGTGTATTTCACTGTACATAAATTATATTGCAATAAAATGCATTTTAAAAACAAAAAGAATGAAAATAAAGAGAAAATTCCAAAATTTATTTCCTTTTTAAAATGTAATTAATCAAAAGAGATTTCTTCTACTGAACGCTCAAGTTTAATGAGTGCAAATAATGTGCTAGTACTGCTAATGCTCAAATTAGTAATAGCAATAAATAAAAATAATATCAGAATATATGCAAATAATGCAGCCATTCCTTATTGTAGTGAACATAATAATTGTGTAGAAAGTAAAACTATTTTAGAATCTGAAATTGCCACATTTGCAGACCCCATAAACAACAGAAATACAGCTCCTGCTCTGTGGAGTAATTTTTCTTCTAATGATATAAATTATTGGATTGAAAGAGGGACTAGTGATTATCAACATCACAGTAGGCCATTTGAAAATTTGTGTCAAAATTTCTGGATGGTAAACAAAAAAGGTTCTGTAGCCAGACTATATTTCTAGTGTGCCAAGCTAATGATGAAAATTATAATACAGAGTGGCTACTGTATGCCCCATCTGCATATTGTTTTTTTTTTTTGTTTTGTTTTGTTTTGTTTTGCAAACTATTCAGTCCTAAATCATTTAATTCTTAATTTGGTACAGATGGATTTAGAAATTGGTGCCACTTAAATATGATTGACAAACATGAAAACAGTTCAATTCACAGAGATTATATATTGTCATATTTAAACCAAACACATGGTTTTAGCTTAACTCATGAAATGGAAACACAAATTAAATTATCAGGAAGCCATGTTACTATGAAGGAGCTCTGGTGGTGTATTGCCTAAGGCATTTGACCGCTAACCAGAAGGTTGGAGGTTCAAACCCATGAGCCACTCCGTGGAAGGAAGACGGGGCAATCTACTTCCATAAAGACTTACCACCTCAGAACCCAAAGGGGGTTGCTATGAGTTGGAATCAATTCAAAGGCATTGAGGTGTTTTTTTTTTGTTTGTTTGTTTGTTCGTTTATGTTACAATGTGTTGTTGCTGTCTTTATACCAACCACAGAATGTTGACTACCTTTTCAAGGAAGAAATGAAATTTTGGGGTCCCCACAAAAGGAAAATTTGGGGGGTTCATTTGAATTTGTTGTTCAGTCTGATCTATTTTTAGCAGTCCACATTTCAAAATCTGGTAACAAAGGAAAGGGTTATTCATCGTACATGTTTAAAAAGTGAAGAATTAAACTTAGTAACAGTTCAATCAACTATTTTCTGTGAAACAAATGTAGCTTGATATTTCACTTGTCTATGGATTCTGTTCTTTATCTTTCTCATACAGATCAGCAAGGTATTGTTTTAAGCTCTGGTAGCATAGTGCCTAAGGCACTTGACTGCTAACCAGAAGGCTGGCAGTTCAAACCCACCAGCCACTCCTCGGAAGGAAGGTTGGGCAATCTACTTCCGTAGTGATACTGCCTCGGAAACCCAAGGAGGGGTCGCTATGAGTCGGGGCTGACTGGACGGCAAACAACAACAACAACAACAACCTCCATCAGACAGAAAACCTATCAAGCTATTTATATTCAGTAGCCCAAACAGTCAAATTGGTGAATAAACTGCAGATCAAATACTTTAGTATTTATGTGAAGTTTACAATATTGATTTTTCCAAGTGCAAAGTGTCATTCCTATGACGATGTTACCAATATGTAAAGGTATTATAAAGGCATGCAACAGAAAATTTTTGAACATAACATATATACCACTTTTGTACCATGCACTGCACATTTTCTTAATCTTATAAGAGGTAGCACAGTAGGTTTTGACTCAAAGCAGTTGATTATTTTCTACTATGCAGTTGCTCTATACATTTTCTGCTGCTTCTAATCACTGGTGGGCAGTTTTTAAAACATATTTAGGCAATAGTCAAGTATTAAAATATCTTTCTAATACATGCTGGGAAAAGTGTGCTGTAGCAACAAGTGCAATCCTGGAAGAGTATACTAAGATTCTACATGCCTTAGAAAATATTGCTTAAGACAAGTTGCAAAAAGGAGATACCAAAAGAGAAGCTGAAATATTGTCAACAAAGTGCAAACACTAGAGTATGGTAGCATAGTGGGTAAGGCATTTTGCTGCTAACCAGATGGTCAGCAGTTCAAACCTACCAGCTGCTCCACGGGAGGAAAGTGAGGCAATCTACTTACATAAAATTTTACAGCCTTGAAACCCAATGCAGTTCACTATGAGTTGGAATCAACTTGATGGCAGTGGGTTATTTTTTAGTTTTATTTTTTGCATGTGGAATAATATATTGCAGTATTTTCATCAGATGAGTCAAGTTTGCCAAGGTTTAGAAGTAAATTTAAAGATATGCACATATCTCTAACAGTCATTAACAGGGGTATTTACATAACATAATAGGGGTATTTACGTAATTTAAGAGAAAATATTGCAAATTTTAAAAACACAAGAAAACAAGTACTGCCAAATACTGATTATCAAACAGCTCACCACTATAGAAGCATTAGAAAGAAACAAATAAATAATGGAAATACTCCAAAAGTATCACTGAGTTCTGGAGATCAATTTTGCATAACAATGTACTACATCATCATTGTAATACTTGAGTCTTGTATGAAAAGAAGGATGAAAGTGTATGAAGTTCTTCCAAATGGATTCCTTTTTAAGCAATGTGGATATACTTGGTGAAGAATGATGCAGGAATATAAGAAATTTGTGCAGGCTTATCCCAATGCTTTAAATACAAACCTTTATACTGAGAAGTGCAACAATTTCATTGTTACATGAGAACATATTGAATGATGCAGGAAACATCAAGAGAAGATGGCAGGAATACACAGAGTCACTGTACCAAAAAGAACTGATCGATCTTCATCCATTTCA
>NW_006921643.1:11727705-11733049 GCF_000298275.1 Orycteropus afer afer | reverse complement strand
TCAATGATAGGATAATATCCATACACCTACAAGGAAGACTAGTAAATATGATTATTAGTCAAATAAAAACAAGTCCATGAGAACCAAAGTACAACTTTGATTATATCCCACCTGAATTTAGAGATCATCTCAAGAATAGATTTGACACATTCACTAAACACTAATGATCAAAGACCAGACAAATTATAGTAGTATGATGTCAAGAACATCATACATGAAAAAAGAAAAAGGTCATTGAAAGACAGGAAAGTAAGACAAACTAGATGTCAGAAGAGACCCTGAAACTTGCTGTTGAACATAGAATGGCAAAAGTGAATGGAAGAAATGATGAAGTAATATCAAAGGGTGGCTCAAACAGACAAAGTTAAGTATTATAATGAAATGTGTGAAGACCTGGAATTAGAGAACACTCAGCATTTCTCAAGCTGGAAGAACTGAAGGAAACAATCATGCTTCAAGTTGCAATATTGAAGGATTCAATGGCAAAATATTTGATGATATAGGAAGTATTAAAAGACGAGGTACAGAGTCACTTTACCAAAAAGAATTGGTAGACATGCTACCATTACAGGAGGTAGTAAATGATCAAGAACTAGTGGTATAGAAGGAGGAAGTTAAAGCTGCACTGAAGATATTGGGGGGAAAAATAAAATAAAAAACAAGGCTCCAGGAATTGAAAGAATACCAATAGAGATGTTTCAACCAATAGATGCAAAGCTGGAAGCACTCACTGGTCTAACATCTTTTTATTGTGATTTGGGTGAAAGTTTACAGAGCAAATTGGTTTTTCATTCAACAATTCATACACATTTTGATTTGTGACAATGATTGTAATCTGTATGATATAACAGCACCCTTCCCATTTCCTCTCTGTGTTTACCTTTCCATTTGTCCTTCTTTCCTATCCTTTCTTTCCTTCTGAGCTTTATCCCTGGGGAAAGGCTGCCCTTTTGCTCTCATGTGGTTGGTTGCTCTAAGAAATGTGTATTTTCTGATGTTCCTGTTCACCATAGAGGTCTGTATATTGCTTCTCTGAAAGTTAAGTCATGGGAGTAAATTTGGTTCCCAGCTTGAATGGTGTCTAAGGAGCATTATCTCAGGGATACCACCAGTCTTCATCAAATCAGTAAGCCTGTTCTCTTTTATGATTTTGAGGTTTTTTTCCACATTTTTCTTTCACTTTATCTGGTACCTCTTATTGTGATCCCTTTCAGAGCAGTCAGCAGTGGCAGCACCATCTAGTTCTTCTGGTCTCAGAGTCATAGAGGCTGAGGTTCACATAGTGTATTAGTACTTTGGACTAATTGTTTCCCTGTGCTTTGGATTTTCTTCACTCTCTTTTGCTCTGGATGGGGAAAAAACAATACCTGTACCTTAGATAGCTGCTCACAAGCTTTTAAGACCCCAGTTGCTACTCACCAAACTACGACATAGAGCAATGTCTTTATGGATTATGCTATGCTAATTTACTTTCATGTCTCCTAAGACAGTGGTCGTGAGCCCTCATTCCCTCAAGGTGTTTGGTTATGAGTAAGAAGTTTTCATAAATTTGCCCCCTGTATGCTCTACTACATTCATGGATATATTTGCAGCACATGTAAATACATAGGTTGTTGTTGTTGTTGTTGTTATGTGCCGTCAAGTCAAACCCGACTCATAGCGACCCCTCCTTGGGTTTCCGAGGCAGTATCACTACGGAAGTAGGATTGCCCAACCTTCCTTCCGAGGAGTAGCTGGTGGGTTTGAACCGCCAGCCGTCTGGTTAGCAGGCAAGTGTCTTAGCCACTATGCTACCAGAGTTCCCCCTAAATACATAGGTAGTGATATCTTTTGTCAAATATATATATATTTATGGATGTAGTCCTACTCATCTTGCGACACCTGTTCAGTTGAGTGTTTCTTTATGAATCTACTCATAGATCATTGTAATTATTGTTATTGCAGTATTATGTACGTAAAAGTATCGACCTTTGTTGCCTTTAACTCTTGTGCTCCCTATATCTTCCACTGCCTTGATCATTTTGTGCTGACCCCTCTCTTATTGTACATTTTGTGCCCATTCAAAATAAAAGTGATCTAATGGAATACAGAAATTATTGAACAATATCATTAATATCACACTTGAAGCACTTACTAATGAAGATCAAAAACTACCACCTTCAGTGTGTATTATATCTCATCATAAAGAAAACAAAATCCTCACAATTGGACCAATAAGCAATAGCATGATAAATGGAGAAAAGACTGATGTTGTCAAGGAATTCATTTTATTTAGATCCATAATCAATGTCCATGCAAGCAACAGTCAAGAAATCAAACAACGAAAGGAATTGCAGTGTTCTCACACAGGGGCTCCTTTGTTGTCTGGGGTTTGGAGAAGTTAGCCACTACTTTGCACAAGGAATTATCTTTTTATTGTGTGAAGTAATGATCAAAGAGGAATGCCATTTAAGTCAAGCAAAACAAAATCGTGAGTTATATCGAGAATCGCCACAGAAAGCTGCTGGGTGTTTCTCGGGAAAGCAGCCACGGGCAGTGTGCAGTGTGAAATTCACTCACTCATCTGCTGATGGAGGCCCAGGGTTAGTCCATGGGATATGCCACATCCTAAGTATTTTTCTGAAGGACAAAAACTTGTTCTTTTGCATTTGCTCTGGTCACAAATACATCCAATCCTCTCCAAGTGCTTTAAGTAAGCTTTTTTAAAAATAAAAAATTCTTTATTACCTATTAAAAAAAAAAAAAAAGAAAGAAAGAAATCAAACAACGTATTGCACTGGGCAGCCCCAACCTCCAAGTAGCAGGAAAAGCAGAGGGGAAAGGAAAGGAAAGCTAGGGCGCCAGGACAGAGTGAGCAAGGGGCAGGGATCCTGGTAAGGGGAAGGTGGAGAGGTTTTTCCAACAGCTAAGGGAGATAAACTTGTCCGTTGGTTTGTAGAGCTTCTGGTGGCATGTTGCTGTGAAGCTTGAAGGTGTGCCACTGATGTTTCAAATGCCAGTGGGGTGAAACATGGTGCCCAGGTTTTGGCATGGCTTGCAGACTGAGACAGACTGGGAAGAAGGAGAAGTCTATCCTCTTCTCAAATAATTGGCCAGGGAAAACCTTATGAATAGCCAAGAAACCCAGTCTGTTACATTACTAGGCAACTATATGATACAGTGCAGGACGATAAGCCACTTAGGCTCTCAAAATAGGACTGGGAAGTGCTGCATCATCAGAGTAGAACTGACCTTAATGATATGGATAAAGTAAAGCTTTCAAGACCTCCATTTGCTGACATGACATGACTCAAACTGAGGAGAAACAGCTGCAAAAATCCATTAATAATCAGAACATGGGATGTAGAAAATATGAACCTATGAAATTGGAAGTTGTGAAAAATGAAATGGAATGTATAAAGATTGATATCCTAGGCATTAGTGAGCTGAATTGGACTGGTTTTGGCCATTTTGAATTAGACAACCATATGATCTACTATGCCAAAAATGACAATTTGAAGAGGAATGGCATGACATTCATCATCACAAAGGATATTTCAAGATCTGTCCTGAAGTACAATGCTGTCAGTGATAGGATAATATCCATATGCCTACAAGGAAGATCACTTAATATGTCTGTTATTCAAATTTATGCAAAAACTACCAAAGCAAAAGATGAGGAAATTGAAGATTTTTATCAACTTCTGCAGCCTGAAATTGACCGAACGTACAATCAAGATGTGTTAATTATCACTAGTGACTGAAATGCAAAAGTAAGAAACAAAGAGGAACCACCAATAGTTGGAAAATTTGGCCTTGGTAACAGAAATAATGTTGGAGATTGTATGATAGAATTTTGCAGGACCAATGACTTATTCATTGCAAATACCTTTTTTCAACAACACAAACGGCAGCTATGCACATGACTTTGCCAGATGGAACACACAGGAATCAGATTGACTGCATCTGTGGTAAGAGGCTCATTATCTTCAGCCAAAACAAGGCCAGCAGCTGCTTATGGAACAGACCATCAACTGCTCATATTCAAGATCAACTTGACATTGAAGACAATTAAAACAAGTCCACAAGAGTGAAAATATGACCTGGAATATATCCCTCCTGAATTTAGAGACTATCTAAAGAATAGATTTGATGCATTGAATACCAACGACCAAAAACAAGAATAATTATGGGATGACATCAAGAATATCTTCCATGAAGAAAGCAAAAGGTCATTAAAAAGATGACAAAAAAGAAAAGACCAAAATGGATGTTAGAAGACACTCTGAAGCTTGTCCTTGAGTGGAGAGTAGCCAAAGCAAATGGAAGATCTGACAAGATAAAAGAGCTGAAAAGAAGATTTCAAAGAGCAGCTCAAGCAGACAAAGCCAATTACTATAATGAAATATATGCAAAGACTTTGAGTTATAAAACCAACAGGGAAGAACATGCTCAGCATTTCTCAAGCTGAAAGAACTGAGGAAAAAATTTAAGCCTTGAGTTGCAATATTGAAAAACTCTATGGGCAAAATATTGAATGGTACAGGAAGCATTGGAAGAAGAGGGAAGGAATACACAGAGTCACTGTACCAAAAAGAACTGGTAGATCTTCATCTATTTCAGGAGGTGGCATATAATGAAGAACCAATGATATTGAAGGAAGAAGTTGAAGCTGCACTGAAGGAATTGGCAAAGAACAAGGATCCAAGAATTGATAAAATACTACCTATTGAGATGTTTCACCAAACAGATGCCCCACTGGAGGCACTCACTCAGTTATGCCAAGAGATCTGGATAACAGCTACCTGACGAACTGACTGGAAGAGATCCATATTTGTACCCATTTCAAAGAAATGTGATCCTACAGAATGTGGAAGTTATCAAACAATATCATTAATATTGCACACAAGTAAAATCTTACTGAAGATAATTCAAAACAATTGCAGCAATATATTGACAGAGAACTTCCAGAGGTGCAAGCTGGATTCAGAAGAGGACGTGGAACAAGGGATATCATTGCTTATGTCAGATGGATCCTGGCTCAAAGCAAAGAATTCCAGAAAGATGTTTACTTGTGTTTTACTCACTCTGCAAAAACATTTGATTGTGTGGATCATAACAAATTGTAGATAACATTGAGAAGAATGGGAATTCCAGAACACTTAATTGTACTCCCAAGGAACCAATACATAGATCAGGAGACTGTCATTTGAACAGAACAAGGGGACACTGCATGACTTAGAGTCAAGAAGGGAGTGTGTAAAGGTTGTGTCTTTCCACCATACTTATTCAATCTACATGCTGAGCAAATAATCTGAGAAGCTGGACTAAATGAAGAAGAACATGGCATCAAGATTGGAGGAAG
>NW_006921643.1:11709018-11726235 GCF_000298275.1 Orycteropus afer afer | reverse complement strand
AAATCCCAATTAAAAAAAAAAAAAAAGATTGGAGGAAGAATCATTAACAACCTGTGATACACTGCTGACACACCTTTGCTTCCTAAAATGAGGATGACTTGAAGCATTTACTGATTACATCTCAATATAAAGAAAACAAAAATCCAAACAACTGGACCTATAAGCAACATTGTGATAAATGGAGAAAAGACTGTTGTCAAGGACTTCACATTGCTTTGTTCTAAAATTGACACCAATGGAAGCATCAGTCAGGACATTAGACAACATATACCACTAAGCAAGTCAGCTTCAAAAGACCTCTTTCAGGTGCTGAAGAGCAAAGATGTCTCCTTTAGGACTAAGGTGTGCCTGACACAAGCCATGATATTTTTAATCACCTCATATGCATGTGAGAGCTGGACAACGAGTAAGGAAGACCAAAGAAGAATTGATGCTTTAGAGTTGTGGTGCTGGCAAAAAATGCTTAAAGTACCATGGACTCCTAAAAGAACTAACAAATCTGTCCTGGAGGAAGTGCAGCTGGGTTGTTCCTTAGAAGCGAGAATAGCCAGACTTTGTCTCACCTATTCTGGTCATGTTGTCAGAAGGGACCATTCCCTGGAAGAGGCTATCATGCTTTGTAAGGTGGAGGATTGATGAAAGAGGCTAAGGCCCTCAATGAGATGGACTAACACAGTGGTTGTGGCAATAAGCTCAAGTATAGTAGGGATGGCGAAGCTGGCATGGGATGGGGCGGTGTTTCATTCTTTTGTACATAAGGTTGCTGGGAGTCGAAGACAACTTGACCTAACAACAACAACAACAATTGCATTGGGCAAATATGCCACCAAAGACCTTTTTTGAGTGTTCAAAAGCAAGGATGCTACTTTGAGGACTAAGGTGCACCTGACACAAGTCATGGTATTTTCAATATTCTCTATGCATATGAAAACTAGACAATGAATAAAGAAGGCCACAGAAGAATTTATGTATTTGAAATCTATACCAGAATACTAATAGTTCTTGTCCTTGAAAGTGGGAGAATGTGTAACACTTATTCCTCTTTCTACTTTTCTGCATTTCCTATAGCAAAAGTTTGAATAGGGACAGAGTGGGCACATAGAAGAGAGAACAAAGGATTGAGTCCTGTGTTAAATAGAGAAGTTCAAAATTGAGATTAGTGGAAAGATATAACCAGCTACACTAACAAATGAACCTAGAAATACTGGTATCTTGATATGATAAAGATTATTTCTTACTCATATGTTGGAGGTAGGAGTGTTCATACATACTTCATACAGTCATTCAGGGACCCAGCCCCAAGACAGTTTTACCATCAGTAATGGCTTCCAGGTAGCTCTGGGTGTCAACATACAGCTGGCTGTGAACTAAGGAAGAAAATGCATGTGGAGATTCAAATGGGAGGCTATACATGGTATGTTTCACTTCTACCCACATCCCTCTGGTTAAAATACAGGAAAATGGTCACACCTAGCAAAGGAGGCTGGAAAATACAGACCAGCTAGGAGCTCTACTCCTAGGAGAAGAGCTCAGTGCCTAAGGCATTTGACTGCTAACCAGAAGACTGGAGGTTCAAACCCACTTGCAACTCCTCAGAAGGATGATTGGGCAATTTACTTCCATAGTGATACTGCCTCAGAAACCCAAGGAGGGGTCACTGTGAGTCGGATCTAACTTGATGGCACTGAGTTTGGTTGGTTTGATGTGTCTCAAAGGCAAGGAAATAGCTTCCTGAACAGGCAGGAGTGAACAAGCTTGCCTCGCTTGCATCCATTCCAACACATTCCATTTCTGGATTCAAAACTCACTTCCTGACTTATGCTCCTCTGCAAGTTTCTCCTTCCAATCCACACTGCTGCCAAAATGACTTTACTAAAATAAATATTTGAGCTTGTCATTTATCTTACTCTGCTCCCTATCTCCTACTAAATAAAAGCCAAATCCCTGTAAGATAAATCTCTAAATCCACAAACTCAAGTACACAAATAATATTTCTGTCTTTGACTAAATTTAACTTCACTTTTAAGTTCTTATCAAGTCAGGTAGTAGAAATATAACCTTAATTGAAAATTCCTCCCCCTACCTGGGTAGTGTCTAAGTTTCTAATTTTGGGGATTGCAACATAATGCAAAGACCTTGGGTTGTTTTTTGATCCTCAGTGGTCATCTCAGAAGGCTTTTCTGAAAGAAACCAAAAGTATCTTTCACTTTTAGAACATTCCAGAAAACGATAGCTTAAAATTTTCATTCCAGCATTCAGTGAAAGGAGACAAATAAAGTTAGCAGCACTAAAAACAGTAAAAAATAATATGTCATTGTAGATACTGGGAACCATTGATAAAATAAGTCATGACAGAAGCTGAAATCTCTTGTATACTCACCTTTATAAAAGAATAGAGGAGCAACCTGGGATAAGGAGTCTAGTGTAGTAACCAGATGGCTTGTCTATAGAATTTGGTAAAGCAGAAGGCCAAAGAAAATTAGAGAAGCCTTCAGTGAGACAGATTGACACGATAGCCACAAAGGACTCTAACATACAAAAAGATCATGAAGAAAGTACACAACCAGGCAATATTTCTTTTTCCTATTGTACATAAGGTTGCCATAAGTCTGAGGTAACTTAACAGTAACTAACAACAATGACAATATATAGTACAAACAAATGGCAGCATATGTTATAATGCTTTTAGTTGGTAAATTAAAAATCTTAATTTATGTTTAAGCGCTTTATTTACATATTTGTACAGTTTCCTTCCACACTGCTGCCAAAATGATTTTACTAAAATAAATATTTAAGCTTGTAATTTGTCTTACTTTGCTACCTATCTCCTACTAAATAAAAGCTGAAATGGACTAGTTTTGGCTATTTTGAATCAGATAACCATATGATCAACTATGCCGGGAATGATAGTTTGAAGAGGAGTGGCATGGCATTCATCATCACAAAGGATATTTCAAGACCTGTCCTGAAGTACTATGCTGTCAGTGATAGGATAATATCCATACACTTACAAGGAAGACCAGTTAATATGAATATTATTCAAATTTATGCACAATCTACAAAGCAAAAATTGAGGAAACTGAAGACTTTTATCAACTTCTGCAGTTGGAAATTGACCAAATATGCAATCAAAATGTGTTAATTATCACCAGTAACTGGAAAGCAAAAGTAAGAAACAAAGAAGATCACCAGTAGTTGGAAAATTTGGCCTTGGTGACAGAAGTAATGTTGGAGATCGCATGATAGAATTTTGCAGGAGCAATGACTTATTCATTGCAAATACTTTTTTCCAACAACACAAACAGCAGCTATACACATGAACTTTGCCAAATGGAATACACAGGAATCAAATTGACTACATCTGTGATAAGAAGCGATGGAAAAGCTCAATATCTTCAGCCAAAACAAGGCCAGCAGTTGATTGTGGAACAGACCATCAACTGCTCATATGCAAATTCAACTTGAAGTTGAAGACAATTAAAACAAGTCCACAAGATCCAAAATATGATCTGGAATATATCCCTCCTGAATTTAGAGACCATCTAAACAATAGATTTGATGCACTAATACCAATGACTGAAAACCAGAAGAATTATAGGATGACATCAAGAACATCATCCATGAAGAAAGCAAGAGGTCATTAAGAAGACGAGAAAAGAAGACCAAAATGGATGTCAGAAGAGACTCTCAAACTTTCCCTTCAATGGAGAGTAGCTTAAGCAAATGGATGAAATGACAAGATCAAAGAGCTGAACTGAAGATTTCAAAGAGCAGCTCAAGTAGACAAAGCCAAACACTATAATGAAATGTGCAAAGACCTGGAGTTAGAAAAGGAAAAGGGAAGAACATACTCAGCATTTCTCAAGCTGAAAGAACTGAGGAAAAAATTTAAGCCCCAAGTTGCAATATTGAAAGATGCTATGGGCAAAATATTGAATGATGCAGGAAGTATCAAAAGAAGATGGAAGGAATACACAGAGTCAATGTACCAAAAAGAATTGGCCAATGTTCATCCAGTTCAAGAGGTGGGATATAATCAAGAACCAATGGTACTGAAGGAAGAAGTCGAAGGTGCACTGAAGGAATTGGCAAAGAACAAGGCTCCAGGAATTGATGGAATACCCATTGAGATGTTTCAACAAACAGATGCCCCACTGGAGGCACTCACTCAGTTATGCCAAGAGATTTGGAAGACAGCTACCTGGCCAACTGACTGAAAGATATCCATATATGTGCCCATTCCAAAGAGAGGTGATCTCACAAAATGTGGAAATTATCAAACAATATCATTAATATCGCATGCAAGTAAAATTTTACTGAAGATAATTCAAAAATGGTTGTGGCAGTATATTGACAGAGAACTTCCAGAGGTGCAGTCTGGATTCAGAAGAGGATGTAGAATAAGTGATGTCATTGCTGATGTCAGATGGATCTTGGCTCAAAGCAAAGAATAATAGAAAGATGTTTACTTGAATTTTATTGACTAGGCAAAAGCATTTGATTGTGTAGATCATAACCAATTGTGGATAACATTGGGAAGAATGGGAATTCCAGAACATTTAATTGTCCTGAGGAACCTGTACATAGACCAGGAGGCTGTCATTCAAACAGAACAAGTGGGCACTGCATGATTTAAAATCAAGAAGGGAGTGTGTCAGGGTTGTATCCTTTCCCCACACTTATTCAATCTAAATGTTGATCTGAGAAGCTGGACTATATGAAGAAGAATGTGGTGTCAAGATTGGAGGAAGAATCATGAACAACCTGTGATATGCTGATGACACAACTTTGCCTGCTGAAAGTGAGGATGACTTGAAGCACTTACTGATGAAGATTGAAGACTACAGTCTGCAGTATGGATTGCATCTAAATATAAAGAAAACAAAAATTCTCACAACTGGATCTGTAAGCACCATCACAATGAATGGAAAAAAGATTGAAATTGTCAAAGACTTCACATTGCTTGGTTCTACAATTGGACACCAATGGAGACAGCAGTCAGGACATCAGATGATGTATAACCCTGATCAAGTTGGCTGCAAAGGGTCTCTTTCAAGTGCTGAGGAGCAAAGATATCTCCTTGAGGACTAAGGTGTGCCTGACACACCTGATGATATTTTCAATCACCTCATATGCATGTGAATGCTGGACAATGAATAAGGAAAACCAAAGAAAAATTGATGCTTTTGAGATGTGGTGCTGGAGAAGAATGCTGAAAGTACCATGGGCTGCTAAAAGAACTAATAAATCTGCCCTGTAGGAAGTGCAGCCAAAATGCTCCTTGGAAGTGAGAATGGCCAGACTTTGTCTCACCTACTTTGGTCATATTGTCAGAAGGGACCATTCTCTGGACAATGATGTAATGCTTGGTAAGGTGGAGGGTCGACGAAGGAGGGGAAGGCCCTCAACGAGATGGATTGACACAGTGGCTGCTGCGATGGGCTTAAGTACATCACAGAACTGGTGCAGGACTGGGTGGTGTTTCATTCTGCAGTACATAGGGTCACTATGAGTCAGAGATGACTTGATAGCACCTAACAACAACAACAACAACAGTTTCATTCAAATCAAAGTATAAATTGCAGTTTAATTTTTGCTGGCATATGAAATAATTGCAATAAGAGCTATGGGGATATATATCCTTTACTGAACTAAATCAAAGTGTATGGAGGAAAGAGAAGTGTCCAGATGTGGGAATGATATTTCATTTTATTTATGGTGAATCTGGAGTCTGTAGAATTAATGGCTCACCCAAGATTAAACAAAAAACAACCAAATCCACTGCCATTGGGTAGATTATGACTCATAGCAACCCTCATTGCATTTCCAAAGCTATAAAACTCTGCAGAAGTAGATTTCCTTATCCTCCTCCCACAGAGCACCTGGTGGGTTTGAACCTCCAACCTTCTAGTTTGCATCCAAACCCAAGATTATGATTATCAATCATCCAGTGGTGGCACTCTAAAGAAATTGTCCATTAGTGTCAAAGCCTGCTTGTAAAATACACAAAGCTTCTCAAAGCAGAACCGTTGGCATCAGATCAATTCCAGCTCACAGCAAACTCATTTGTGTCAGAGTAGAATTGTGCTCCAAAGGGTTTCAGTGGCTGAGTTCTCAGCAGTGCATAACCAGCCTTGTCTTATGAGTTGCTTCTGGGTAGACTAGAACCTCCAGCCTATTGGTTAACAGCTGAAAACATTAATCATTGCAACCACCTATGGGTTCCTAAAATATGGAACATTTCTTTTCTAATTTCCATCATTCTGAAAACTGGTTATTCAGCATTTCCTTCATTTGGTGTGTCATCTCAGATCCTTCCAATAAACTCCTCTTTGCTCATATTTTTTTAGATTGGACATGGGGTACTATATAAACTGAGTAATCTATGCCTCATCTAAAGGAACAGCTGTGACTGAGCTCCAGCCTTTTGGAGAAATGTGGGCCCAGTCAGCCAGATCAAATGACTTTTTAAGAGACTTACAAATATGATTATTTTACACAAAATTTCTCAATTTTAAAATTAGCTAAAATTTTTCAACATAACTTGACCCAAATAAAATGTCTTTGAGTGAACTACAGTTAGGGGTTATGAGTTGTTAATCATTGGCTTTCAATAGCTTGCTTTCTGATCAATGTGCTCTGGACCAGTCAACCTTGCATGGAAATGATAAGACCTGGGAATAATGTGTTGAGCTTTGGAGAAAAAGGGAAAGTCTGTTTTAGTTGTGGGCCAGTAAAAAGAGTCCTTCATATGACCTAGTGCCATCAAATTCAACATTAGAACTTGAGGCCAAAATCTTGGCATTAAAAAGAGTATGAATAGGCCCAACCAATTTTCTTGGTCTCTATTGATGAATTTCCCCCAGGGTCCTCTGGAAAGGGGCTTAGGCAAAAATCCATACTTCAAGATCCCATGTCCTGGCCACCTTTCTCTCTTTTTAATTATTTGTAAGTAGCCTTATTATATGCCCTCAGAACTTCTTTTGCATGTGTCAGGGGAGGGGAGTAGGCAGAGGACAGGATTATATTCTCATAGTTTACTCAAATTAACTATATTGTCTACTTCATTGACTGAATAGCTGCACCAAACAATTTAGAAGTATCTACTGTACTTCATTCACTCTTAAACTTGCCAGTAGAGAGTTCTGGTGAGCTGGTGGAACAGGCAGATGGACTACACAGACCCTCTTCAACAAAGAAAAGAGGAACCAACTGACACAGATACAGAAGATAATCTTGGAGTTCTGAGCTTTGAAAGGAAGGATACAGAAATGGACTAAACTCCAACTAGTAGAAGAACCTGCATGAAAACTGTGAAAAAGGAAATAAACGGAGCTGCATACTGTCAACTCTCCTGACAGCACAGACAATTTGGACAGTTTCCAAGTGGTGTTATGACCTAAGAATTAACCTAAAAATCATCCCTGCTCACTAAGGGCTGCACAGAGGACTACACTGGTGGCTGATAAATAAAAAAGAAAATAGCAAAGACAGAGACAAACTGAGCTGTGAACTTTTGGCTGTCTGGAGGGTGCAGCCATTTTGAATCTTTACAAGTAGTTCAACCATTTTGGATATCTAAAGCTACAGCCTGCTGTCATATTCCAGGGACCTAAGAATAGGTTCCATTTACTAGGGACAGCACAGACACACCAGAGAAGGAAGACTGGAAAGGTGCAACATTTCCCTTGTTACTCTATACCCCATACCCTCTTGGTGAATGAAGGTGCAGACATACCTCACCCTCACCTACCTTCTGGGCTGCCAGAAATTCCACTCCAGTCTGTGTGCTCTGTTGAGCCTGGGTGCCCTGTCATACCACCCCCCCTAAGATTTTTTCTTCTTCTTCCTTTTTTATTTTTATTCTGTCTTTCCAGGTTCTAGTTTTTGGCTTTTTCTCTTTCCCTTTTCATGGTTCCCAATTTTTTCTTTCTTGTGGTTCTCTCCATTCCTTATTTCTGTTTTTGCATTTTTCCTATTTTTTTCTTTATTATTCTCTTACTGTACCTCTTTTCTCTTATTCTTCTCTTCCCAGATGTTGTGAGTTATTTTTATTTTTTCTGTTTTTCTACTCTTATTTATTGCTTTTCTTCTTTTTTTTTTTTTCTTTCCTTTCTCCTTTTGGTAATTGTCCTTGTGTGCTGTGTGTTCATGTAGTGTGTATTTTTTGTCCTCTTGCTTTTATTTTTTTGGTGATTTTTCAATTCTTGTTTTTGTCTGAGTGGGAGACAGCAACTGTGCCAATACAACCCAAACACACCCACACCTCCTGCAGCCCCACTTACTGAGTGAGGGCCACCAGTACCTTTTGGATGAACTGGCCAATGATACATGACTCCAATATGAGCCTGACAGCCTTAATTGCTTGTCACAAACAGTTAACCAATCTGTGCAGCCACTCTCATTCTCTATCACTCCCACCAGGAGACATTTGGTGCTGCCAACTAGCAAATAAAGGAGCATAGTACCCTGCTTACTCAGATACATCCAAACAAAACAAAGAAAATGAAAATCTTAGGCAAATCACCCCAATATACAATAAATTAATTAAATTATTAAATATAAATTCAACAATGTCACAATGTCTTGATGACAACAGATCATCACAGTCTACACAAGGAGGCATGATAAAGCAGGAGAAAAAAGAGACCAAGAAGCAGACCCAGATCACATCCCTGAGGAAGATGCAGCATTGGAACTTCCTGACAAGGAATTAAAAAAAAATTATATTTAGGTACCTTCAACAGGTTGAGAGACAGATCAAGGTAAACACTGACAAAATTAAGGAAGACACAGACAAAACCCGAGAGCAACTTCAGAAGAAAATACACAAAATGACAAAATAAATGAAAAATTAAAAATGATACAAAATGAACAGATAGAAATCCAGAAGATTAATACTAAATTTTCAGAAACAGATAACACATTGAAAGGGCAAAGGAGTAGAATCAAATCAATGGGAGACAGAATTAATGAGACTGAAGACAAATACCAGAATACTTCTTTGGAAAGGGATCAATTAGAAAAAAAGATCAAAACAAAATGAAGAAAGCCTAAGGTTTATGTGGGATACCATCAAGAGGAATAACCTACATGTAATCCGAATTCCAGAACAGGAAGAGACAAAACCACAGAGGAAATTGTCAAAGATTTATTGGAAGAGAATTTCCTTGATATGATGAAAGATGAAATATATCCATTCAAGAAGTCCAATGAACTCCAAAGAGGACAGATCCTAAAAGAAAATCGCCAAGACATATCATTATCAAACTCACCAAAACCAAAGACAAAGAAAGAATCCTGAAAGCAACATGGGAAAAATGAAAAGTTATCTACAAAGGACAACCAATAAAACTAAGCTCTGATTTCTTGACAGAAACCATGCAGGCAAGAAGACAATGGGAAGGTATATATAAAACCCTGAAAGAAAAACAAACAAACAAAAAAAAAAGCCAACTAAGAATCATATACCCAGCAAAACTGTCCCTCAAATATTATGGTGAAACTAGGACATTTCCAGATAAGCACAAAATTAATGGAATTTGTTAAAACCAGACCAACCTTACAGCAGAGGCTAAAAGAAGCCCTTTGGACAGAGAACCAACAATGGCAAACAACTGACCATTAAAACACACATGGTGACATGACACAGAATCAAACCCAGTTATGGAAGTATCCAAAGTGAAATAAATTTATAAGACTGTAAACAAGGAGCCAGAGACATCAATTGGCAAATGAGGACAATTACAAACCAAAAAGAGGGAAAAAAATTGTGTAGTTACAGAACTTCTAAATGGTGAGGAATTCAAGACAATCACAAGATACATTGGAGTGTTCTAAACTTGGGAAGAAAATTATAAATCATGGGATAACCTCAAAGAGAAATCATAAACCTTCACATTGAAATAAAAAAGAGGTTGTTGTTGTTGTTATGTGCCATCAAGTGAGACCCAACTCATAGGGACCCTTCCTTGGATTTCCAAGGTAATATCACTATGGAAGTAGATTGCCCAACCTTCCTTCCGAGGAGTGGCTGGTGGGTTTGAACTGCCAGCCTTCTGGTTAACAGTCAAGTGCCTTAGGCACTACACTACCATAGCTCCTATAAAAAAGAAGACAAGCACAAATATTTATTAAATAATAAAACAAAAGCAGCAAAGGAAATTATAACACAATTCATAAACAAAATGAGCTCAGCACAGAAAATCATACAGAACAAAGAAATCAGGAACACCACCAAAAAACAAATAACAAAATGACAGTAACAAATTCATAGGTGTTGATAATTACAGTGAGTGTCAATGGATTAAATGCACCACTCAAGATATGGAGAGTGGCAGACTGCATAAGAAAATAAAATCCATATACAAGACAAGCATCTTAGAGACAAAGACAAAAATAGACTAAAAATCAAAGGTTGGAAAAAGATATATCAAGCAAATGACAATCAAAAAATAAAAGTGGCAATATTAATTTCTGATAAAATTGACTTTAAGAAAAAAAAAAAAAAACACCAGAAGAGGCAAGGGAGGTATGATAGTTGGAGCTGTGTGTCAACTTGGTTGGACCACAATTCTGTGTGGTTTAAGCAATTGTGGTGTGGTTTGTTACCATGATGGGATCAGATGTATATGTTTTGAGCATTCAATCTGTTGAAAGGGAGTTTCCGTAGGGGTGTGGCCTGCATGCAGTATATTTATGGACATCCTGGGAAAAGAGACACTCTTCTGTGGATCAGGATTCTGTTGTGCTGCCTACAACTGTCTGTGAGCAAACAATCCACCATTCGTCCTGGAAATCTTGGATTTGTTATTCATTGGAGTCAACAGCCAGTATACTGCCTGCCAACGTTGAGCTCCTCAGCCCCTGCAGCTGCGTGATTTGGGAAAAGCCTCTAGCTTGACATTTGATCCAAGAACGTGGAACTTGCCAGCTTCTATAAGTGTGTGAGCCATTTTCTTAAAATAAATTTCTCTTTCTCTATATATATAAGCTTTACTGGTTTTGTTTCTCTAGAGAACCCAGTCTAACATAGGAGGACATTATATAATGATTAAAGGATAGGTTGAATGAGAGGACATAATCATAATAAATATCTAATCACCCAATGAAAGAGTCCCAAAATACATCAATCAGATTTTAATAGAATTGAAAAGACAAATAGCTGACTCCATAGTCATAGTAGGAGATTTTAATACACAACTTTCAAGAAAGAACAATTGAAAAGATACTCAACAAAGATGTAGAACTAAAGAATACAATCCACCAAATTGACCTTACAGACATCTACAGAGCACTTCACCCAACAACAGCACTATATACATTCTTTTTCAGTGCACATGGAACATTCTCCACAAAGCTATGATTAATCTTATTTGATGGAAATATTCTATTTATTTTCTACCTCTAATATAGCAGGCATCACAGTATTTTCTATGAGAAATTAGAATTTAATAAGGATCAAAACACTTTTCATAACCTTCAGTTCCAAGACTTCTTCATGTAATTAAAGAATCCCACTGTCTTAGGCTAGTTCTCTAGAGAAGCAAAACGAGTGAATTTGAGAGAGATAGAGAAAAATTTATCTCAAGAAAATTGCTCACACAGCTATAGAGGCTGGCAAGTCCCAAGTTCCTGGATCAAATGTCAAGTTGGGGACTTTTCCTGACTCATACAGCTTCAGAGGCTGATAAGCCCAAGATCAGCAGGCAGTGTAGCAGGCAACTGACTTCAGTGTATGACCAGTCCAAGATCAGAAGGCAAAATGGTGGATTGTGGGCTCACAAAGCAGTTGTAGAGGCTATTAATTCTCAAGCTCATGGGTCAAATGTCAAGCTGGAGGCTTTTACTGACTCATACAATTGCTGACGAACCCAAGATTTTCAGACAGCATGACAGGATCCAGATCCAACAGAAAGTTCCCAAATTTTCCCAGGATTTCCATATGTGTATTGAAAGCAGGCCACACCCCTAAGGAAACTCCCTTTCAACTGATTAGCTGCTCAAAGCATATCCCACCATGGCGGTGACTACCTTACCTTAGTATCATCATGGGAACAACCACACCACAACTGCTTAAACCACTCAGAATCATGGGCAGCCAAGTTGACACATAACCTTAACTATCACAGCCACATTTTGACATTTGTCCTTCCTTGCTATTTTTGTACTTAGCTAATAAGTTTAATCAAAAATCTCAATATGTAAAACTACAATGTGTTAACTGGCCAACCAAATGGTTCTGATATTCATCATTAATGGCATGAGAAGCCAGAGATTCTATTATGGAATTTATTGAGCACTTATGCTCAGCAAGAAACTGATAGTTCCATTTCTTCTGGAAAGTTTTTAATTAAACCACTCTCAGGAAGAATCTCTGGAGAAGAACAGCTCCATTATACAAAATTAGTGCAGCCATTCTTCCTGTGTCTTCTGGACTTACTTCCCCCTCTCTGGAATGAAAGGTTTGAGTGGGATCTTCTCTAAAGGTCTTTCCCAACTCTGACTTTATAAAGAAGTTTGGGCATTGGACTCCAGTGTCCCTGTTTGAGTCCTTGCTTTACCACTTCTTTGCTGAAAGACTTTGGTCAAGTTCCTCTTTAGGCCTTAATTTTCAAATCTGTTAAATGAAAATAATAGTATTTATTACAACCTCATTATGACTGCAAGGATTAAATAGGACTTGTGCTTAATACAGTGCTTGACATATAGTAAGCACTCAAACAAACAAACAAACAAACAAAAAACCTGTTATTGGAGCACTGATGTAACTGCAGTTCTTTAAAAAGAAGACATTGGCCCATTGAGAAGCGTTGGATTCTGGTACTGGCTCGGTGATTAGCTAATTCTGTCCCTCAGAAAATTGGCCTTACAGGACCCTTGATTTTGCATCTGTAAAAGAGGAGTTTGGGCTCCTCATGGGTTTTGTTGATTATCAAAACTACTAATTTGTAATTTCCCAAAAGTGATATTTGAGTACTCCTTGAATTTCCGAAGTGTGCATTTCTATTTAGGTTAGCAAATCTCATTCCTAGAGTCCCCGGGTGGTGCAAAAGGTTAATGTACTCAACTGCTAACTGAAAGATTGGAGGCTCAAATCCACCCAGCAGCCCCTTGAAAGAAAGTCCTGGTGATTTACTTCTGGAAAATTAGCCATTGAAAACCTTGTGGAACGCAGTTTTACTATGACACAGATGAGTTCACCATGAATTGCAATCAACTCCATGGCAACTGGTTTACTGGTTTTAACATCACCCCTGGGTGATTAGATTGAACTAACAGATCAATCATATTGTCTAAGGTGTAGTATTTTAAAATCAATTGTTGTTATTGCTGTTGTTAAGTGCCATTGATTCATTTCCAACAATTAGCGACCCTATGCACAACAGAACAAAACACTACCCTGTCCTCTTTTTCCAGTAATATATTAGACAGTGTTTCACTGCTATTCATAAGATTTCCAGTGGCCAGTTCTTTCAGAAATGGATGGCCCTATCCTTCTTCCCAGTCTGTCTTAATGTGCAAGGTCTGCTGAAACCTGTCCACCATGAATGGCCCTGCTGGTATTCAAAATGTGGTGGCAAAATCTTCAGCCTCTCAGCAATACACAAGCCATGGTAGTATGACAAACTGACAGACAAGTGATAGTAAAATCAATTACAGACAATATAACACAGGTTTTTTTTTTTTCTTTTCATTTCCATAGAGGGAAATATTCCCCTATGCAGGAAAAGGGAGAAACACTTGGGCTTTTCCCTTCTGACTATTCCTCTTTCTCCTTGAACGTTTGAGTGATCTGTGAAAAAGGAATGGTGGCAGTGGGGCTCAGCATTCCCTCTGTAGTGGAGCAGCCTCTCCCCAGCACACATGCCCTGAGTCGCCTGCCCTGGTCAGGGATCTTGAGCTGTCCCTACCTGTCCTGGATGTGGGGTAGTTTTAATTCAGAGGGGAAAGTGTCAGTGGTTGAAGATCCAAGTTATGTGCCAACTCAGTTCCATCAATAAAAGCTGACATTTCAATCTTCAGCAATCTCATTTCAAGTAATTTATTTCACAGCTGGGTCTGGACACAGAGGGGGAAGTGGGCTGTTATTTATGTGGCCCCCATTGTTCTACTGAGTATCATAAGGTGTATGTGAATTACTTAGAAGAAAAAATGCCCAAGCCTAGCATGGCTTCTTTGGAATATGACACAATTCTCTAGCCATGTCTTGCCACAATGATCCAAATTTTCCAAGGACCTATAAACAGATTTTCCCCATTAAAAGGTGCAAGTCTTCAAACTCCAGCCACACTCCTTTCAGAGCCAAACCTCCTTGGTTGAAGACTTTTTGCCTGGAATGTGACTGCCTCCACAGTTCCACTCTGCCTTAGCTAAAAGGTTCTCTGTTCCATCTCTGAGATCCTGAGAAACTATCTGTCTTGCTCTTATTTAAACATTCTAGCCCAGAAATAGCTTGCAGAATGAAAGAGGGTCTTATTTCACCCTTGCTTAAGCTGTTTAGCACAGGTACAAGCATTTTCTCTGTGCTCTTTTCAGAAATCACTGCACAGCACTAATCAAGAAAAATTTCTCTCTTCTTTTACTTCACATCAGCTATTTGAGCACCTCAGAGTATTTGAGGAGCTGATGTGATTGCACACATCATTGACAGGGTAATTATACTTTGTATCCTCCCATTCTTTCAGCTGATCTTGGAAAGGGAAAGATAAATTTTAAATTTTCTATTAAGGACCAGTGAAAATGAAGAAGACCCTTAACGAGATGGTTTAGAACAGTGGCTGTGACAATGGGCTCAAACACAGCAATGATTGTGAGGATGACTCAGGAGTAGGTTTTGGTCTGGAATAAATTAGATTGCTTTAAGTTGGAAATAACTCAATGGCACCTAACAACAACAGGTAATTAAGCAATTTCTAAGTGGTGTAAACAGTTAAGTGCTTGACTACTAACCAAAAGGTTGGCAGTTCCAACCAATCCAGAGTTACCTTGGAAGAAAGTCTTCATGATTTCCTTCTGAAATATATAGTCATGGAAACCCCAAAGAGCTCATTTATACTCTACAACCCATGGTGTTTCCATGAGTTGGAAATGATTCATGGGCAATTAGTTTGGTGTTTCACTGATAGGTAATAAAAGCAAACCAAAAAGTTATTTGTCCAGCATTTGCTTCCCTAAACACAAGCACTGAGCTTCTCTTGCATATAACAACCATGTCTAATAACCAGGGTGATGTATTTACCACTGGGCTGTGGAATTTAGGTCACTTCAAATCACCTTATTGATGCAGATATGTAATAGTAATGAAGATAGGTATCTTTGAGCTACAGTTGACAGGCTTTATCAGGCATCCATTGATTCCACAAATGGTTTCTTTCCCAGATTGTAAATGGAGCTGATAAACCATTTCTTCTAATCACCACAACACTTTGGGCTAATTCTTCAATATTGATCCATATTCTTCTCTCCCAGCCTGCACTCCAGCTGAGCCATAGAGAAGGCAGAATTCCCTTTAAAACACTCCAAATAATTGCGGTGAAGTCCAAAGAAGTGCAATTCTTTCCTTGGATTTTATTTTTAATAAAACTCAGGCTCTAGCTTTAACTTTTGAAAAAGGGGATTACCAAATGTGGAAAGTCAGGCAAACAGGTATCTACCACTGATGTTGTTGAATTTTAAAACAAGGAGATCACAATCTCCTTTTTGGGGAATTATGTATTCCTGAGAATACCAGCAAAAGTTGCAGATGAAACAAATAGGAATGATATCTGAGTACAGAAATGCCTGACTTGGGTTGTTATATATTTACATAGTATTCTATCATTTATCTTAAAATATTTTAAAAAAATAATAATAAATCATTACAGATGAATTGGAATTTTAAAATAGTTTCCCCCCCCCCATAAAACTGGATTGACTTGCCTTTTAAGGATATTTAGCATATGTGCAGCTAAGCACTGCTAGAATGACCATGACTAGACCAAATCAAGAACTAATAAAAGAGGACAATAAATAAAGAAAATGAGAAGAATTGATGCCTTTGAATAATGATCCTTGCAAAGAATATTTAATATACCATGGACCACCTGAAGAATGAACAAATCTGTCTTGGAAGAAGTACAGCCAAAATGCTCTTTATAGGTGAAGATGGTGAGACTTCATCTCACATACTTTGGATATGCTATCAGGGGGAACCAGTCCATGGAAAAAGACATCATTCTTGGTAAAGTAGAAGGTCAGTGAAAAAGAGGAAGACCCTCAATAAGCTAGATTGACGTAGTGGCTGCAACAATGAGCATATCAATAATTGTGAGGATGGTGAAGGACTGGGCAGTATTTCGTTCTGTTGTATGTAAGGTTGCTATGATTTGGAACTGACTCAATAGCACCTAACAACAACAGCAAAACAGTTTCCAAGGTACACTTGCTGTTGATGCTGTTTTTGTTAGTTGTCTTCAAGTTGATCCTAACTCTTAGTGACCTCATGTGTGCAGAATAGAGCAGTGCTCCATAGGGTTTTCAAGACTGTGATCTTTCAGAAACAGATCGTCAGTCCTGTCTGCTGACGTGTTTCTGGGTGGGTTCAAACTGCAAATCTTTCCACTCGTAGTGGAGGGATTAACCATTTGCACTACCCAGGGACTCCTCCAAAGTACAGCAGGAGAGGAAATGCCCTCCTCTCCTCATCTTGGGGTTACTCTGATATCCACAAGGTCCTCAGGGGATTTGGTTAAAGGATAACAGCAATATGGAGGACACATCTGGAATCTATTTTTATTTTTATTTGTGTAATATTTCCTCTCCTCCCCTCACACCCATAGTAACCAACAAAGAAAGTTTCCTTCAATATATAAACCTTTCCTTGAATTTTTACAATAATGAACTGATACAGTATCTGTCCTTCTGTGATTGACTTATTTCACTCAGCATAATGTCCTTCAAATTCATCCATGTTATGCACTGTTTTGCAGATTCTACATTATTCTTTAGTGTTGCATAGTATTCCATTGTGCATATGGACCATAGTTGGGTTATCCATTCTTCTGCTGATGGGCATCTAGGTTGTATCCATCTTTTTGATATTGTAAATAGTGCTGCAGTGAAGATGGGTGTACACATATCTGTTCTTGTCCTGGCTCTCACTTCTTTAGGATATATATCTAGTAATGGGATTGCTGTATCAAATAGTATTTCTAATTCCAACATTTTAAGGAATCA
>NW_006921643.1:11700180-11702398 GCF_000298275.1 Orycteropus afer afer | reverse complement strand
CTATGAGTCAGAAACGACTCGATGGCACTTAACAACAACAAAAACAAAGTGTTCATAGTAGAAATCAGTAACACACAGGCTCTCTGAGACAAAGAAAAAAGGTGAGATGATATATGAAGAAATAATATTACTATTACTAAACCTGAAGTGGCATTATAAACAATATAAGGAATAAAATACTCCAATAAAAAACTAAATTAGCCATGTAAAGGAAAAAATTGAATCACTGTCAGATTTATAAAACAGATGAAAATAAGAAAGGAGCAAGTAAAATAGAAATAAAACTTAAAGACACAATAGAAAAATAATTTCCTGAGTTAAGATCTGAACCTGTAGAATACAATAATTCATCATATAGCAAGAAAAACTGTTAAACTGAGGTCAGCATTACACATATCCCCCTTAAATATGTAGCTTCAAAAGTAATGGCAATTTCCTACAAACAGTCAGGTAGAGAAGATTGGATATCAGGGTAAAAAAAGATTATTTACAAAGAAAAAAGAAATAGGTTGCCCTTTGAGGTATCCTCTGCAACATTAAAAGTCAAATAATAAAAAAGCACGTAAAATAATAAAATACTAAAAGTAAAATAATAAATTAAAGTAATAAGGAAACAAACCCTATAGGCTTCTGAGGACATAAGTCTTCATGATCAAAAGATAAACCAAATAGAGGTCACCAATGAGTAAGTCATTTAACAAAAGTTTAACAAAAAAGATTAATGCCATTTAAACACAGAATTAAGTTTATATAGTTGTTTTAAATATTATCATGAAACAGGATGAAAATTTAATAGTTCTTGAAAGAAAAATATATAATGCTGAAAAATAATAATCTATAATAAGAAATGATATCTACCATCCCAGAATATTTTGTTGTTATGTGCCGTCGACTTGGCCCTAGTCACAGCCACCCATTCTTGGGTTTCCCAGGCAGTATCACTATGGAAGTACATTGCCGAACCTTCCTTCCGAGGAGTGGCTGGAGCTCTGGTAGTGTAGTGCCTAAGGCACTTGACTGCTAACCACAAGGCTGGTGGTTCAAATCCACCAGCCACTCCTCAGAAGGAAGATGGGGCAATCTACTTCTGTTAGGGATACTGCCTCGGAAACCCAAGGGGGGGTCGCTATGGGTCGAGTCCCACTCAATGGCACATAACAACAACATCCCAGAATATATTAAAAATAGAAGGATATTTAGGTGATTAGAGAAATTAGTGGATTTTTAAATTTTTGTGAAGGAACTCAATAGGTAAGGTTTCATTCATAATGTTAATAATTATACTTTAAAAAAAATTAAGAAAAACAATTAGTAAAATGTAAATCAAAATACCTACATTTAAGTTACTGGGATAAAAAAAAATGTTCAGATGAATGACGCTTCCTCTCCACTCTTACCAGTTACCAAACCCAAAGCCTACTGTTTACTGAGAGCATATAAGTCACACTTAATAGCAGTTTATGGTAAATAAGTTTTCCATGAGAAGATATGCAGGAAATTAATAGATATTCTAGATACATACCACAGGACCTCACTAGGAAGCAGTAGTTTAGATTAGGAAAAATCCTTTGGTTTTGATAGCAAACACAATATAAATAGTAACATATTCCAAGAGCACTTTTCTGAATTGAGATAAAATTAAGGCTCATAAGTTTACTTAGTTTATATAAACATTTCCATGAGTTTGTATTCCTACAGCAGTTAACCAAACTCCTGCCTTTGAATCTTATTTATCCAGAATTTCTTTATTAATAAAACTAACCTATCAATGTAATGAAATGCCATTTCATAATTTCATTAAAGTCTAAAGAGTCATAAAAATTCCAGAAGAAGTAATAAATGAACCCTCAAGTTATATGAATTTTAACTAACAAACCCTATGTTAATGAAAGACTCAACTTCCATCTCCTTGACTCCATGTTCACAGACACTGTACCCAATTATTTTGCTATATAATGAGGTTCTGAAAGTGTCATTTTTTTTCCCCAATTAGAACTTTGAAATGTCTTCCAACTTTTGAAATGTCTTCCAACTTAGCAAGGTGAGATGGAAATTGAACATTCAAACCCAAATATCTAATGGACCACTTTTCACTAAATGTGTTGTTGTTGTTATGTGCCATCGACTCACAGCAACCCCTCCTTGGGTTTCCAAGGCAGTATCACTATGGAAGTAGATTGCCCCATCTTCCTTCCAAGGAGTGGCTGGTGGGTTTGAA
>NW_006921643.1:11696614-11700080 GCF_000298275.1 Orycteropus afer afer | reverse complement strand
TTAATATACACATCACTCAAAATGAACAATATTTGGAATATTTACATCATGATATTTCTTCAGAAGTAAATATTGAAGGTGATATTTAAAGGAATAAACACAAATATTATAGATTAAGTTGGCATTTCCTGTGTTCCGATCTTCAAACACATTTACCTCTCTCTGATCCCAAAAGCAATTCTCATCCTAAATATAAACTGTTCCTGATATTGTTTATAAACTTTTAATGTGTGTGCATCAAAATATATCTATAAATGCTATATAATATTACAATGTTCACTATTTTTAATTTTAGTAAATGATATCAAAATGCAACTTGCTTTTACTCATTAGACATTATTTTTAAGATCTATGTTTCCATATAAAGATCTTCCTCATTTATTTGAGCTATCTCACAACATTTCATCTTTACCAATATATTATAATTTATTAATCCTCATTCTCTTACTGATGAATATATTTGAGTCATTTCAAAATTTTCATTATTAAAAACAGTGCTACAAAAACATTATTTGGTATGTCTCCTTGTCCACATGTGTAAGAAGCCCTCTAGGATATAAACCCAAAAGTGGAATTATGAATCATAAGTATGTGCATTGTCAAGTTTACATAATATCATCAAGGAGGTCTAGTCCCCCTGTGGTTAAAATATTGGGCTGCTAACCAAAAGGTCAACAGTTTTAACCCATTGCCTGCATGGTAGGAGAAAGATAGGACAGTCTACTTCCATAAAGATTTACAGCCTTAGAAATCCTGTGGAGCAGTTCTACTCTGTCCTATAGAGTAGTATGAATCAGAAACTACTCAATGTCAGTGGGTTTGGTTTTGATTTTAATATCATCAAACTGCTTACAGAAGAAGTTATACCAATCTGCACTCCTGCAATCGATGATTGTTGTTATTGTTGGGTATCATTAAGTTGATTTCAACTCATAGTGACCCCATGAGACAGAGAACTGCTCCAGAGGGTTTTCTAGGCTGTAATCTTTATGGAAGCAGATCTCCAGGTCTTTCTGATGCAAAGCCACTGAGTGAGTTCAAACCATCAACCTTTCAGTCAGCAGACAAGTGCACTTGCACCACCATGGATCCTTATAGTCGGTGGTTATGAATCCCTTTTTCTTCACCAACACTTGATATTAGCAAAATGCTTAAATTCTGCTAGTTTTATGATTTTGCAATGTCATCTTATTGTTTTAATTTTTATTTTCCTGTTTACTAGCAAGATGAGCAACCCTTCATACATTTATTGGCCGATTGCATTTCTTCAACTGTGAAATGCCAGCTTGAATCTTCTACATTGTTTTCTGTGTGGTTGCATGATTTTGTCTTATTGATTTGTAAGTTACTTTCATAGGTTGGTTCACTAATCTTTAAAAAAAAAAAAAACACGTGTTGTATCTAGAAGCTATGCTATGCATCAACAATTAATTAAGAATTGCGTATCCATATATGCAGGTCCCTTTTGGAGCATCAAAATTTACTCTAAGAAATTATGGAAGAGTGATATTAAAAAGAGGTGGGGGCTTGTTCAGGAGTACCAATGGATGATGAAGCAAAAAGTAGTCTGGAAGTTTTTTTGAGAAGGCTGAGGAATAAAATTCTGTCATGATCTTAGGAAACATAGTTATGATCTGAGTAGAAGAGGTTTTTTCAGAAAATGTTTAAGATTTTAACTCTTTCCCTACTCCAAGCATTTCTGAATTATACCCTGAAAATTGCTAAGGTTTTGCAAACATGTTCTGATAATTTCCCTTCCACATAGTCTCTGTTAGGTATTTTCCATATTTACACAGTTAGCTTTTCCTTTATGGGAAAGGAGGTTATATATTAATTTGCCACATTGACTACTGTAAATAATATTCCACCTGAAATTTTCTAATGAAGAATGAGAGAAATTTCCCTAAGTAATATTATCATTAAAATTGTTACACTGATTATCAGAAGTATCATTTTACTAAAAGGTGTATTTCTAGGAACTTCTTATGATCTTTTTGTTTGTGGATGGAAAAGGTTTTTCTACTTAAAATTGAGAAAAGGTAATTTAATTACAATGAAATGTAACAAATATTTATTAAGCAAATAGGGAGAAGCCCACCAACACCCACTAAATGGAGGAGGAGGGGACTGGAAGCAAGAATGGAAAATAGAATAGGAAACTTGTCATTAGGAACCACTTGTCCACATTAGATGATAAACTTTTCAAAAGCAACTGTTATTAGTTGGGGGGGGAGAGAGCAGGGTGTGGTGTGTGTGTGTGTGTGTGTGTGGTGTGTGTGTCTGTGTGTGTATGGGGGTGAACCCGCCCAGATATTCATAGGAGAAAGACCTGGTGATCTGCTTCTATAAAGATTAGTATAGGAAACTCTAAGGAGAAGTGTTACTCTATCACATGAGGTCATTATGCATCAGACTCAGCTCAATGGCACACAACAACAATAGCAACAACAAGAATAAGTGCAACCCTACCAAAAGAAAAGCCCAGAATGACTGGTATCTCCTTAATGTAGTGGAGTTCTTTCAACATGCATGTATGGCAGTAAAGAGAGCAGACACAAACACACAGTATATTGAGAATGGAAGCAGGGCAAAGAGTAAAATCATCAGAGAAAGGCTCCACTTCCTCATGCAAAAGAGGGAAGAAATGGTCCAGAGATAAGGGAGCTCTTTTGGACTGTCTCACAACACTAAATCCTTCCCAATGGGCTGTAGGATTACTGAACAAATAATTGAAACATATACCAGTTAACCCTTCAGCTTAAACACAGAACAGAATATTCTAGCATAATTTAGGTGCATCATGAAAATTCACACAGAATCTTCCCACCTGTTTTAGACTCACTGTCAGCTCTAAATAAATCTTACCATGTTCTAGGGCAGAAAAACAGCAGAAACTATTATAAAAAAATTAAAAAACTGCAAAAAAAAATTAAGATAACATTGCAATCAGGAAGTAGAGAAAGAGCATTCATTTAATTTAAAAAAAAAAATACTGCATAAAAGTAGATATAAAGTTCAAATAGTACCCACTTAGTGTTCATAGTTCTTCTGTGGATCAGGATTCTATCGTGCTGCCTACAACTGTCCGTGAGTGAATGATCCATCATTGGGCCTGGAAATCTTGGATTAGTCATTCATTGGAGTCAATAGCCAGTATACTGCCTGCCAACATCGAGATCCTCAGCCACTGCAGCTTGCGTGAGTCAGGAAAAGCCTCCAGCTTGACGTTTGATCCAAGAACTTTGGACTTGCTGGCTTCTATAAGTGAGTGAGCCATTTTTCTAAGATAAAGTTCCCCTTATCTCTCTCTCTCTATAAGCTTTTCTGGTTTTGTTTCTCTAGAGATAAAAGCCTTGCACCCGGACAGAAGAGCAGTCAGCCCCAGGCTTACAGGTGAGGAGAGACAATGCAGGAACGCCAGAGTAGCAGGCCGGAAGAGCAGGAGAAAGGGGATAAAAGCCTTAAA
>NW_006921643.1:11678955-11691268 GCF_000298275.1 Orycteropus afer afer | reverse complement strand
TTGAACTGCCAGCCTTCTGGTTAGCAGTCAAGTGCCTTAGGCACTATGCTACCAGAGTTCCCTTCACTATATATATATATATATATTCTAAAATAGATGCCTCTAAGGGTATATTAGTAAAAGTTTTCCAGAGAAACAGAACCAACAAGCTATATAGACATATTTCATTTTATTATGCTTTCTTTACTGTGCTTCACAGATAACTCTGTTTTTTGCAAATTGAAAGTTTTTGACAATCCTGTGCCAAGCAAGCCTATTGGTGACATTTTTCCAATTGTATGTGCTCACTCTGTGCCTCTGTCACATTTTATAATTCTCACAGTATTTCCAATTATTTCATAATGTTATTGCACTATTAATAGACTACAGACTACAGCCTAGTGTAAACATAACTTTTTCATGTACTGGGGAACCAAAGTGTCAAGCAACTCACTTTTTTTGTGGTATTTGCTTTATTGTGATGGTCTAGAACCAAACTCACAGTATCTCCAAGGTATGTCATTTCTGTGTGTGTGTGTGTGTGTGTGTGTGTGTTCAGACAAACAGAGACACAGAAACAGAAAATGATTTTAAGAAATTGGCTCATGAGTGGGGGCTGGCAGGTTATAGGTCAAGTGGTAGGCTGGAAACTCCAGCAATCTTATGTGCCAAATGTATAGGCCAGCAGGGGGATGAAACTCCCACAGGATACCTATGTCTTGAGGCAGAATTCCTTCTCTTCTAGGCAAATTCAGGTTTTAAAAAATTTTTTTTGGTCTGAGAACTTTCAACTGATTATATCAAGACTATCCATATTATCAACAGTAATCTCTTTTGCTTAGAGTACACTGGTTATAAATGTTAATCACATCAACAAAATACCCTCACAGCAACATGTAGAATAATGTTTGATCAAACAATTGGGCACTATAGTCTAGCCAAATTTACACATAAAATTAACCATCACAAAGGGAAAAACAATTGCATGAACAGAGAAAATAATAAATAAAAGCCAAAGGAGTGGATAGATTGAAAACTACATTTGTATTGCTGCAGAATTTATAACCTATGCTCGCAGTTCTGAATTAAGTTACTATAAAAAAAGAAGTCTATGGAGGCAAAGCTAAAATTTAGACATTTCAAATTGGTATACATTTCTTGTCTTGGGAGTATGATGACTTCAAAAGCATTTGCTGTTTAGGTCCAAGATAGAGTAATATAACACTGAAATCACTAATTCATTTTTTAAAAAGAACAGCCCAATACTACTCTCCCTATCTGGGACACAAAATATGCTAAAAATTTAATAAATACTAAATTCAAAAGATAAACATATGTTTTTAAACCCACTTTTGGTTCATTTGTTTCAGTCATGGATAAGCAAAGGAGGAACTCTTGGTAATTACTGTTGTTAGGTCCCATTTATTTGGTTCCAACTCATAGAGACCCTTTGTAAAACATTGCCTGCTCCTGTGCCATCCCCACAATCTTTGCTATGCTTGACCTCATCATTGCAGCCACTGTGTCAATCCATTTCCCTGAGAGTCTTGCTCTTTTTTGACCCTCAGCCAAGCAGGATATTCTTCTCCAGGGACTGGTCTCTCCAAATAAAATGACCAAAGTACAAGAGATGATGTCTGGCCATTCTTGCTTCTAAGGAGCATTCTGACAAATTTGTTCATTCTTCTAGCACTCTTTGATGTATTCAACATTCTTCACCAACACCACACACCAAATGCATCTATTCTTCTGTAGTTTTCCTTATTCAGTGTCCAGCTGTCTACTGAAATTACCATGGCTTGCGTCAGGCACACTTTAGTCTTCAAAGTAACATCTCCGTTCTTTAACATTTTAAAGAAATCCTTTGTAGCATATTTGCCCAATGCAAGACATCATTTGATTTCTTGGCTGTTGCTTCCATGGATGTTGATTGTGAATCTAAGTAAAATGAAATCCTTGGCAACTTCAAGCTTTTCTCCATTTATCATGATGTTCCATGTTGGTCCACTTGTGAGCATTTCTGTTTCTTCTTCTTCTTATTATTATTATTAAAGTGTAATCCATACTGAAGGCTATAATCTTTATTCCTCATCGGTAAGTGTTTCAAGTCCTCTTCACTTGCAGCAAGCAAGGTTGTATCATCTCAATATCACAGGTTGTTATGAGTCTTCCTCCAGTCTTCATGCTGTGTTCTTCATATAGTCCAGCTTCTAAGATTATTTGCCCAGCATACAAACTGAATAAGTATGATGAAAGTACACAATGCTGAAGCTCACTTTTCTTGATTTTAAGCTATGCACTATCTCTTTGTTCTGTTCAAATGACTGCCTCTTGGTATACATACTGTTTCCTCATGAGCACAGTTAAATGTTCTGGAATTCCCATTCTTTCCAAAGTTACCCATAATTTCTTATGATCCACACAGTTGAATGCCTTTGCATAGTAAAAAAAAAAAAGAAAAGAAAAAGAAAAAGAAAAAACATAAGTAAAACATCTTTTCAGTATTCTTTGCTTTAAGCCAAGGTCCATCTGATAGCCCTCATTCTAGCAATCATATCCCCCATTACATATCCCCTTCTGAATCTGGCTTGAATTTCTGGCAGCTCCCTATCAATATACTGCTGCAACCATTTTTGAATTATCTTCAGCAAAATTTTTACTTCCATGTGAGATTAATGATATTGTTCAACAATTTCCATATTCTGTTTGATCACCTTTCTTTGGAATAGGCAAAAATGTGGATCTCTTCTAGTAGATTGGCCAGGTAACTGTCTTCCAATATTCTTGTCATAAATGATGAGTGCCTCCAGCACTGCATTCATTTGTTGAAACATCTTACTGAATATTCCCTCAATTCCTAAAGCCTTTTTTGTTTGTTTATTTATTTTTTTTGCCAATTCCTTCAATTCAGCTTAGACGTCTTCCTTCAATGTCATTGGTTCTTGATTATATGCTACCTCCTGAAATGGTTGAATGTGGAAAAATTCTTTTTGGTACCGTGAATCTGTGTATTCCTTCCATCTTCTTCTGATGCTTCCTGAATTATTGAATATTTTGTTCATACAATCCTTTGATATTGCAACTCGAGGCTTGAATATTTTTCATCAGTTTTTCACCTTGAAAAATACCAATTGAGTTCTTCCCTTTCATTTTCTAACTTGAGTCTTTGCATATTTCATTTTAATTACTACTTTGTCTTCTTGAGCTGCCCTTTCAAAACTTCTCTTCAGCTCCTTTACATCATCATTTATTCCATTAACTTTAGCTACTTACCACTAAGAACAAGTTTCAGAGTCTCTTGTGACATCCACTTTGGTCTTTTCTTCCATGCTTGTCTTTTTAATGACTTTACAATTTTGTTTATAATTATTATATTAAAAAGAATGAATTTCTAGTCATGTTTTACTATTTTAATAATTAGCATGTTTTTGACCTAAGAACTCAGTGATTTATAATGGTTCTTATTACTTGCCTGACTATCTCAGGCATGTGTGAGCACTATGGGGCTCTTCTTCTTTACAGTTTATAATTTTATGTAATAACAGATGTCAGTAAATGTAGAATGTTATTTGAGCTAGTGAATAATTATCCTTTATAATATAACTATAAACCTCCCAATTATTTGTATATGTAACAATCATTATTCCTTATCATGGACATTAACTCAGTTTGATAAGCATCTTGATAAACAATTTAAGCCCATTTTGGTCCTATTCTATATGCAATGACGAGTGTGAAGAGGAAAGAGCAAAGGGTTAGAGCCAAGCCCAGTTTCTGGCACATGGTAGAAAACTGTCCTGGTAGTGCAATGGTTAAGCATTCAGCTACTAACAAAAAGCTAAATGGTTCAAACCTACTAAGTGGCTCCCTGGACCCTGGCAATCTGCTTCCATTAAGATTGCTCTTGTTGGTCATGGTGCTGTCGAGTTGGCTCCAACTTACACTGACCCTGTGTACAACAAAATGAAACACTACCCAGTCCTGTGCCATCCTCACAATTCTTGAGTGCATCGTTGCAGTCACTGTGTCAATACATCTCTTTGAGGGTCTTCCTCTTCTTCACTGACCCTCTACTTTACCACACATGATATCCTTCTCCAGGGAATGATCCCGTCCGACAACTCGGCCAAAGTAGGTGAGACAAAGTCTGGCTATTCTCACTTCCAAGGAGCCTTGGTTTTCACCAGTTTCTTCAATCCAGCTTGGACTTCTTCCTTCCATTGGTTCTTGATCATATGCTACCTCCTAAAATAGTTGGACACTGACTTATTCTTTTTGATACAGTGACTCTGTGTATTCCTTCCATCTTCTTTTGATCCTTCCTGCATTGTTCAATATTTTGCCCAAAGAATCCTTCAATATTGCAACTCAAGGCTTGAATTTTTATTCAATTCCTTCAGCTTGAAAAATGCCAAAAGTGTTCTTCCCGGTTGGTTGTCTAACCCCAGATCTCTTCTTGAGATGCCTTTGAAATATTCTGTTCCGTTCTTTTATTTCAGCACTTCTTCCACTCACTTTAGCTACTCTCCGTTCAAGAGAAAATTTGAAGACTCCATTCAGAGTCTGTTCTGACATCTGTTTTGGTCTTTTCTTCCTTTCTTGTCTTTTTAATGACTACTTGCTTTCTTTACATATGATGTTCTTGATGTCGTCTCACAACTCATGTGATCTTCAGTCATTCAGTGGGTCAAATCTATTCTTCAAATGGTCTCTAAATTCAGGTGATATATATTCAAGGTCAATTATGACTCTTGAGTAATTGTTTTAATTTTCTTCAGCTCCAACTTGACTTGCATATGAGTAATTGACAGTCTGTTCCACAGTCAGCTCCTGGCTTTGTTTTGACTGATGGTATTCAGCTTCTCCATTGCCTCCCTCCTTCCACAGATGATGCTGATTTGTTTTCTGTGTATTCAATCTGGAGAGGTCCACGTGTATAGCCACCATTTGTTGTTGAAAAAGGGTACTTTCAATGAGTAGGTCATTGGTCTTGCAAAATTCTATCATGCAATCTACATCATCATTTCTATCACCAAGGCTATATTTCAGATCTATCAATGATTCTTCTTTGTTTTCAACTTTCACATTCCAATCACCAATAATTGTCAATACATCTTGATTACATGTTTGGTCACTTTCAGACTGCAGAAGTTGGTTAAAATCTTCAATTTCTTCACCTTTGGCTTTAGTAATTGGACTGTAAATTTGAATAATAGTATTAACTGGTCTTCCTTGTAGGTGTATGGATATTATACTATCACTGACAGCATGAAGATTATAGCATATGAAACACTCTGGGGAAGTTCTACTCTATCACCTGGGGTCACTATGACTCAGAATTAACTCAATGGCATCCATCAACAACAACCTTATGCCAAGGTACTTTACATCAGTACATCTAATTGCTTCATTTCCTTCATTTATTTCAATTTTTTCAATAAAGAAGCTAAGGTTCAGAGAAATTAACATATTTGCCTACACTTTGAGTGCATTGTTAATATTTTAACCCAGATTGGTTCTACTCTAAATCCCACTCCTGATACCTAAACATATGCATCACTGAAAATTATTCACAAACTATGTGATATGGGTTTGAAAAAATTCTGGGGACTTCAGTTCAACAATGAGTAATAATACACTGATTTATACTTCAGTGATTTCTTCAAGGTGAAGTCATTTCTAGTGAAAAATGATACAAGTTTATATAACATTGGAGTTAGTATCAATATGAATATTTTTTGAGGAAATCTTTAACAGAAGCATAGAAGCTGAAGCTATGAAAGGATTTCAAATTTTAGTCTAATCATAGTTGGATATTTATTTCTGTTGGTCTGATCAGGATGCTGAGCCTTTTGAATACATGAAGTTAGAAATTCTCTAGTCAGACTATTTGCTGAAGAAAGAGAAACCACATGTAGAACAAGTTGCCAGGAAATAGATGTCAAGTTAGGAAGATAAATTGAGTGAGAAATTGAGAAGTAAATTCAAATACCAGTGTTGCTATTGCTGTTGTTAGGTGCTGTCAAGTCGATTCTGACTTACAGCAACACTATGACCAACGGAATGAAACACTGCCTGGTCCTACGTCAATCTCACAATCATTGCCTTGCTTGAGTTCATCATCATAGCCACTATGTCAATCCATTTTGTTGGGGGTCTTCCCTTTTTTTACTGACCCTCTACTTTACCAAGCATGATATCCTTCTTCAGGAATTAGTCCCATCTGACAACATGACCAAAGTATGAGAGATGAAGTCTGGCCATTCTTGTTTCCAAGGAGCATTCCAGCTGTACTTCCTCCAAGACAGATTTGTTCATTCTTCTAGCAGTCCATGGTATATTCAATATTCTTCACCAACACCACAACTCAAGACATCAATTATTCTACAGTCTCCCTTATCATGTAACCCAGCCCTCATATGCATATGAGGTAATTTAAAATATCATGGCTTGGGTCAGGTACACATTAGCCTTCAAAGTAGCAGTATTTCTCTTCAACACATTAAAAACACATTAAAGAGGTCTTTTGCAGCAGATTTTTCCAATGTGTTATATAGTTTGATTTGACTGGTGTTCCCATGAGAGTTGATTGTAAATCTAAGTAAAATGAAATCCTGGGCAATGTCATCTTTTTATGATGTTGATTATTGGCCCAATTGCAAGGATTTTATTTTCATTATGTTGAGGTGTGATCCAGACTGAAGGCTCTACTCTTGGATCTTCATCAATAACTGCTTCATGTCCTCTTCACTTTCAACAAGCAATATCACACATTGTTAGTGAACCTTCCTCCAATCTTGCTGCCACATTCATCTTCATATAGTCCACTTTCCAGATTATTTGCTCAGTATCCATATTGAATAAGTGTGGTGAAAGTGTGACATACACCTTTCCTGATTTTAATCCATTCAGTATCCCCTTGTCCTGTTCGAATAACTGCCTCAGGGTCTATATACAGTTTCCTCATGAGCACAGCTAAGTGTTCTACAATTCCCATTCTTCAAAGACCAATAGAAATAAATTTTCTACTGGTATTGGACTATAAGATACTTGAAATCCCTTTAGACATGAAGTTCTATGAAGATAATGAAGGCCTTGACAGAATGATGATGATGTTAATGAAAACAATCCAACTTAAAACCTCATAAAGTTGAGAGGATGGGGGTAAAGAATGTTTAACGATTTCACAGAGGTTGTATGTATTCAGTTGGAATAACAATTATTTGGAAACACATAGGGTATATTTAGTTAATGGATCACACAAACAGTTAAGTGCTAGACTGCAAACTAAAACATTGGCAGTTTAAACCCACTAGAGATACCTCAGAAGAAAGGCCTGGTGATTTGCTTACAACAAATCACAGCCTCAAAAGCCCTTCAGAGCAGTTCTACTCTACACATACGGAGTCATATCACAAGTTGGAATCAACTTGAAGGCAATTGGTCTGTTTTTTTGGTTTAGGATATATTTGGATCCGACTGAATTTGGGGGATTGTGGTGAGCTGAGTAATGTTCCTCTAAGTATGTCCATGTCTTGATTTCCAGAACCTGTGAATGTTATCTTACACAGCAAAAAGGAACTTTACAAATGTGATTAAGGATTCTGAGATGAGGAGATTATCACGAGTTATCCAAGTGGGGCAGATATAATCATAGTATCTCATAGGAGGGACACAGGAATAATGAGAGTCAGAGAAGATATAATGACAGAAACTGAGATTGGAAGGCTGCAGTGGAGTCACTAGGTGTGGTGTAAGGAGTGTGTGATCTGCACTGTCTGTCACTATCAGAGGAGGTGACACCAAAATGACCCCAGGATCCAAGGCACTGGTGGGTGGGCTGGCACTGCAAGAGGAGAGACTGCCAAGGTAGTAACATCACTAGGATTGGTGTCACCCAGTGCAGTAACTTGTCACACCTATCCATCCCTAATCCCCATCAGCTGTCCGTCAGTGTGTGGATGGACCCACCATGGTCTCAAGATAAGGATCTCCACTTTGGCCAATGGGAAAGAGAAGAAGCTGCAGAGAGTCACAGGGGGCAGGGCCAGGAGGGGAGGCCTCACAGGGGCTAAGCAGGACTGGGCAGCTCTGCTCATGGCTGGGGGTGATGTTCACTGGCCAGCCCCATCCATGAGAGGAGGGTAACATCATGAGTTCCCACTCTGGGTGACACCAATCCTAATGATGCAACTGAAGTTATGTGCTCTGGCAATGGAGGAAAGGGCCACAAGTCAAGGAATACAGGAGGTCAGTAGAAGTTGAAAAAAAGAAGGAAACATGTTCTTCCTCAGAACGTCCAGCAGAATCAACGCTGATAATTCTTAACTTCAGCCCAGTGGATATCTGACCTGTAAGATAATAAACGTGTATTGTTGTTTTTAGCCATTAAGTTTGTGGTGATTTGTTATAGCAGTAACAGGAAACTAATACAACGACTTGCTGGCCAGACTGAAACTACTGCCTGAATACTTTTTCTTCAAAATAGTCTTTAAAGAAAAATGGATTCAAGAAGCTAAGCCATACCATTAATATGACAAACTTGTAGCTACAGAATTCACGTTATGAATAAGTAGTAGGAATCTGTTTCCTGACACTGGCCAATAACATAGTTAGTTCCTGGCTGTCAGAAGAAGAATTGATGAATTTCAATTGTGATGTTGGCAAAGAATATTGAATGTATCATGACCTGCCAGAAGAATGAAGAAATACAAAGAGAATGGATCTTAAAAATGATGATGGCAAGATTTTGTCTCGCTTACTTTGGACATGTCATCAGGAAAGACCAATCACTGGAAAAGGACATCATGGTGGGTAAAATAGAGTGTCAGCAAAAACAAGGAACACTCTCAATGAGACAGATTGACACAACAGCCTCAACAATGTGCTCAAACTTATCAAAGATCATGGAGATAGAACAGGAATTGGCAGTCTTTCCCTCTGTTATATTTAAGGTCACCATGAGTCAGAGAAGACTGATGACAACGAACAACAAATACTAGCTGTGTTGATTGTTTGTACACTTGTGTGGAGAGAAGTGTTGGTGTTCAAACTTGACCTCTCCTTTGAACTTCAGACTCACATTTCTGATTCCCTGTTAGAAATCTCCTTTCAGATCCCTTACCACACCCAAGAGCCAACAGACCAAATTCAATCTCATGATCTTCATAGAAAAGCACAGTCAATATCCTGTGATTATTCCTGATGCTATGGAATCTGAAGTGAAAGTCATAGCACTGTCTCCCAGCATTCCTCATTTCCCCTTTGAGTAATAACAGACCCATGTATCATCTGTGGCAACTCCTTCTGGGATCCTCTCATTATTATGTGAGTAAGTAAGTATTGTAGAAACTGTTCCTCACTTTCTACTCCCACTTTTCCGTTCAAGTTAGGCCCCAGAAACCTACTGCAAAGGTAGTGGTATTTTAATGGTTTTAGATATTTTTCTCCAAATCTTGCATACATCTCCTCAGATTAATATTCCTAAAGGAATATCTCTCCCAATCTTGATATTACACTGCTTTCCTTTGTCCACCATGGAAAGTAAAAAATGAAATTCTTCTTCATTTTACCATTTTATCATTCTTCTCTTATTACCCTACCATTACTCTACCATCTAAATATGGTACCAAATGTTCTCCAAGAAACCTTGTCTCTCAATCTTTCGTCCTTATGCTATATCTGTTCTCTCCCTAGAAAAGTCTTCCTTTTAGAACCCACCCTTGAATGGCGAAATATTGCTCATGTAAAATAACGTTAGAAGGTATTGTGGTTTTAGAATAGGTCCACAACTTTGTTCAATACTTCTTTCTCCAAAAGGGAGATTTTACTTTTCTTCCCCTTGAGCATGGACTAGACTTGTTGTTAGTTAGTTGCTGTTGAGTCAGTTGGTTCCCACTCTTGACAATCCTAGGAAAAACAGAATTAAATACTGACCAGTCCTGTGCCATGTTCAGCATTGCTGATATGTTCAAGTCCATTGTTTGGCCACTGTGTATCTTGTGTGCCTTTCTCATTTTCTAGCACGATATTCTGTTGTGATTCATAGGATTTTCACTAGTTAATTCTCAGAAGTAAATCATCATGTCTTTCTTTCTAGTCCAGATTAGTCTGGAAGCTCTGCCAAAACCTGTCCACCATGGGTGACCCTGCTGGTATTTTGCAATACCAGTGGCATAGCTTTCAGCATCATAGCAACTCACAAGCCATCTCTCTGGCAAACTGATGGATGGGTAGTAGGGGCTAGATTTAATGACTTTCTTATAGGAAACAGAATAAGGTGATATTGTCTGACTAGGTCATAAAAAGCATTCTGGCTTCCTGCTTGCTCTCTCTTTTGGATTGCTTGCTCTGGGGAAGCTAGCTGCCACGTTGTAAGGACAGTTTATAAAGCAATTCATGTGACAAGTAACTAAGACCTCATACCATATGAATGAGCCATCTTAGAAACATATCCCCCAGCTCCAGCAAGTCTTCAGAAGACAACCCCAGTGAACCTTAACTGTAACTTAACGAGCCAGAAATATTCAACTAAGCCACTCCTAAAATCATAATGCACAGAAACTGTGAGAAAATAAATGTTTGTTTAAAGCCACTTAGTTTAAAGCCACTAAATGTTAGGGCAATTTGTTACAGAACAATAGATACTTAATACAATAGTCAATCATTCCCTATTATTTTAAATGAGTATTTCTTGAATGCTTTTGATGTGTTGCATTCAAGCCAAGGAATTTAGGATGCAGAGGTGAACTCTACAATCTGGTCTCTGCTTTTATAATAATTATAGTCTATCAGAGGAAACACAATTACTTAAACAAGTAATTACTAAAACAGTTATCTAATTATCATTACGATAAACCAGAAAACAATTGGGCTATTGTAGCATTAACTAATTTTCTCTGGTTGAATCAAGGAGACTTGTAAGTGGTAAGGACCTTGGATTTCCCATGTGGAAGTCCAGGGCATTGAAGAGGTCTTTGTTGTTGTTGTTGTTGTTATGTGCCATCAAGTCGACCCCGACTCACAGCGACCCCTCCTTGGGTTTCCGAGGCAGTATCACTACGGAAGTAGGATTGCCCAACCTTCCTTGTGAGGAGTGGCTGGTGGGTTTGAACCGCCAGCCTTTTGGTTAGCAGTCAAGTGCTTTTAGCCACTATGCTACCAGAGCTCCTGAAGAGGCACTAAAATCCCATGTTTAGTAAGGTAGGCTCTAGATACAACTGCTTCTATTTGAATGCAGACTCTTGCTACTAGCTTCATTATCTCAGGCAATTTTCTTACCTCTCTAGCCCAAAGTTTTGTCATCTGAAAAACGGCCACAATAATAGTACCCCCTCATAGAGTTTTTGAATAAATTAAGTAAGTTAATACATGTAAAGCATCTTGAACACTGTCTGGCATGTTGTATACATTCAACAGAAACTAACATTGCTTTGAATTTCTGCCTGTTTCTGCCTATTCTGTCCGATTAGTGGTTTCCAAATCAATGGCACTCTATTACTCTTATATCCCAACTCCATCTCTCTATAAGAATAACTGAGAATCTTGCTTCATTAAGCCTGAGCTGTAAGTAACACCTTCTTGGAGCCTAACTTTAAGGTAGCACCTAAAGGTGACAACTGAGGTTGAGAGTTTTAGGGTGGTAAAACCAGAAGAACATCTAGGAAGCCCTCAGGGAAGCTCTTGTCTCACATAGGATTAGGTACAGACTTATACAAACACTACAAATTCTTTGCTCCAGACTTGTGCAACTTATACAACACAAAACTCCCTGACTTATCCAACTTAGACTTCTAATGGAAGTAGGATTCTTCCATCCAGATGTAATTAAAGTCTTTTCCTGTCACCATTGCATTTCCTTCTAATGCTTAAAAAAAATCTCTCATACAGTTAAATGGAGTAGAAATAGCCCAGAAGAAAAAAAAAATGCAGCAAACACTCTGACCTATAAAAATAAACTGAGGTGTATTGCAAAAAGATATATCCAGGGAAGATTAAATTTCACAAGAGCCTAGACATGTGGTATGAGTCATTGTCATGCAAAGTACATGATTTTAAAGTGTGCATTTCTTAACACAGAAACCAAAGTTGCCTGTAAAATATTCTTAATTGACAGTCAGTATGTGTGGCTGTAGTCACAAAATTCACACACACACACACACACACACACAACAGATGAGAGTACAAAATTCAGTCAAGCATATTTATCCGGGTAGTGTAAATTAACTGTTTGATTTTGTTGTTGTTGTTGTTGTTAAGTGCCGTCGAGTCGTTTCCGACTCATAGCGACCCCATGCACAGCAGAACGAAACACTGCCCGATCCCGCACCAGCCC
>NW_006921643.1:11673476-11673993 GCF_000298275.1 Orycteropus afer afer | reverse complement strand
AAAACAATGAGGTACCATCTTGCTCCAGCACTAGTAGCAAAGTTCAACAAGACAGAAAATAACAAATGCTGGTGAGGTTGTAGAGAGATTGGGATTCTCATACACTGCTGGTGGGACTGTAAAATGGTACAACCATTGTGGAAAGCAGTATGGTGATTCCTTCGAAAGTTGGAATTAGAGATACCTTTTGACCCAGGCATTCCATTACTAGGTATATATCATAAAGAAGTGACAACCATGACAAGAACAGACATATGCACACCCATGTTCATCACAGCACTATTTACAATAGCCAAAAGATGGAAACAACCTGGGTGTCTATAAGCTGAGGAATGGATAACCAAACTATGGTACATACACACAATGAAATACTGTGCAACACTAAAAAATAATGTAGTATCTGCAAAACACTTCATAACGTAGATGAACTTGGAGGACATTATGCTGAGGGAAATAAGTCAATCACAAAAGGACAAATATTGTAGTAGTCCGTTATTGTAAAAGTCAAGGAAAGGTT
>NW_006921643.1:11655305-11673108 GCF_000298275.1 Orycteropus afer afer | reverse complement strand
GATCATAGTCACAGGGGACATCAACATACTACACAAAACATTGTTCCACCTCCTACTTTGGCGAGTAGTGACTGGGATCTTAAAAGCTTGCAAACTGCCATCTAGATGCAATGATGGGTCTCTCCTCATCCAGAGCAAAGAAAAATGAAGAAAACCAAAAATTAATGGAAACAATTAGTCCTAGAGACTGGTACACCATCAGATCTGTAGCCTATATGATTATGAGACCAGAACTAGATGGTGCCTGGCTACCACTGTTAACCACTTGGCAGGGGATCTATGTAGGAGATTCTGGATAGAGAGGGAGAATAATGTGGAACAAAACTCAAAATCATTTGGAGAAGAAAAATTACAAAAAAATAAAATAAGGGGGGAACCAGGTTTGTTGGCCCAATAGAGCCTGGTGGAACCACTGAGACTATGGCCCCTGGATGCCCTTCAGGTCTAGAATTGAACCCACACCTGTGGCTTCTAGCCAAACAGCGGACAGGTATATGAGTTAGTATTTGCCTGAGGTAGATACACTCCTTGGAGAGAACAATCATGGGAGAAAGAAGGGCTGCATATGCACAGGGAGACAGCTCAGGGGGCAGTAGTGCATGGAGGGATGGACACAGGAAAGAGGTAACTGTCAGGAAGAAGTGGGAGGAGAGCTGTGCATTGTGGTAAATTGTGGTCAATATCATGAGACAAAGTGTGTGTGAACTACTGTATGGAAAGTGAATTTGCTCTGTAAATTTTCACCCAAATCACTTTTAAAAAAAAAAAAAAAAAACTAAAGGAAAATAAAAGTTCAGCTAATGCACTGTGTTGCTGATTCACTGATTTTTTCTTCTTCCATTCATATTGTTTACTGGTTTCTCTTGCCATTACCTCCTTAGTGCCAAAAAGATTTTGTGTTGAGCAGCAAATCCTGCCTAATAAGTGATCCAAAATAATTGTTCTTGATAGTATTGGGAAACACCATAATTATTCCACTCAAAACAATTTCCAGATGAACATTCATGACTTGTACTACTGCGGCATATACAACAGGCTTTTCCAAGTATTTTTTGGCACTAGACTTGACGGTAATGATATTGAGACCATTAGATGCACTGAACTATTAGCTGAAATGAACCATACCACATGCAAAATCAACAAATTTTGTTAGGTCATTCAGCCTAAGAAGTGCTGACTTTTACTTTTAGAAATTAGAGATTTCCTGTGACCTGAAAAAAAAAAAAAATCATTGCCATTGAGTCAATCCCAATTCATAGCGACCCTGTACAACTGTATAACCCATAGGATTTCCAAGGCTTTATGGAAGCAGACTGACACATCTTTCTTCTGCAGAGCAGCTGAAGGGTTTGAACCACTGACTTTTCAATTAGCAGCCAAGTGCTTAGCCACTGCACCACCATCCCTATGAATATGAATATGACAACTAAAGGTTGTCAAGAGTCATTCTTTCCAAATTTCTGTGGTCATTCTGCCTGGCTTTATGTGCACAGCACACTCAGAGAAGCAGTGACAATAATTCCAAAATTATAGAGCTGTCTCAGCAAATACCAGAAACATGCACAAATAGTATCTGGGATCATTTCAGAATTTATATAGGAAAAATTTAACCACTGTTCTCTGAGATAACATCAACATTTAATATGGATTTTTTAAATGCATGGTCATGTCAAAGCTGGTGTTGTGGTAAAAAGTAAACTGCATTCAGGCAAGATGTCACTTTGCTTCTCTGATTCACAAAATTTGAATAAATTAACACTTTTTTTTCCCACTAGTTATAGAGATTCTGGGTAAGGCATTTGGCTGCTAACCAGAAGGTCAGTGGTTCAAACCCACCAGCTGCTCCATGGGAAGAAGATGAGGCAATCTACTTCCATAAAGATGTACAATCTTAGAAACCCTGTGTGGGTCACTATGAGTCAGAATCGCTCCATGGCAGTGGGTAATAGAGATTCTAGTTGAGTTAAACAATAATGAAACAAACAACAACAACAAAACACTTCCATCAGGTCAATACTGATTTATAGCTCCCCATACTGGGTTTCCAAGGCTGTAAATCTTTATGGAAGTAGATTCTTTCATCTTCCTCCTCCAGAGCAGCTGGTAGATTGGAACCTCTGTTCTGGTTAACAGCCAAATGCCTCACGCACTGTGCCACCCAAAAAGCCCACTGCTGTCGAGTCGGATCCGACTCATAGCAACCCCTCCTTGGGTTTCCAAGGCGGTATCTCTACAGAGGTAGATTGCCCAACCTTCCTTCTGAGGAGTGGCTGGTGGATTTGAACCGCCAGCCTTCTGGTTAGCAGTCAAATACCTTAGGCACTATGCTACCAGAGCTCCTTAAATAAAAATGAAGGACTTACTTTAAGGATATGAGGTTGATTTGCACCTCAGGTCAAGATGTAGCCAGGTCTTGGGAGAAGTAAAACCAGGAAACTAGGGAGCATTCTCTTTCTTTCCTGTTTCTATGAGCATTGTCTCAACAATAACGGTTTCTTCACCTTGACAACAGAAGCACGTTCAAACAAAAGCATATGAATCCAGAGTGCAGTTTTCCCAGAATATGTTGAACCAGCTTTGTTGTACCTTCCCCTCACTCCACCCTATGAAAGACCTACTGGACTGTGCCTCCTCCCCGCAGACCCCTAGTGGCCTTCTCTAAGGCCAGAGAAAACTAAGCAGTTCTCTCTCCTTGGAGGTCTGAGTTTCAGTTTTGGAACCCTTCCTCAAAGTTTCTAAGGATCAGTAATTCCAGTCTCTTCCTTTCATTGCTCCACCCCTGGAGGTGGTAGCAGCTTCCCAAAGTTGCTGTCTTCAAGTTTTCTTTTTATTCTTTTGGTCTCTTAGTTGAAACTTTATATCTCATTAATAATTCATTATATTAAATTATTTTTTGTTGAAAATAACTGGTGAGTTTCTGTTCCCTTGTTGGACCTTTACTGATATGTTGTTGTTATTGTTAAGTGCCATCAAGTCAGCTCCAACTCATATAGTAAATGTACAACACAACAAAACACTGCATGGCTGTGTGCCATCCTCACAATCCTCGCTATACCTGAGCCCATTGTGGCACCCACTGTGTCAATTCATCTTTTTGAGGGTCTTCCCTTATTCCATTGACCTTCCACATTTCTAAGCATGATATCCTTCTCCAGGAAATAGGTCCTTCTGACAATAAGACCAAAGTAGGTGAGATAAAGTCTGGCCATTCTCGCTTCCAAGGAGCATTTCAGCTACACTTCTTCCAGGACAAATTTGTTCATTCTTCTGGTAGTCCAGGGTACTTTCAGAATTCTTTCCCAACACTACAACTCAAAAGCATCTTCAGTCTTCCTTATTCATTATCCAGCTTTCACGTGTATATGAGGTGACTGAAAATACCATAGCTTGGATTAGTTGCACCTTAATCTTCGAAGAGAAATCTTTGCTCTTTAGCACTTTAAAGAGGTGTTCTGCAGTAGATTTACCCAGTGCAATACAACATCTGATTTCTTGACTGCTGCTTCCATGTGTGTTGGTTGTGGATCCAAGTAATATGAAATCTTTGACAACTTCAAACTATCCTCCATTTCTTGTGATGTTATTTATTGGTCTAGTTGTTAGGATTTTCACTTTCTTTCTGCTGAGGTGTAATCTTTACTGCAGATTGTCAGATTGTAGTCTTTAATCTTCATCAGTAAATGCTTCAACTCATCTTTGCTTTCAGCAAGTAAAGTTGGGTCATCTGCATATCGCAGGTTCTTAATGAGTCTTCCTCCAATCCTGATGCCATACTTTTCTTCATATAGTTCAGCTTCTTAGATTATTTGTTCAGCACACAGATTGAATAAATACGGTGAAAGGATACAACACTGATGCACACCCTTCCTGATTCTAAACCATGCAGAATCCCTTGCTCTGTTGGAATAAAAGTCTCCTGGTTTGTGTACAGGCTCCTCATAAGCATAATTAATGGTTCTGGAATTTGCGCTCTTCTCAATGTTATCCATAATTTGTTATGATCCACACATTCAAATGTTTTTTCATAGTCAATAAAATATAAGTAAACATCTTTCTGGTATTCTTTGCTTTCAGCCAAGATCCATCTAACATCAACAATGATAACCCTCATTCCACATCCTCTTCTGAATGCAGCTTAAATTTCTGTAAGTTCCCTGTCCATATACTGCTGCAACTGTATTTGAATTATCATCAGCAAATTTTACTTGCATGAGATATCAATGACATTGTTTGATAATTTCCACATTCTGTTCGATCACCTTTCTTTAGAATGGGTACAAATATGGATCTATTCCAGTCAGCTGGCCCAGTAGCTGTCCTGCAAATTTCTTGGCATAGATGCCTAAGTGCCTCCAGTGTGGCATCTGTTTGTTGAAACATCTCAATGGGTATTCCACCAATTCTTGGAATCTTGTTTATTTGCCATTTTCTTCAGTGCAGTTCAACTTGTTCCTCAGTACCGTTGGATTTTGGCCATATGCCACCTCCTGAAATAGATGAACATTGACCAATTATTTTTGGTACCATGACACTGTGTATTCCTTCCATCTTCTTTTGATAGTTCCTGCATCATTCAATATTTTGCCCATAGGATATTGCAATTTGAGGCTTACATTTTTTCTTCAGTTCTTTCAGTTTGAGAAATGACAATCATTTTCTTCCCTTTTGGTTTCCTAACTCCAGCTTTTTGCACATTTCACTATAATAATTGCCTTTACCTCCTCAAGCTGCTCTTTGAAATCTTCTGTTCAGCTTTTTTATCTTGTCATTTCTTCCATTCGCTTTAGCTACTTTCCATTGAAGAGCAAGTTTCAAAGACTCTTCTGACAACCAGTTTGGTCTTTTCTTCCTTTCCTATCTTTTTAATGGCCTTTTGGTTTATTCTTGTATGAAGTTCTTGATGTCATCACACAAGTCATCTTTTTTTCAGTCATTGGTATTCAATGTGTCAAATCTATTCTTCAAATGGTCTCTAAATTCAAGTGAGATATAATCAAGGTCATATTTTGGCTCTTGTGGACTTGTTCTAATTATTTTCAGCTTCAACTTGAACTTGAATATGAGGACTTGATGGTCTGTTCCACAGTCAGATCCTGGCCTTGTTTTGGCTGAAGATACTGAGCTTTTGTATTGCCTGTTTTTAGAGATGTAGTCAATCTGATCCCTGTGTATTCCATCTGGGCAAGGTCCATGTGTATAGTCACTGTTTATATTGTTAGGGGGAGAAAAAAGACATTTGTAATGAATAAATCATTGGTCTTGCAACATTCTGTCGTGCAGTCTCTAGCATCATTTCTACCCCCGAGACCATATTTCCCAACTACCAGTAATGTTTTTTTGTTTCCAACTTTTGCATTCCAATCACCAGTAATAATCAATACTTCTTGATTACATTTTTGGTCAATTTCAGACTGCAGAAGTTAATAAATGTCTTCAATTTCTTCAATTTTGGCTTTAGTGGTTGGTATGTAAATTTGAATAATAGTAATATTAACTAGTCTTCCTTGTAGGCATATGGATATTATCCTATCATTGACTGCATTGTACTTCAGGATAGATCTAAAAATGTTTTCTGTGAGATGAATGCCACACCATTCCTCTTCAATTTGTCATTCCCAGCATAATAAATCATATGATTGATTCAAAATGACCAAAACAATCCATTTCAACTCACTAACCTAGGATATCAATCTTTATGTGTTACATTTCACTTTTGACAACTACCAGTTTTCCTAGATCCATACTTTGTAAGTTCCATGTTCTGATTATTAATGGTTGCTTACAGCTGTCTCTTCCCATTTTGAGTTGTTCCCTATCAGCAAATGGAGGTCCTGAGAGTTTTACTCCATCCATGTCATTAAGTTCGACTCTACTTTGGTGAGGCAGCATTTTCCCAGACACATTTTGAGTGCCTTCTGACCTAAGGTGCTCATCATCTGGCACTATATCAAATAATGTTTCCTGCTATTCATAGTTTTCCAGTAATATATCAGACAGTGTTCCACTGCTACTCATAAGGTTTTCATGTGACAATTGTTTGAGAAGAGGATGGCTGCTTCCTTCTTCTGAGTCTTAGTCTGGAAGCACAGCTGAAAACTTTCTCCCCTGGGTGACCCTTCTGGTGTTTGAAATACTGGTGCCATTGCCTCCAACCTCACAGCCACACATAAGCCACCACAGTATGACAAACTACAGATGAGTGGTTGAAGAAAGAAAATACCAACTACCAGAAGTGGAGTCTGAACCCATGTGGACATATGTCCATAGGATCTTAAGTCCTATGCCTTAACCACTTAGCCATCTGGTACAGATGTAAGTGTCTTTGATTGGACTATATGACTTTGGCAGTCTTGTCAGCTTTGAAATTTGCTAATAGATAAATATGTTTCGATAAGTCAAGGTATAACACAAATATAGTAATAACATTAAAAACTACCAAAAACCAAACTCACTGCCACAGAGTCGATTCCGACTCATAGCAACCCCCATTGTGTTTCCAAGGCAATAAATCTTTACCAAAGTAGGTTGCCCCATCTTCCTTCCACAGAGCAGCTGGTGGGTTTGAACTGCCAACTTCTGGTTAGCAGTCAAATGCCTTAGGCACTGCACCACCAGAGCTCCATAGTAATAACATTAGTTGACTTTTAATAACATGCCCATTTATTAAATATTGTGATAAAAAGGTTACTTTCTTATCATTTTTAGTATTCACAATTGTCATATGATTTATATGATGTCATTATCTCAAGGTAATGAGGTAACTGAGGTTCAGGGAAATTGTATTACCTACACAAGGCAAACAGCCGGTAAGTGATAGTGTTCAATATCAAGTCTGGTTACTGGTTTATCTTTTTGTTCACTTCAATCAGCTATTTTAGCACTTATAACACAGGCTATAGTGAGTTGTTCTTTTTCCTGGCAGTTCCCCTCAGACTGGAAGAGCAGAGACCAGGGTTGTATTTAACTTCATATGTCTAATGTAGTCAATAAATGCTTATTGAGTTGAAGTTTGAAACTTTTGGAGAAACTGACTGAGATGATCTGAAAAGAAAGGAGGATTTATGAAAAGAAGCTGAGGCCTCACCTATTTGGGGTAGACAGTTTTAATGGTTTTCAAAGTAGATGCAGGGGTTGGTATCTAAACAGCATGCTTATGTACTCAGGAGAACAGAATTTGGTGAAAGATGGTCCATATGCAGAATCCAGGTTCAAGTGAGTGCTCAGGGAGTGGTTTCAACTAAGGAAGAATGACTGAAAATCCAGAGAGGAAAGTCACTCTCTCTGGCCACAAAGTCATAAGGGAGCTTTTGTTTGAACTAAAAATTGGCACTGGTATTAAGTTGAGGATGCACAACTTGCCGTATTCAAATATGATTTGGGGGCTAACGTTTCCCCACACTTTAAAACAGTAGTTGGCCCACTTTTACATGGCCACAGAGGATACCCAGTGGCACTGCCTTTAGGAGGAAATAGACCCTAATTCCTGGATAGTAACAGCCAAGAGTTACCTGAACCATAGCAATATTAGCAATAACTCTTCCAATAAAGGAGTATGTAGGGGCTTCACCTACTTACAATGCATTTCCTCTTGAGAAAAGTATAGCAATGTTTCTGTAATCTGGACGACTTTACTTTTATCACATCAGTTATATAGTAAGGTATTTAAACACTTTAAATTCAAAACACCAGAATGATGTAGAGTCAATAAATTTGTCTTGTTTTTCATCAAAAATTTGCCATAATTTCAGGTGCACTATAACAAACTTATTAGCAAACTGAAAGAAAAAATAGTTTTTAAAAATTTAGAGTCTTTCATAAGATACAATTTTGAAATTATTTTGTTTTCTTTCCTAATGTCTCCATTTGTTTATTATTAATAAATGTTCAGACTTTCAGCTGTTGACATATTTTTTTGCAGCTGTTTGCTAAGAAACACTGAGAATGTTTCAAAGTTCAAGTTAGTGTCAAGCAGTTGGAAGTTTCCAAACTCAACTTGCAGGCATAAAGGACAAGAATTCTAAAGTCTGGTGATAATTTTTTTTATGATATTTCAATGCAACAAATTGACTTTTTGTATTCTTTCGTTTTGTATCACAAATAAATATTTAATTATCCATTAAAGGATAAAACTCTAGGAAGAGTTGAATGATCATAAAGTATGAATTTTTCAGTTTGCATCACAGGTAAACTTTCTCCCTGTGTTGTTGTTGTTAGGTGCCTTCAAGTCAGCTCTGATTCATAGCAACCAACCATGTGTACAACAGAATGAAACACTTCCTGGTCCTGCACCATCCTCACAATCCTTGCTATACTTGAGGCCATCATTGCAGCTACAGTGTCAACCCATCTCGTTGAGGGTTGAAAGATACCCTTCTCCAGGGAATTGTCCCTTCTGACCACATGACCATAGTAGGTGAGAAAAGTCTGGACGTTCTCACTTCCAAGGAGCATTCAGGCTGCAATTCTTCCAGGACAGATTTGTTCATTCTTCTGGCAGCCCACAGTATTTCCAGAAACACCACAATTCAAAGGCTTCAACTCTACTTTAGTCTTCCTTATTCATTGTCCAGCTTTCGCATGCATATGAGATGATTAAAAATACCGTGGCTAGGGTTGGGCACACCTTAATCTTCAAAGTGATATCTTTGCTCTTTAACACCTTTAAGAGGTCTTTTGCAGCAGACCTGTCCAGTGCAATATGACATCTTGACTGCTGCTTCCATGGGTGTTGATTCTGGACACAAGTAATATGAAATCTTTGACAACTTCAAACCCTTCTCCACTTATTGTGATTCTGCTTATTGGTCCAGTTGTGAGGATTTTTGCTTTCTGTGTGTTGAGGTGTAATCCATACTGCAGACTGTAGTCTTTATTTTCCATCAAATCATCTTGACAAGTCATCTTGACTTTCAGCAAGCAGGGGTGTGCCATCTGCTTATCACAAGTTGTTAATGAATCTTCCTCCAATCCTGATACCATGTTCTTCTTCATATAGTCCACCTTCTTGGGTTATTTGTTCATCACACAGATTGAATAAGTATGGAAAAATGATACAATACTGATGGACACCCTTCCTGATTCTAAACCTTGCAGAATCTCCTTGTGCTGATTGAATGACAGCCTCCTGGTCTATGTACAGTTTCCTCCTGAGCATGATTAAGTGTTCTGATCCCTATAGTTGAATGCCTTTTCATAGTCAATAAAACACAAGTAAGTATCTTTCTGGTATTCTCTGCTTTCAGCCAAATCCATCTGACATCAGCAATGATATCCCTTGTTCCTCATCCTCTTCTGAACTCAGCTTGCATTTCTGGAAAGTCTCTGTCAATATACTGCTACAACCTTTTTTTTAATTATCTTCAGCAAAATTTTACTTGTGTGACATTAATAATTTCCACATTCTGTTGGATAACCACTCTTTGGAGTAGGCACAAATATTGATCTCTTCTAGTTAGTTGTCTAGGTAGCTGTCTTCCAAATTTCTTGGCACAAACAAGTAAGCACCTCCAATGCTTCATCTGTTTGTTGAAACATCTCAATGGGTATTCCATCAATTCCTGGAGCCTTGTTTTTCACCAGTTCCTTCAGTGAAGCTTGGACTTCTTCCTTCCATACCATTGGTTCTTGATCATATGCCACCACTTGAAATTGACGAATATCAACCAATTCTCTTTGGTACAGTGATTCTGTGTATTCCTTCCATTTTCATTTGATGCTTCCTGTGTTGTTCACTACTTTGCCTGTGTTGTCATTGTTGTTGTTATGTGTCGTCGAGTTGGACCCGACTCATAGTGACCCCTCCTTGGGTTTCCAAGGCAGTATCAATACGGAAGTAGATTGCCCCATCTTCCTTCCGAGGAGTGGCTGGTGGGTTTGAACCACCAGCCTTCTGGTTAGCAGTCAAATGCCTTACGCACTAGGCCACCAGAGCAGAATCATTTAATATTACAACTCAAGGCTTGGTTTCTTCAGTACTTTCAGCCTCAGAAATGCCAAGTGTGTCATTTTCAGAGTCTCTTCTAATATCCATTTTGGTCTTTTCTTCCTTTCCTGTCTTTGTAATGACTGTTGCTTTCTTAAAGTATGATGTTCTTGGTGTCATCCCACAACTCATCTGGTTTTTTATCATTGGTGTTCAAGGTGTCAAATTCATTCTTCAGAGAGTCTCTAAATTCAGGTGAGAAAAATATCAAGGCCATATTCTGGCTTTTATGGATTTTTCTTCAGCTTCATCTTGAACTTGCATATAACCAATTGACGGTCTGTTCCACAGTCAGTTCCTGGCTTTGTTTTGACTAATTATATTGAGCTTCTCCATCATCCCTGCCCACTAACATATTCGATCTAATTCCTATGTATTCCACCTGGTGAGGTTCACGTATATAGTGACTGCTGTTGAAAAAATGTATTTGCAAAGAATAAGTCATTTGTCTTAAAAAATTCTATCATATGATCTCTGATATCATTTCTATAACCAAGGCCATATTTTCCAACTACCAATGATTCTTTGTTTCCAAATTTGCATTCCAATCACCAGTAATAATCAATACATCTTGATGGCACATTTGGTCCATTTCAGACTGCAGAAGTTGGTAAAAATCGTCAGTTCCTTCATCTTTGGCTTTAGTTGTTGATGTGTAAATTTTAATAATAGTAGTATTAACTGGTCTTCCCTATGGAAATACTTAATATATAATTCAATACTCTTATAAAAATTCAGACTTAAAAAAATCCCAAATTTGTTTCATATTCAAGCACACTAAAAATCTTAATTAATCTCTATCAACATTCTAGGCCTCAGTTTCTCCCATTGACATAGAGCAGGAAACAAGGAATAATGAAACCAATTGTATTTCAATGGTTTTCTCTTCAAATCCCCAATAGTAATATTTTTCAACTGAAGATTGAAAATCTGCATACTGAAAATTAAAAATCTGTGAGAAGGACCTCAGTACCACCAAAGAAGTAGAGCCAAGAGTGTAGTGCACCCAGCATCTCTGCACTGTGAACCTCCTAGATCCAGGGGAAGATTGAATGCTAAGACTAATGGAGATTTCCAAGGAAAGTCAGGCCTACAAATGTTGAAAGGAGGCAAGAGCCAACAAGGAAAGAAAACCTTCCCTTACAGCTGGTACCCTGAATTTGGATTTCTGTTTTCCTAAACTGTGAGAGAATGTATTTCTATTTGTTAAAGTCCCCCTTCAAAAAGAAAAGAAAAGAAAAAAATCTACATATGAGAATTTATAAACATCTGAGATCCAGCCAGCTGTCAAAATTGACTGTAGCCAACACAGTACTTTTTTTTTTTTTTCTAAGTAATAAAAAGAAATAAGGATTTGGTTAAATATTGTGTGATATTATGGTAGAAAATCTGAAGTACTTTAGCTAATATTTAGAGCTTATTAGCTGTTTAAAAACACTCCTCTGGGTTTCAGTTGGTTCCAAACAACATCTGTCTTCCATATCCCCAAAATCCACAATAACATAAAATCCACACATTATTCAGTTTCAGAACTGAATATTTTGTTATCTGGTTATATTAAAGTAATGATCTGAATTATTAAAATCATCTTAAACAGTTTTTCCAGGAAAAGAAATGCAATGTGTTTGCCAATCCTTCCTTTTTCTGCCAAACTTCCTTAATTCTTGTCTGCTATGAATTAGTACAGGCTCCGAGTGTAGCATGGCGTTATCTGTAAACTTCTCTAAAATAACTACTTTATGGTATCCATCAAATATGCTTATTGACAAAAGCACACATTTTGAAAGATTTTGGTGCCAATTTCCACCAATTAAAGGAGGAAGCTCTGAAAGTACTGGAGGCAAATAAGAGACTTTTTTTCTCTTTTGGTCTTGCTCATAGCCACCAACAATAAGGAAATCTTTTAAGATATCAAAAGTTTTACCCTTAAAATCTCCCAAATTCTTCAAATGATCTTTCTTAAAAGTGTAATAACACACATTAAAATATGCTATATGCATGTACATTTATTAGAAGAAATTATCATATATATATATATATATATATATATATATATATCATATATCTATGACTATTCAGTATTTTGACATTTTTGACCACATTACCAATTGATTCTGAAATTATCAACTAAAAGCGTGCCTCAGTTAGGTAAACAAATCATTTCCAATAAGATGCTAGCTCACTAAGCCACTTGTTATAAGAAAAATTCCAGATTACCTATTTCAAAATTTGATGATCACAGTTTTGATTTCACAAAGAACAACTCAGTCCTTACATCAGATCAAAGTGCTAGATGAACACACACACCCCTCCTCCAGCCCCACCACACACACAAACACATACAATACATATCCTCCCTCTTCCCTGGAGATAGTTTTTAACCTTTAATGAAAGGGTTTTGGTTTAGTGGATGGTTTAAAATGCAATTAGCACAGAAAAATCTAGGAAAGAGGGGGTGTTTTCAGGAATATTGCCACAAACTTCTCTTAAAACACCAATTCTCTGAATAAAGAGCACAGAAACAGACAGAACTCACATATTTGGACTGTGCTTGCTTCTGTCATCTTTGCCTTCAAGTTTGATTCAGCAGTTCACCCTAAAGTATAATACGTGCCTAAAATGGAAGAAGGACAGAAACATTTATCAAGCATCCACTATGAACCAGACACTGAGGGATTTCATACATGCTCTCATTTGGGTAATTATTCCTTCAATGTTTACCTCTCCTGTTTCCTTGGTAGCTCCATGAGGAATTCATGCTCTGTTTTGTGCATCACTATGGTAGTTAGTTTGTGTGTCAACTTGGCTGGGCCTCGTTGAGTGGCAGGGCAGCTGGATGTAGTATTCCCCATGATAAGACTGGTAATCAACTCAATGTTGGGATCTACTGGAAGCAGCTGAGTAGCTGCCTTTGGGATGTGGTCTGCTTCCTGTATATAAGGAGGAGCCTTGTGGAACTGGCTCTAGCTTATGGCATGCTTGAAGCCTACATGTAGCCATGTCATTGTTCAGCAGCCTGCCATGCTCTGCCAACCTTGGGACTTTCAATGAACGTGAACGAATGGCTTGTTGAGTGGTTTGGTAACATCAGAACTGTGCCTTTTTACTTGTGAACCTTGGGCTTGTCAATATCAGCAGCTAGTAGGTATATGAGTGAAGAAAAATCTCTAGCTCCAATGGGCCAGGAGCAGGAGGCAGAGCTGAATCCCAAGGTTGAAGGGCTTTCTCCCAGCCCCCAGAGCCTGGCACTTTGAACTCGGACTTAAAGCCTCCTAAGTGTAAGAGAATAAACTTCTGTTTGTTCAAGTCATCCCATTTGTGGTATATTCTTGTCAGAGTGGCACTAAGTAACCAGAACAATCACTAAATTTCTAGTGCCTAGTATAATGTTTTTGTTAGGTGCTGTCAAGTCAGCTTTGAATCATAGCAACCCTATGTACAACAGAACAAAACTCTGCCTGGTCCTGTGCCAGCCTCACAATCCTTGCTATGCTTGAGCCCATTGTTGCTGTCAGTACATCAATGCATCTTGTTGAGGGTCTTCCCCTTTTTTGCTGACCCTCTACTTTACCAAGCATGATATCCTTTTCCAGGGACTGGTCCCTTCTGACAATATGACCAAAGAAGGTAAGACAAACTCTGGCCATTCTCACTTCCAAAGAGCATTCCAGCTGAACTTCCTCCAGGACATATTTGTTTGTTCTTCTGGCAATCCATGGTATTTTCAGTATTCTTCTCCAACACCACAATTCAAAGGCATCAACTCTTGTTACCCAGGAGGTGCTCAGTAAATATTCTTGGCTTCCGAATGCTCTCTGCCTCCCCTGCTAACTTTCCCAAAGGTGTGTTCTAAGGAGCTTTGCACACAGAATAATCATGGCTATATGCATCATGAGGTTTCTCTGTTATTTTAATCCTTTACCTAATCAAGAGTCATTATCTTTTAGAATTAGACTATATACAGCTTTTAGCTAACTGCTTTCAAATCACTTAGGATCATTTTTATATATAATATATATATATATTACATATAATATTAAATATTATATTAATATAATAATATATAATAACAATATATTGCACATTTATTGAACTCTTACTATATGACAGATATGTAAGTCCTTTACATGCATCATCTTACTTATCAAGTAGACATTGTTATTTTCTCCTCTTTTTACAGATAGAGAAACTGAATTTTAGAGAGGCTATGTTGCTTTTCCTAGAAGGAAGAATGATGAAAAATGAGGAGGGAAGAAGCATCAAACAAGCAGATAAAACAGCTCCTTTAAGGGCAAAGGTTAACCCAGTAATGTTGTTGTTGTTGTTGTTGTTATGTGCCGTCGAGTCAAACCCGTAACGTAGAGCCTCGAATTTCTCTGACTGATTGCTGCAGAGCCTCAGCACTCTGACTGCTTCCCCTGTCTCCAACAGCCTCCCCAGGCAATTGCTGCAGTGTGCCACATGGGCTCATATGTAAGTGCCTCACAGTCCACTCTAGATTGTTGGACATTTTGGATATCTGGAGGATCAAGCCTAACTCTTCATCTCTCAAGTGATCTCTTCACAGAGAGCAACATCTGTCATTTCCTAAAGCCTCAGAATCCTTAGGCACTGTAAAAAGGGTGCCACAATCCCTTTGATCCTAACTGTTCTGAAACCCTCCACTGAATTCCATCCATATGTGGAAAAAAATAGCCCTCTCAAGGGTTCAGACCTGGGTGATGAGGTCTGTTTGAGGAAGAAGCAGCAGATTTCCATCCCTTCCTCACTGTGTCTTATTTCCACACAACTGTATACAAAACTTCCTCTCAGACTTCCTTTCTCCCTAGGTAAGTAGACCTCCTTTCACCCTAGGTAAATAGGTGTCTGGGGCCACATACATTGACATATTGGGGTATCATGACTGAGGTTTGCTGGAACCCCTGTGACATTAGTGTTCTCCATCAGCCATGGTTACTTTTACTTGCACCATGGAAGTTATCATACTTTGTTTTTTTTCTGCAGTCCCAAAAGTTAGATGCAAAAAAAAAAAAAATGTTGTTCTTGCTCATTATTCTGTGAGTTGAATGGGGTGAGCTCTATGTATTTTTCTATTATTTTTACTCTGCTGGGCTCTCCCACACAGCTACAGTCAGTTGGCAGTTGGGTTGGAACATCCAGGATGGCTTCACACACACCCTTTCCTCTTCCTTTCTCTCTTCATCTAGAAATGTTCTACATATCCTCCAGGTCTCGATTCAAGTGTCACTTCCTGCAAGAAGACATCCCTGACTCCCAAAGTAGATCCTTTTCTTTGTACCGTGTGTTTGCCCTTTATAACCTTCATACACTCGTATCTGCTTTGTTGTCTACCTCTCCTACAGATTTTGAACTTCAAGAAGGGAGGACCATGTCTGCCTTATTCATCACTGTATCTCCAGTGTCATGTAGAGCACCAGGTCCATAAAAACTGACCAAAAAATTTTCCAATGAATGAATTCATATCCCATTTGGAACCATCTTTAGTGTAAAAAGAAGTTGTCCTTTCTCTTGTATCCCAAACATAGACTAGCTTTTCTAGGTCTTATAAAGTTGGTCTATACACACTAAATGAAAGAAAAAGATGAAGTACTGTCTGAATTATCCCAACAATAAAAACAAAAATAACACATTTTATGTCCAATTATTCAGAAATTTCAAGAGAAATTGGTTTGGGTCTATGACAGGAATAATTCCTTCAACTAATTATCTGTTTTATTTGTTCTGCATGAGCAAAAACAAAAAATTCTTACATTTGATAAAGATAAAAAAAAAAAAGATAATAAAACATGACACACACACACACACCCATTAGCAAATTATAAGGGAGGAACATAACTGTGTTCAAATCTTTCTCTTTATAGTTTGGAGAAACATTTATTAATTTTTTTTTTCAGTCCCCTAGCTTGTTGCCATTTGTAGCTTTAGGCTTTGACTTCAGAAATACACAGTAACTGTTTAATTTGATGTTTATTGAGACAAATGTTACAATCTGCCTTGAGAGAACCAACTGATTAGGCAGCTTGACTTGAACAATTTTTCTTTGATGATCTCCGCCAACCTATTGATTTTTTTTCAAGGGTTTTATTCAGAAAAGCTTGATATAAAAGATAAAGTCAAACAGAGCAACAGTTACTTAACCACATTAGAATGCAAATTTGTCAAGTTTCTTTTGCTGAAGACATTTAGATAAGGAGATACCACCTTTAATCTTTCTATATAATGTCACAGCCTTGTCTTTAGTCCTTCTTGCCTCTTAAAACTAAACTATGATTATTACTTGGACATTTTTTCTGACTAATTCATTCCCATCAGAATTTTCTTTGAACTCTGCCAGGGAAAGAAAGTACTAAAGTGCCACAGTGAACCACAAGCTCAACGTCACAAAAGACATTTCGGCTTATCGATTTCTAATTCAGGAAATACAGAGCTGACAACTGGAAATAAAGAAATGAACAGGAGCTACTAAAAGAGTTATGTGCACTCACCAGCATTGTAGACGTGCTGTAATTGTGCTGTCCTCACTACTCTCACTTCTTTTTATTTCTCTCTCCGTGTATGTTTTCTCTGAATCTTCAGGATGGTAGTAATCTTTTCCTCTCTCCTCCAAGAATAAGATAGTCCAGAGTTCCCATTTTGGATGTATATATTAGAAGAAGCATCAAATTTATTATTGTATATTTGATTTATACTTACAGGAATATCTCTGATGGCATAGTGCCTAAGGCATTTGACTGCTAACCAGAAGGCAGGCCGTTCAAACCCACAAGCACTCTTCAGAAGGAAGGTCGAGCAATCTACTTCCCTAGCGATACCAAGTCGGAAACCCAAGGAGGGGTGGCTGTGAGTTGGATCTGACTCGATGGCAGTGGGTTTTGGTATATCCCCACAAGCTAAGACAATACCCAATGAGTACCTTATAGACACTCAGTGAAGGTTGTTGCATAAATAAATGAATAGAACACTAGTAAGTGTTGATCTATAAAAGTCTTTTTTGTTATTATTCTTTTGTCGTTGTTGTTGTTGGGATTTGGGTGAAAGTTTACAGAGCAAATTGATTTTCCATTAACAATTCATATACATTTTGTTTTGTGACATTTATTGTAATCCCCACAATGTAACAGCATTCTTCCCACCTTCCTCTCTGTTTTTACCATTTCCCTTCAACCTTCTTTCCTATCCCACCTTTATGACTTTGAGCATATGTTGCCAAACAATGCTGTTCTTAAGGAAATGAATGAACACATCCCATTCTTAAGTGTTATTGGACAAATGAAACATTCATTGTTGATGTTCAGCACCTTAAACTACTGGGAAAAAATCTAGATAAAAGGATTGGAAAGAATATTAGTTTCAGTTTAGTATCCACTTTGGAAGGAAGGGCTTATAAAGCCCTAGGTTGGTCCTTGAGTATTCATTTCAATTTGCTCCAATCCAGTTTAATTTCTATTAAAGTGAGCCAAAAAAATTAACAAGGGCAGAAAGAGATTTCTGGTTTCCAGAAGAGAGAGCCCTTGGGCCACAGCCAAAGCTATCACCTCAGAAGAAAATAATATGATTTATCACAAGAGAAGAGTGTCTGTCTCTTTTCATTCTGTATTTCATCCATTGTTAGAAATAGAGAGCCATGTGTGGCAAGCTTACCCAGAATGCTGATGAGTGCTGCCAAGATCCTAAGACATGGGATACACCCTGATGGTCTGAAGATGAAATATGGTCCACAGATGTAAAATATTTGATGCACACTTGATTTTGTTTTCACTGAATATTTGCCAATAGAGAAAATTAGGAGAAAACCTTGGT
>NW_006921643.1:11642723-11655029 GCF_000298275.1 Orycteropus afer afer | reverse complement strand
GCCACTATGCTACCAGAGCTCCCTGCAATATATATATATTGCAATATATATATTGCAACCCTGGGCCTGCAATCCCACATAGCAACATTTGCCTGTGTATCGATGCATTCCTCAGTGCCATTGCTCTGATACTGAAAATAGTTTCAGTTGTTATTCCTCACCAACTTGCAATGTCTTCTTCTTACAGACTACTCATCTCACACATTTACTATATCTCTCTGACCCCTTCCTACAACTACTGTGTTCAATTATTTCCACTGTGACTGATATTTTTTAATTGAAACGCTTCTTGTTGAAATTAAGTCAAATTTTCTCTGTGAATATTCAAGTACTCTAGTTTGCATCATTCCAAAACAACTGGTCGGTTTTGTCAGTTCCTCCCAAACCTCTGTACACACTGTAGTCACTGAACGGATGGGGTGTAGGATCAGCAAAATCACTAGTTGAATGACAGAAATGGTTGTTTCCATGACTGTAGATGTAGACTAGGTTTCCTAATGAACTAGAGGAACATGTGAATGACCTATAATAATCCATTAAATCCATTTAACTTATATGAACTCAACATGGTCTTGGCAAAAGAAAAAGGAATGCTGTTTTCAAGGGAAGAGGAAGACTAATCTGCTGGGTGTGTATGGGACCTGCCATTAGTAGAATATACATTGTGATCCTTCATAGACATGCAGTTGAATATATATGTGTGTGTGAGTATACACACACACACAAACATACACACATGTGTGTATATGTCAGACAGAAAAACCACTTACATTGACCTCCTGTTTAGGCCATTTAAGTAATCTCTGGAAAAGGATATCATGGTTGGTAAAGCAGAGGGTCAGTGAAAAAGAGGAAGACCCTCACTGAGGTGAACTGAGGGTCAAAGTGGACTCAAACAATTGTGAGGATAGTGCAGGACTGGGCAGCATTTTGTTCTATTGCACATAGAGTTAATATGAGTTGGAAACGACTCAACAGCATTAAACAAAGTTAATTTTATTTATTTTTTTATATATAATTGTAATTTGGGTGAAAGTTTACAGAGCAAACTCATTTTCCATAAAGCAGTTCATACACATTTTGTCTCATGACATTGACTCCATTTCCCAACAATGTAACAGCTCTCTTCCCACTTCCTCCCTATAGTTATCTCTTCTCTCTGTGTCCTTCCTTCCTGCCCCCATGCTGAGCTGTCTCCCTCTGCAAACACTGCCTTTTTCTTCTTCCATGACTGATCACTCCAATGAATGTATCTACCTGATGTAAATCTTCACCTCATATGCTTGTCTATTGTTTGGCTGGAAGCCACAGGAATGAGTTCAATTGCAAACCTGAAAGGTGGCTAGGGGCATAGTCTCAGGGATCTCACCAGGCTCCATCAGAACAGCAAACCTGGTCTTTTTTTTATGATTTTGAGTTTTGTTCCACATTGTTCTCCCACTCTATACAGGATCTCCTTCACCAATCCTCCTCTGAGTGGTTAACAGTGGTAGCTGGGTACCATCTAGTTCATCTGGTCTCATAGTCACGTAAGCTGAGGATTGCATGGTCTATCAGTCCCTTAGACTAATTGTTTCCATGCATCTTTGGTTTTCCTCATTCTTCTTTGTGCTGGATGAGGACAGCCTCATCAGTACATCTAGATGGCTGCTAGCAAGCTTTTAAGATCACAGTCACTAATTTCCAATGTAAGGAGCTCTGGTACTATAGTGCCTAAGGCACTTGACTGCTAACCAGAAGGCTGGCCGTTCAAACCCACCAGCTACTCCTTGGAAGGAAGGTTGGGCAACCTACTTCTGTAGTGATAATGCCTCGGAAACCTAAGAAGGGGTCACTATGAGTTGGGTCCAACTTGATGGCAAATAACAACAATTACCAAAGTAGGATGTAGAACAATGTTTTTCTGTACTATGTTAAGCCAATTTTGCTTGATGTCCCCTGTGACCATGGTCCCAAGTTCACAGGTCCAACTACTTGCTCCCTCCAGGTAGCTGAGGCCAATAAGCCATAGTCAGCTATGGCCAAGCCATCACAACCTTGTCCTTTACTAGTTCTACTATACACATGGAGATTCTTACAGCACATACAAATTCACATGTAGAAACATTGTGTGCTAATGCAATACATGGTCATGGCATGCTACCTTCTGTGAAGACATACCTGATAGTTCAGCCTGTACACCCATCTATCCACCTGTACATCAATGCTTGTCATCACTGACAACAGAGTACTGTACATGAAAAGGGCTGATCTTTGTTGTCCTTACCTCCCATGTACCACTCTATGTCTTCCTCTTCCTCAATGCCACCATGTTGATCACTCATATTTCATACCTTACTCTTCCCTTCACTCAAATCAGTACTTGTCTCTACTTATCTAGCAGTGTTGCCTCCCCTCCCACATCTGGTAACCAACAAAGTTCCCTTCCATATATAAACTATTCCTTGGCTTTTTACAATAATGAACTAATGCAATACTTGTCCTTCTGTGATTGACTTATTTCACTCCGCATAATGTCCTCCAAGTTCATTCATGTTATATTGTGGTTTGCAGATTCTACATTACTCTTTAGGGGTGCATAGGATTCCATTGTGTGTATGTACCATAGTTTGGTTATCCATTCTTCATTAGATGGGCATCTAGGTTGTTTCCATCTTTTCGCTATTGTAAATAGTTCTGCGATGAACATGGGTGTTCCTATATCTGTTCTAGTCCTGGCTCTCACTTCTTTAGGATATATACCTAGTAATGGTATTGCTGGATCAAATGGTATTTCCAATTCCAACTTTTTAAAGGAATTGCCATACTGCTTTCCACAGTGGTTGTATCATTTTACAGTCCCACAAGCCATATATGAGAGTCCCAATCTCTTCACATCCTCACCATCATTTGTTATTTTCTGTCTTGTTGAACTTTGCTATTAGTTCTGGGGCATAGTGGATAAAGGACTTGACTTCTAACCAGAAGGCCAGGGGTTCAAACAAACCAACTGTTCCCTGGAAAGAAGATGGAATGATCAATTTCTGTGAAGATTTACAGCCTCAGAAAGTCAATGGAGGTGTCACTATGATTTGAAAATGATTCGATGGCAATTAGTAATGGCTAGTGATCATGAACATTTATTCATGTTTTGGTAACCACCTGAATATCCCCTTTGGGGAAGTGTCTATTCATGTCTTCTGTCCATTTTTTAATTGGATTATTTGTCTTTTTGTTGTTGAGGTGTTGGAGTTTTCTATAAATTCTAGAGATAAGTTCTTTGTCAGATATTGTCAGATACTAGTCTGTAATTTTCCTGTGTAGTGATGTCTTTGCCTGGTTTTGGTATCAAGGTTATGCTTGCTTCATAAAATGAATTTGGGAGGATCCCATCCTTTTCTGTGTTCTGGAATAGTTAGAATAGGATCAGTGTCAGTTCTTCTTTTAACATTCGGTAGAATTCTCCAGTGAAACCATCTGGGCCAGGGCTTTTGTGTTGGTAATTATTATTTTTTTTTATGACCTGTTCAATTTCTTCTTTTGTTATGGGTGTGTTCAAATTTTCCACCTCAGTCTGTGTTAATTTAGGTAAGTAGTATGTTTTTAGACATCTGTCTATTTCTTCTAGATTTTAAAATTTGTTGGACTACAGATCTTTATAGGGTCTTGATATTACCCTTTTTCTTTCAGTTGGTTCTATTGTGACATCACCCAATTTGTTTCTTATTTGTGTTATTTGTATTCTCTCCCTCTTTTCCTTTGTTAAACTTGCCACTGGTTTGTCAATTTTATTAACCTTTTCAAAAAAAAGAAAAAGAAAACAGCACCTAGTCTTGTAGATTTTTTGTATTGTCTTTCTATTTTCTGTTTCATTTATTTCTGCTCGAATCTTTATTATTTCTTCTGGTGACTGTAAGCTTATTATTGATTTATTTATTGCTGCTCTTTTTCTAATTTTTGGAGATGTTGAGTTAAAGTGTTGATTTTGGCTCTTCTTTTTTGATGTGAGCATTTATTGCTAGAAATTTACCTCTGATCACTGCTTTTGCTGTGCCCCAAAGATTTTGGTGTGTTGTGTTTTCATTCTTACTTCATTCAAGGAATTTTTTAATTTCCTTTTTTATTTATTTGATTACCCAGTTGTTTTTAAGGAAGTTGATATTCAGTTTCCATGTGTTTCCTCATTGATCTTCCTATTGTTGATTTCCAGTTTTATAATATTGTGATCTGAGAAGATGCTTTGCAGTATTTCAATGTTTAAAAATTTATTAAGGTGTGCTTTGTGACCTAACATATGTTCTATCCTGGAGAATGTTGCTTGTGCACTGGAAAAGAATGTATATTGTGCTGCTGTTGGGTGAAGTGCTCTGTAGATGTCTATAAGGTCAAGTTGGTGGATTGTATTGTTTAGTTCTTCATCTTTGGTGAGTTTCTTTTCAGATGCCTTATTTTTCATTGAAAGTCGTGTATTAAAGTCTCCTACTATGTTGGGCAATCCTACTTCCGTAGTGATACTGCCTCGGAAACCCAAGGAGGGGTCGCTATGAGTCGGGGCCGACTCGACGGCACATAACAACAACAACAACAACAACTATGACTGTGGAGTTACCTATTTGTCTTTTCATTTATGTTAAAATCTGGTATGTATTTTGGGGCTCTTTCATTGAGTGCATAGGTATTTATTATGGTTATGTCCTCTTATTCAATTGATCCTTTAATCATTATATAATGTCTTTCCTTGTCTCTTATGGTGGTTTTTGCCTTAAAGTCAATTTTATAAAAAATAAATATATTGCCACTCCTGCTCTTTTTTAACTGCCATTTGCTTGATATATCTTTTTTGAACCTTTATTTTTAATCTATTTTTGTCTTTGTCTCTAAGGTATGCCTCTTGTAAACAGCATATTGATGGGTATGTTTTCTTATCCAGTCAGCAATTCTCCACATCTTGAGTGGTGCATTTAATTTACACATTCGGTGTAATTATCAACATATATGAATTTGTTGCTGTCATTTGTTATCTTTTTTTGTGGTGTTCCTGATTTCTTTGTTCTGTATAATTTTCTGTGTTGAGCTCATTTTGTTTATGAACTATGTTGTCATTTCCTTCACTGGTATTGTTTTAGTATTTGCTAAATATTTGTGCTTGTCCCATTTTTTATTTTGATATGAAGGTTTATCTTTTTTTTCCTTTTTTTTTTTTTTTTTTTAAGGCTACCCTGAGATCTATAATTTTGTTCCCAAGTTTAGAACAGTCTGTTCTGCCTTGCAATTGTCTTGAATTCCTCACCATTTAGAAGTTCTGTAACTACACAGCATTTTACCTCTTTTCGGTATGCAGTTGTCCTCATTTGCTGATTGATGTCTCTGGTTCCTTGTTTACAGTATTGTAACCTTATTTATTTGGATACTTCCATAAATGGGTTGGGTTCTGGGCTATGTCATCATGTGTGTTTTAATGGTCAATTGTTATTTGCTGTTGTTGGTTCTCTGTCCAGAGGACTGTCTTGAGCATCTCTTGTAAGATTGGTCTGGTTTTAACAAATTCCCTTAATTTTCTGCTTATCTGGAAGTGTCTTAATTTCACCATCATATTCGAGGGACAATTTCACCAGGTATATAATTCTTGGTTGGAATTTTTTTTTTTTTTCCTTTAAGGGTTTTTTATATACCTTCCATTGTCTTCTTGCCTGCATGGTTTCTGCTGAGAAATCAGAGCTTACTCTTACTGTCTTTTGTAGGTAACTTTTCATTTTTCCTGTGCTGCTTTCAGGATTTTGTCTTTTGCTTTAGTTAGTTTGATGATAATATGTCTTGGTGATTTTCTTTTGGAGTCTGTCCTTCATGGGGTTCATTGGACTTCTAGAACAGATATATTCTCATCTTTCATTATATCAGTGAAATTCTCTTCCAACAAATCTTCAACAATTTTTAGGTGGTTTTATTTGTCTCTTCTTGTTCTGGAATTCTGATTACATGTAGGTTATTCCTTTGGAAACTTAGGCTTTCTTCATTTTGTTTTGATCTTTTTTCTGAATGACCCCTTTCCAAAGAAGTATTCAGGTATTTGTCTTCAATCTAATTAATTCTATCTTCCATTAATTCTATTCTACTCCTTTGCCTTTTCAATATATTATATATTTCTGAGCATTTAGTATGAATCTTCTGGATTTCTATCTGTAGATTTTGAATCATTTCTAATTTTTTATTTTCTCATTTTGTTCTTGTATTGTCTTCTGAAATTGTTTTAGGATTCTCTCTGTGTTTTCCTCAATTTTGTCAATGTTTTCCTTGATCTCTCTCTCAATACATTGAAGGTACCTAAATATAATTCTTTTGAATTCCTTATCAGGGAGTTCCAATGCTGCTTCTTCCTCTGAAATGTTCTGGGTCTGTATCCTGCTCCCTTGTTCTATTACTATATCTTGCTTCTTTGTGTGGACTGTGATGGTCTGTTATCTCTGAGACACTGTGATGGTTTTGTGTTTATATTTAATTGGTGATTGTATGTTGGAGTGATTCACCCAAGATTTTTGTTTTCTTTGTTTTGTTTGGATGTTATCTGAGTAAGCAGGGTACTGTGCTCCTCTATTCACAAGTTGGCAGCACCTATGCACTCACCACCTATCTCCTTCCAATTGTCAGCCTCCCATATGCCCATGCTGTCCTTGGCAGGTGAAGCCTATTCTTAGGTCCCTGAAATCTGAACTAGAATGGTATTGCTTTAAATATCCATGATTACCACTGCTTACAAACATTCAAAATGGCTGTGCCCTCCTGACAGCCAAAAGTCCACAGCTCAGTTTGTCTCCTTCTTTGCTCTTTCTCCTTTTAGTCATCAGCCACCTGTGTAGTCATTTTTGCAGTCCTTGGTAAGCAGGGCTTAATTTTAGGTTAATTCTCAGGTCCTAACACCACTTGGAAATATTCAAATTGTCTGTTCCATCAGGATAGCTGACAGTCAGTGCTCCGTTTGTCTAGTTATTTACTGTTTTCATTCGGGTTTTTCTACTAGTTGGTATATAATCCTCTTCTGTATCCTTCCTTTCAAAGCTCAGGGCTCCAGGATTATCTTCTGTATCTGTGTCTGTTGGTTTCTCTTTTCTTAGTTGAAAAGGGTCTGTGTAGCTTGTTTGCCTATTCTGCTATCTGACTTGGAGTCCTTCCACCCAAAAGTTAATTTTAGGGTTTTTTCTTCCTTTTTTTTTCAATGTCTGATTTTTTTTTAATTTACTCATTTTGTTATGCCCATACCTAAATATTATAAACATAAAATGTATATTAATACCAAATATATACAGTCTCTAGCAAATTACACATGAAATATATTTAGAAATGAAATAGAAAAAAAAAAAAGTAAAACCAGAATTACTCAAATGAGTAACATCAGTTTAACATGGTGGTTATGATAGTTGCATTGCTTTGCTGAAATAAGGACACAGACCACATGATGCCAGTTTCTTTTGAGGAAATAATACTGTAAATGTCTATAGTCTCCTATCTGAAATCCTTGGGGTAAGATGTACTGCAAAATTTGAAATTTTTCATATTTTAGAAAGGGGCAATACCCAAAGATCAAGTGCACAAATATTTGTACAGTGAAATATATGAATATTCATAGTAAATGGGATAATTATAAACTATACACAGCTTAATATTAGTATCAGTAGAGCTCCCTCACTCAATTACTGTGTCACAAGCTTTTGAACAGCTTGGTTTTCAGAGAATTTTTTATTTTGAATTGTAGATATGAATCTCTGTGCTGTGTGATATTTTTTCATGTTCTCTTCCCAAACTATAAACTCCTTGGGAAGAAGGAGGAGGAGAAGAAATAATAGTAACAAAACAGCAAAAAAAAAAAAAAAAAAAAGATGATGCCTATGATTGATTGACTCTTTCTGATGTCCTAGACCTTACCTAATTTAATATTTATAGCAGTTCCTGACTGGGACAAAGGATTAAAATGCTTGGTTGTTAACTTAAAAGTTGTAATCCACCCAGAGATGCTTTGGAAGAAAGGTCTGGAGATCTACTTTTAAAAAAAAAAAAAGAAAAAATCAGCCATTGAAACCCCTATGGAGCACAGTTCTACTCTGACACACATGGGGTCACCATGAGTCAAAGTCAACTCAATCAAAACTGGTATTGGTACACAATCATGTAAGGTAGATATGACAGTCCTCACTCTTTGAATGATGAATCGAAGGCTTTGGAGATTATAAAAGTGCCTGTAGAAAGATTTTTTGAAGATGCTGACTCATAAATAGGACCTAAAAGCCAAAACCAAACTCATTGCCATCAAGTGGATTCCAACTCATAGTCACCCCCTTTGGGTTTCTGAAGCTGCAAATCTTTACAGAAATAGACCACTCCATCTTCCTTCTGTGGAGTGACTGGTGGGTTTGAACTGCTGACCTTCTAGTCAGCAGCCAAATGCTTTATCCACTAAGACATTAGACTAAAAAGCTAACTCTCTGCTGTTGAGTTGATTGCAACTCACAGTGACCCCTCTTTGGGTTTCCAAGGCAGTAGTATCTCTGGTGGCACAGTGCCTTAAGCACTTCAGTGCTAATCAGAATGTTGGCAGTTCAAATCCATCAGCCACTCAAGGGAAGAAAGATGAAGCAATCTACTTGTGTAAAGATTTACCACCTTGGAAATGTAATGGGTGTCACTATGAGTCACATTCGACTCGATGGCAGTGGGTTTTGTTTTGTTTTTTCTTTAATAGTAAAATGTGGATTATTGTTTTAAAAGGTAAATACCCTTGAACCAGTAATTCCCTTCCTCAGAATACATCACAAAGATATAATTTTTATACACATATACTGCTGCAGCAATAGTGTAACAGTGAAAATTTTGAAATAACCTGTGTGTCCAAACAAGCAGGTTTGATTAACTGTTACATTCATACTAAGAACACCAAGAAAATCCTGGGAGTCCCAGAGGCTGAAAGACAAGGAATGATCTTCTCCTGAAGTAGACAGAGCACAGTCCTGCCAACACCCTGAATTCAGTCTTACCCTCCAAAACTAACAGACAATAGATTCCTGGTATTTAAAGCCATCCACTTGTGGTATTTTTGTTACAGTAGCCATAGAAAACTAAGATAGGACATTTTGAATGATGGGTAGGAATTCATAAGAAAGACAGTAGGGTACTATTAATATCACTCTAAAATTTTAGATGCAACATTAAATGATATTGTAGAGGGCACTTGTGGAGAAATGGATTCTCCTTTGATATGTTGCAGCTTAATCATTTTGTCTTTTCCAAGACACTGCATATTAGAGACTGAATTGTGTTCCCTAAAATAAAAGTTGAAATCCTAACTCTTGTATCTATGCATGTAGTCCCATCTGGGAATAGGATTTTCTTTGTTATGTTAATGAGTCCATGTCCATTTAGATGTAACTTAAACCTAATCACTTTTGAGATATAAAAAGAGAAGATTAGGCACAGAGATAAGCAAGCACAATTGGGGGAAAGCTAGATGCCATGTGGAGATTGCCAAGAAACCGAGGCATGCAGAAGGCAGAGAAAGTGAGACAAAGATTTTCTCCTAGAGCAGACAGAAAGAAAAATTTCCCCTAGAACTGATCCCCTGAATTAACATTTCTAGCTTCCCAAACTGTGAGAAAAGAAAGTTCTATTCATTAAATTATCTGCTTGTGGTATTTCTCTAACAGCAGTCCTAGCAAACAAGACACTGCCCAACCCTATCTTAATGTTTTCTAGCATGTCATGAAATCGATGTGTAGATTCTCTTTACTTCTAAATGGAAAGAACATGTAGTTCTTGAGCCCCACTTTGCTCCTATTTTCTATCTAATACTGAAAATGCTAAGTGAACAAGATTCTTATCTATTTATTAAGACATCACATGGTTCTGAAAGACACATGGCTTCTCCTTCTCCCTATCTTCCCCCCCAATTCCCCCACCAGTCTCTGTCAGCAGGAGCTTGAAAATAATCAAATCTAATTCTTTAAGGCTGTCCTAACTCTTGAACTTTTCACTGATTGGCTTTCCTCCAAAAGGGTGAATTAATGAAAGTAATTCCTTCAATGTATTCAGAACCCCTCAGCATATATCTGACACATAGAGAGAGCTCAACATTGTGGTTCACATTCATAATGGGCTAGAGACACTTGTGGCCTCTGTAGAAAAACTGATAATTAGAACACATCTAAATAAAGACACTCAATATTTATTCAGCATTTATGCAGCAGAAAGGCAGGAAGCTGCATGAAGACTAAGCAGGGAAAGAAAGATTTGGGGGCAGCCTTTAGCCTCTCCACTAATATCCCAGTTAATTTTACTCTGGTTCCTGAATTGTCCTCCCTCTACTGCAAAAGTGAAGCCCAAGAAAAATAGATCCATGCATTTTAGAAAGCCCTTTAGTGACTGTCTTAGGAGCCCTGGTGGTGTAGTGAGTAAGGATTTGGCTGCTAACCAGAAGGTCAGCAGTTGGAACCCACCAGCTGCTTTGTGAGAGAAAGGTGAGGCAATCTACTTCTGTAAAGATTTATAGCCCTGGAAACCCAAGGGGGTCATTATGGTTTTAATTAACTACATGGCAGTGGATTTTTCTTTATTTGTTTGTTCAAAGTGATTGTCTTACTTTCCAAGTGCTCCTGTAACAAAAATACAACAAGTGAGTGGCTTCAATGAACAGAAATTTATTTTCTTGCAGTTCTGGAGTCTATATATCCAAATTCAAGGCACCAATTCTAAGGGAAGCCTGTCTCTGTCTAAACATCTTTGTCTCTTTCATCTTCTGTTCTTTGTTCCTTGGAAATCTTCATGTGGCATCTACCTTCCTCCATTTGTTCTTGCTTCTCTGTACCTAATCTGCCATTTTTATATCTCAAAAATGGATTAGGTTTAGAGAGGATTCCAAGATGGCAGACTAGGCAGAAAGACTGCATACACCCTCTTCAACAAAGGGGAACCAATTAACACAGACACAGAAGATAATCCTGGACCCCTGACCTTGAAGGGAAGGATATAGAAGTGGACTAAACCCAAACTAGCAGAAGAATTTGCATGAAAATGCCAGAAAAGGAGACATATGGAGCTGTGGTCTGGCAGTGATCCTGAGCGATCTTGAGGGCAAAGACAGATTGGAGATTCCAGAGTGGTGGTAGGACTTAATTGGAGATTCCAGAGTGGTGGTAGGACTTAAAAATTAACCTAAAAATCAACCCTGCTAGCAAGGGACTGCATGGAGGACTGCTCTGGTGGCTGGGGAATAAAAGGTGAAGCAGTGGGGAAGAGGAAGGCAGGCTGAGCTGTGGACTTTTGCCTGTCCAGAGGGTGCCGCCATGTTGAATGTTTACAAGTGGCTTGACCATTTTGGATATTTAAAGAGACAGTCCTCTCCCAGATTCCAGGGGCTTAAGAACAGGTTCTGCTTGCCAGCAACCACAAGAACATTCTGAACTTGCACTACTGAAAAGGTGCAAAATTCTTCTTGTTACTCTTACACCCCACACCTGCTTGGTGAACAGAGGTGCAGCCATGGCCCACTCCCACCCACCTACTGGGCCTGCAGAAACTCCATCCCAGTCTGTGTGCTCGGATAGAGCTTGGGTGCCCTGCCCTGTTCTCCACCAATTTTTTCTTTTTCTTTTTTTTCTTTTACTCTTTCTTTCTCCTGGTGTTTAGTTTGCTTGTATTTGTCTGTTTTAAGCCAACTATTTTTATTAGTACTTTTTTCCTTTTATACTATTATTCTTTATTCTTCCCCTGTCAGGTCATAGTTTTCAGCTTTTTTTCTTTTCACTATTCCAGGTTGAAAATTTTTTTTTTTAATTAAATTTTTTTTTCTTCTTTTTTCTCTTGGTTAACCCCATTCCTTGTTTTTCTTTTTGCATTTTTCCCATTTTTTTCTTCATTATTCTCCTTCTCTACCTTCTTTCTCTTAGTGACTTATCCCCAGATATTGCAGGTTTTCTTGTTTTTTTTCTTTTTTTTTTCCTTTTTTCTTTTTTTTTTTTTTGGTTACTGTTCCTGTGTGATTACATGGTGTGTTTTTTTGTCCGTGTGCTTTTAGTTTTTTGATGGTTATTCAATTGTAATTTTTGTCTAACTGAGTGGGAGACAGCAACAGTCCCCATAAGACACAACTACACCCACACCTCCTGCAACTTACTTACTGAGCAAGATCCACCACCTCTTTCTCCACCAATGGGCCAATGATAAAAAAACTACCAACAAGAGCCTGAATCACCCTTGACTGCTCTTCACAAACAGTTAACAGAGATCTAAATACAACAATGCCACAATGTCTCAAAGACAAAGACTATTATAGTCCACACAAAGAAG
>NW_006921643.1:11635412-11636693 GCF_000298275.1 Orycteropus afer afer | reverse complement strand
AGGGGAGCTGTTGCATCATGGTAAATTGTGGTTAATGTCATGAGACAAAGTGTATGTGAACTGCTGTATGGAAAGTGAATTTGCTCTGTAAATTTTCAATCAAATCACAATTTTAAAAAAATGGATTAGGTTTAAAATACACTTTTCATGGGTATGGGTTTATTAGCATAACAAAGAAAATTCTATTCTCAGATGGGATTAAATCCACAGATATAAGGGTAAGTCTACAACACATATTTCAGGAGAACACAACTCAATCCATAATGTTGTTGTTCTTGTTCTTAGGTGCTGTCAAGTCTGTTTGTATGTACAAGAGAACAAAACGCTGCCCAGTCCAAAGCCAGCCTCACAATACTATATCTGAGTCCATCACTGCAGCCACTATGTCAACCCATCTTGTTGAAAGCCTTCCCCTTTTGCGTTCACCCTCCACTTTACAAATCATGATATCCTTCTCCAGGGAATGGTCCCTTCTTACAGCATAACTAAAGTAGGTGAGATGAAGTCAGGCCATTCTTCCTTCCAAGGAGCATTCTAGCTGCACTTCATCCAGGACAGATTTGTTAGTTCTTCTGACCATCCATGGTACTTTCAGTATTTTTCACCACTACAACTCAAAATCATCACATCTTCAGTTTTCTTTATTCATTGTTCAGTTTTTACATCCATGAGGCAATTGAAAATACCATGGCTTGGGTTAGGTCCACCTTATTCTTCAAAGAGATCTCTTTGTTCTTCAGCACTTTAAAGAGATCTTTTACAGCAGACTTTCCAGTGCAATACATCATCTGATTTTTTGACTGCTGCTTCCATTGGTGTTGAGTGTGGAACCTAGTAATATAAAATCCTTGACAACTTCAATCTTTTCTCCATTTATTATGATGTTGTTTATTGGTTGAGTTGTGAGGATTTTCATTTTCTTTCTGTTGAGGTGTAATCAATATTGAAAACTGTAGTCTTTAATCTTCATCAGTAAGTGCTTCAAGTCATCACTTTCAGCAAGCAAGGTTGCTTCATCTTCTATCACAGGTTGTTAAGGAGTCTTCCTCCAATTCTGATGCCATGTTCTTCTTCATACAGTCCAACTTCTTAACTGTTCTTCCTTGTAGGCATACGGATACCATCCTATAATCCTATTACTGACAGCATTGTACTTCAGGACAGATCTTGAAACACTCATTGTGAGGATGAATGCCACACCATTTCATTTCTTGTCATTCATGGCATAATAGATCATATGGTAATCTGATTCAAAATGGCCAAAACCAGTCCATTTCAGCT
>NW_006921643.1:11633347-11635312 GCF_000298275.1 Orycteropus afer afer | reverse complement strand
CATTTTTGACAATTTCCAATTTTCTTAGATTCATACTTTGTACTTTCCATGTTCCAATTATTAATGGATGTTTGCAGCTATTTCTCCTCAATTTGAGTTGTGCCATGTCAGGAAATGGAGGCCTTGAAAGCTTTATCTTTTCCATATCAGTAAGGCTAGTTCTACTCTGATGATGTAGCTCTTTCCCAGGCATATTTTGAGAGCCTTCCAAACTAAGTGGTTCATTCTCCTGCACTGTATTGGACAATGTTTTGAGGCTATTCATAATCAGTGTTTCACTGCTGTTCATAAGGTTTTCCCTGGTCATTTCTTTGAGAAGTGGATGGTCTCTTCCTTCTTCCTACTCTGTCTCAGTCTGCAAGCCATGTTGAAACCTGTGCACCATGTGCAACCCTGCTGGGTTTGAAACACTGGTGCCACAGTCTCAAGCCTCACAGCAACATGCCACCACAATAGGATAAACTGACAAATTTATCTCCCTTAGCTGTTTGAAACCTCTCCACCCTCCCCTTACATGGATACCTGCCTCTTTCCTGCCACTTGGAGGTGGAGCCTAGGTCTATCCCCTTACCTGGATCCTTGCCACTGCTCTTTACTCTGTCCTGGTACCCCTGGCCTTTTCTCTCCTTTCCCCTGCTTTCCCACTGATGCTTGTGGGGCATGGCATAGGTCCCTCCCATTACCTGGATCCCTGCCACTGCTTCCTCACTCTGTCCTGGTCCCTCTGGCCTTTAATCTCCTTTTCCCTGCTTTCCTACCACCACTTGGGGGCATGGCCTGGGTCGCTCCCCTTACCCTGATCCCTGCCACACCTTCTTTTAATATTATAGCAGGGTAAACATGTATCAATGACACATTAGGATGGAATTGATTTATTATAAGTCTTTATCTTTTTGCATTATCTCACCTTGCTCTTGCCTACTTCATTTATACCTCTAGATTTGAAGTATAGGTTCATGAGTAGTACAAACAGTTTGTACATGACTTCTAATCTAAGAGTTGGCAATTTTAACTCATCCAGTGGCACTGTAGAAAACAGGCATGGTGATGTGCTTCTGAAAAGATTATAGCCATGAAAACACTACAGAGCATGACTGTAGTCTGTAACACATGGAGTTGGAATGAATCAGAATCAACTCAATAGTAATAGGTTTGTGTATTGGTTTAATTTTTTTTTTTTTTTTAATTTGAAGCATCCCTAAAGTGGAGAAACACTAGAGACTAAATACTTTAATGAAAGCTTATTTATTTATTTCCTGAACGTGGTTTTGTAATGATATTCTTTCTACAGCTCATTTCTAGCTAGAATTAGATATAGTCATGGACTTCTCCTTGACTCGCTTTGAGAGCAAAGACACATGGGCAAAGCTCTGAGGATCTGGATGAAATCTCCATGCATTTTAATTACTCTTTGTACTGTCCAAGCTTTATGTACAGACAGGTGTAATGTGGTGAAGGGAATCACACCACAAACTGTAAAGAGAACAGGAAGACAATCATCTATTAGGATGCTAAAACCCAGACTGACAGTAAATCCCAGGTTCTAGACAAGCTCACTAGACCCTTTGTTAAGTATAAAAGAAATCTATCTTCAAGGAAAAGTCCTTCCTTGCTTTCAACTCTTTGAGCAGGAATGACACTTGAATGTATCATGCTGCTGAAATTCTTAATGTGAGCATGGAAAAAGAATATAATGCTACTTTCAGTGTAGTAAATTACTTAGTATGGCTTTTCTATCCATAGGTCATTGTAAATTCAGTGGTGGAATGATCAACTGAGGAGCTCCTGATTGTAAATGTTATCCACCTGGGTTATTTCCATTGGTCATGGCACAACGCAATGTTATGGGAGGTTCTCTCTCAGGTGCTTAGAGTTCTGATGCTATGATTGGCTAGTTTGGCCACTCTGCCAAGCTCAAAAGGAGGCCTCCTAGAGGCAGAAATCTCTCTCTGAATGCTGGCTGAG
>NW_006921643.1:11632071-11633097 GCF_000298275.1 Orycteropus afer afer | reverse complement strand
GTGGTGGGTGCTTTGGGAGGAACGGTTGGAGAAAAGGCTGGAGGGAGGCAGCATGTCAGGCCTCGCAGGAATAGGCCTTGGGGTATTGATGGTAATTCTGTCTTCCTCTTGTGGGATTAGAGAATGTCAGAACATGTGGCCTCCCTGCCATTTTTGCACTGCTGTAATTTTAACATTGGGAATTCAGTTGAACTGCAGTATTCAGTGATGAATCTAGAATGTGATTCAAGGATCTGACTTAGTCATTTTGTGTCACAGCACTGAGGAAAATATCCAGCCAGAAAGAGATTAGTTAGCAGATCAGTGACACAGGTGGCTGTGGTTCCAACCAAAAGGGTCACTCAAATGGCATTGCACATGTAACAATATGAAGCCAGACATATATATATTTTTTGGACTGTGCCCCAGGAGTCCAATCTAAACAATTGGGTAGATAATCCAATGAAAAAGTTGAGAAAAGACCACTAAGACATGAGAAGTCACATTATAGATGATCACCATTAAGGATTAAATCAGTTTGTCATACTGGGTGGATTGCATGTTGCTGTGAGGCTAGATGCTATACCACCAGTATTTCAAACACCAGCAGGGTCACCCATGGAGGACAGGTTTCAGCAGAGCTTCCAGACTAAAAGTTACTCTGAAGAAGGAAGGGACCATCAACTTCTCAAAGAATTGGGCAGTGAAAACCTTATGAGTAGCAGTGAAACACTGTCTGATATATTACTGGAAAACTTTATGAATAGCACTGAAACATTGTCCAATATAGTGCCAGAAGATGAGACCCTCAGGTCCTAAGTCACTAAAAATATGACTAGGGAAGAGCTCTCTCCTCAGGGTGGAGTCAACCTTAATGATATGGTTGGAGTAAAGCTTTCTGGACCTCCGTTTGCTGATATGGTACACCTCAAAATAAGAGGAAACAGCTGCAAATATTCATTAATAATCAGAACATGGAATGTATGAAGTGTGAATCTAGGAAGATTGGAAGTCATCAAACATGAAATGGAACACACAAAGATAGAT
>NW_006921643.1:11630144-11631771 GCF_000298275.1 Orycteropus afer afer | reverse complement strand
TTTTACCAACTTCTGCAGTCTGAAATTGACCAAACATGCAATCAAGATGTGTTGACTGGTGATTGGAATGCAAAAGTTGGAAACAGAGAAGAATCACTGGTAGTTGGAAATTATGGCCTTGGTGAAAGAAATGATGCTGGATACCACACAATAGAATTTTGCAAGATCAGACTTATTAATTGCAAATACCTTTCTAAACAACACAAACAGGGGCTATACACATGGACTTTGCCAGATGGAGTACATAGGAATCAGATCAACTACAGCTATGGGAAGAGGCAATGGAGAAGCTCAATACCTTCAGCCAAAACAAGGCCAGGAGCTGACTGTGGAACAGACCATAAACTGTTAATATGTTGGATGAAGCTTAAGACAATTGAAAGAATTCCACAAGAGCCAATATATGACCTTGATTACATCCCTTCCAAGTTTAGAGGCCACCTAAAGAGTAGATTTGACACATTGAACACCAATGACTGAAAACTAGAGGAATTGTGGGATGACATCAAGAACATCATCCATGAAAAAAGCAAGAAGTCATTAAAAAGACAGCAAAGGAAGAAAAGACCAAAATAAGTGGCAGAAGAGACCCTGAAACTTGCTTTTAACTGAAGAGTAGCTAAAGCAAATGGAAGAAATGACAAGATAAAAGAGCTGAACAGAAGGTTTCAAAGAGCAGCTTAAAAAGACAAAATCAATTATTGTAAAGAAATGTGCAAAGACTTGGAGTTAGAAAACCAAAAGGGAAGAACACTCTCAGCATTTCTCAAGTTGAATGACCTAAAGAAAAAATTCAAGCCTCAAGTTGCAATGCTGAAAGATTCTATGGGCAAAATATTGAATGATGCAGGAAGCATTGAAAGAAGATGGAAGGAATACACCGAATTACTGTACCAAAAGAATTGGTTGATGTTCATCCATTTCAGGAGGTGGTATTATGATCAAGAACCAATGGTACTGAAGGAAGAAGTAGAAGCTGCACTGAAGGAATTGGCGAAGAACAAGGCTCCAGGAATTGGTGAAATACCAACTGAGATGTTTCAACAAACATATGCCCCGCTGGAGGCACTTACTAGATTATGCCAAGAGATTTGGAGGACAGCTACCTAGCCAACTGACTGGAAGAGATCCACATTTGTACCCATTCCAATGAAAGGTGATCCCACAGAATGTGGAAATTATCAAACAATATCATTAATATTGCACTCAAGTGAGATCTTACTGAAGATCATAATTCAAAAACGGTTACAGCAGTATATTGGCAGAGAACTTCCAGAAGTGCAAGTTGGATTCAGAAGAGGACATGGAACAAGGGATATCATAGCTGCTGTCAGATGGGTCTTGGCTCAATGCAAAGAATACCTGAAAGGTGTTTACTTGTGTTTGATTGACTATACAAAGGCATTTGATTGTGTGGATCATAACAAATTATGGATAACATTGAGAAGAATGGGAATTTCAGAACACTTACTTGTACACATGAGTAACCTGTACATGGACCAGGAGGCTGTCATTCAAATAGAACAAGGGGAAACTGCACGGTTTAAAATCAAGAAGAGAATGAGTCAGGGTTGTATCCTTTCCCCATACTTATTCAATCTATATGCTGAGCAAATAATCCAAGAAG
>NW_006921643.1:11608201-11628833 GCF_000298275.1 Orycteropus afer afer | reverse complement strand
AGTTAATATTAACAAAAATTTAATGCTGGTCCCCTAAGGAAACTTACCATAATCCCTCAGTTGCTGGAAATTCATATCTCATCATATACTTTTAAATATCTATTTAGTTCTCATTCCACACTTCTAAGGCTTCTAGCTGGTGCAAGCAGTTTTCACTGGACTACTAATTGAACGGTTGATTATTTGAACCAGCCCAGTGGCACAGTGGAAGCAAGTCCTGGTGATAAGCTTCCATACAGATTACAGCCAAGAAAACCATATGGAACCATTCTACTCTTTAACACATAGGGTGTGATGATTTACAGTTGACTCAATGTCAGTGGTCTTTCTACCATACTCTTCCAGTCAAGGACTGAATCCTCTTTTCATTTAACAAATATAAGCTAAATCTCACATCTTCCCACCAAAATCTTCCAAAGTGTTTGAGGATTCTTTTTCAAATATTTCTTCTTTACTTCTTTAAGGTAGCCAGCCAGCCCTACATATTTTCAAGCAACCAGTTAACCAACTCAAATCAATGGAAAAAAAAAATAGCTTTGATATCTAACCATGCAATAAGCATTGTGTTTAGAACTTGAAATACAGAAATGAAAAGCTGCCGACCCTCCTGCAAAGAACTCACACACACCAACTGCAAGGAGATACAAATCTTGTACAAAGAATTTAATTGTAAGCTATCGGCCAAGTCATTCAATTCACTTTTACCTGTCTGAACATACTAATCCAACTTAACAAAGAAAGGACCTTCCTTCATTTTCTTGCATCACACTGGAGCTGATGGAGAGAGAGTGTAATTATGTAAAACTGAAATAGAGCTCCTTCCTGCAGAAAAACAGGAAGTTACTCATGGCTTCTTTTAACCTTCCCTACCACCACCACTTTTTTCTTTTTATTTTTTTCTGTTTAATTCACCACAGTTTCCTCAATCTGAGCCACCCCCAATATAACACAGGGTAATGCAGCCTATATGAATAAGAAAGATCAAATAATCGATGCATTTGAAGTATGGTGTTGGCAAAGAGTATTAAATATACCATGTACTGCCAGAAAAACAAACAAATCTATCTTGGAAGAAGTACAGCCAGAAAGCTCCTTAGAAGTGAGGATGGTGAGACTTTGTGTCATGTAACTTGGACATGTTATCAGGAGGGAACAGTCCCTGGAGAAGGGCATTATGTTTGGTAAAATAGAGGGTCAGTGAAAGAGAGGAAGGACATCAACAAGATGGATTGACACATTGGTTACAACAATGAGCTTAAACATGGCAATGATTGTGAGGATGGAGCAGGACCAGGCAATGTTTTGTCTGTTGTACATTGGGTTGCTATGAGTCTGAACCCACTTGATGGCACCTACCAACAACAACAATAGTCCAGTCTGTAAGGATAAACCCTGATCTTTTCCAGATCCCTTTGAAGAGGGGAGGAGAAGTAGGTTAGAGGGATCAAGATGGAGAAAAGCTACACATTCCATGATGTTGTGTTTCATCACCCAAACCACAAAATGCTCAATGTAGATTTCTTACGAGAATCAGTGAAGGGATCGAGCTCTATGTACAGTGTGTCACAGAGCACAACAGAAACAGTATACAAGTTGCCAGCAGGGACAAGAGAGAAATATGAGCAACAATGCCACAGGGTCAGGGAAAAGCTTTATAATAGCACAGGCCGTGTAACTGGGGTCCAGGCTGAGTTTGACCACATGTGGAACAAGTGCCTTCTAGGCTACATCAAGACTCATATTCAGTAGGCCATAGGAATGCAGCCCATAAACCTCTATGATGTTTAATTTTATATGTCAACTTGGCTAGGCTATGATGTCCAGTTGTTTGGTAAAATACTATTTTGGTTGCTGTTATAAAGGAGTTACATGTGATTAAATCATTAGGCCTCAAGTAAAGTGGTTTACCCTCCATAATATGGGCAAGCTTCAGTCAATAAGTTGCAGGCCCTAAGAGCAAAAAGGGAGTTTCCCTAGGGCTTGTCCTGCTTCTAGATTATAAATAGACATTTTGCCAAAATACTTGAAAAATCCATAGATGAAGATTCAAAGAAATCCATGAATTCCTTGAAATTATAGACAAAATGATGTAGATTTACATGTATCTGCATATTTTAGGGAAGAGGATTCTTAACTCACTAAATTCACAAAAGGGTCTGTGACTCAAAGTTGGTTATCGGCAAAAACAATTCATTTATTCAGTTTTTACTATGTATTATTGTGCTAAGAGATTAATCTACAAAGATTTCATACTTACCACAACTTTGTTTTTTTTTTTTTAAAAAAAAAAAAAAAAAAGCAAACCTGAAAATCAGGGATTTTGAATAACCTCATCAAGGTCACACCACTAGTGAGCAGCAAAGCAAGGACACAAATTCATGACTATGCTACTAGTCTTCAGGAGCAGCTGCCTCCCACTGATGTACATTCTGAACTTTGCTAAAACCTGAGTCAAATCTTATTACCATTAACAAATGTTAGTTTTTTTCCAGAGAAAAAAAGATTAGAGAAATGAAGTTAGGTGCTTAGTGGGGCTCAGAGTCAACCAATATCTTCTGAGGGTCTAAACATTTCCAGGACTTTCATATGTAATATTTCATTCTATCCTGAATACTACGCAGTGCTTATTGTTGTTGCTGACCCACAGTGACCTCATATATGCAGAGTAGAACTGTGTCATAGGGTTTTCAAGTCAGTAAACTTTCAGAAATTAATTGTTAGGCCTGTATTCCAAGGTGCTTCTGGGGGTGTTTGAACCACCAATCTTTCACTTGGTAGTTGAATGTTTACCCATTTGCACCATCAGTGCAGAAGATATAAATTACATGTTTTATAATAGGAAACACTGGCCTTCAGAGTGGTCAGGTCTCACTGCTTATGGTAAATGGCCTAGCATGTTTTGGCCCCAGTTTTTCCCTCCATGACTTCATTACCCAATCCCAGAGAAGTCCTAGTAGGCTTTTCAAGAGGCAAAGGACTTTTTCATGTGCCTGGTTGGTGGACAAGTTGCAACAGAGTTGTCAAGAGGACAGTTCAACTATCGTTATAGGATCCATCAAATCATATTGCAGTCTGAATCCTTCAAAATGATGGGTTTGAGAGACATGCTTTCACTGCTGGGATAGATAGAGATTTGTAGAATGTACTCCATGTACCAGGAAAAAAAAAAAAAAAAAGAAGTCACTGGGGACTTATAACTTGGAGTTTGAAGATTTAACTGTACCAAAGGAATCGCAATAACACCCTTTATGAAACTTTGCAGGGCCACTGGGTCATCCTGCCCACTTGACTCTAGCTGGTGTTCTTTCAGCTTGCTGTGGGAATAGCTTAACAGGCCATACATGAAATTCCTTGCAAAGAACAAAAGGAAGCTGCACCAGAGAATAAGGCCCAGACCCTAAAATATACCCTTCTTACAAAGCAATCTGTGTTCCTGCTGAGGGTGGATGCCCTAGTGTGGATAATCTGGGAAGTCCCAGGAGAAAACCACAGGGCTATTCATATTATGGAAGACCTATCTCGGTCCCAGTTGGATTACTATCCCCAAATTGAAGGAGGATTATTTCCTTAGCACCTGACTGGACAAATTTTGTTGGAATGTCATTTTACTAACACTTGTTTCATTGGAATAGAAACACAGTACAATCGTTGTTGTTAGGTGTCATGGAGTCAATTCTGAGAAGAGCTGCTACACAAGGTTTTCAAGGCTGACGTTTTGGAAGTAGATCACCAGGCCTGTCTTCTAAGATGCCTCTGGGTGAGTTTGAACTGTCAACCTTTGGCTAGTAGTCCAATAATTAGCCATTTGTGCCACCCACATACTCCAGCACAATAACTAAGCAGTTTTAAAGCAGAGAAATAAAAGATAGGACAGAAAGATACCTATGAAATAGCCACCACAAAGGGAGAATTGTTTTTTCTGCTTGAAGAGAGAGGATGACATATGACAACTTTAAACTCTGCAGAAGTAACACCTTAGGAACTTAAAACTGGCTTAAGGCAACTTTATTGGCCATTTGTCATGTACTTATTGGCTAAGCAAAATTTGGAGGAAAAAGAAAGTTTTTCTCAATTGTTCTGTGTGAGCAGCTAGGACTGCTAACAAGAAGATGCATAGGAAAGGACCCAATAGCTGACCATAGAGCCATGGTTCTCAAGGTCCAACCCACAGTACCAGTATCAGCTGGGAACTTATTACAGATATACTTTCTCAGGCCCTAGGTTAGACCTGCTGAAAGTTGAGCCCAGTGATAGTTTCAACAACCCCCTCTGGACTATTCTAATGCTCCTTCAACCTTGAGAAGCGCTGCCACAGACAACAATAGAAATGTTGGGGGACTCAGTGTTATACACCCAGTTCTGGTTTCTAGTCTGAAACTAACTTACTATAAAACTCTGGGTAAGGTGCTTGAGCTCCCCAACTCACAACTTCACTCTATTCTTTAAGGGTAATAATGGTACTAATAGGGGTATCAGTAGGAATCAACTTGATGGCAGTGGGTTTGGTGTGGGTTTTCTATAAAAACTCACTGCCATCGAGTGGGATCCAACTCATAACAACCCCTCCTGGGGTTTCCAAGGTGGTATCACTATGGAAGTAGATTGTCCAACCTTCCTTCCAAGGAGTGGCTGGTGGATTTGAACCACCAGCCTTCTGGTTAGCAGTAAAATGCCTTAGGCACTATGACACCAGAAGAAATGGAATATGAAATGCTTAGCACCCACCAGCCATTCCTCAGAAGGAAGATTGGGCAATCTATTTTTGTAGTGATACTGCCTCGGAAACCCAAGGAGGGGTCACTGTGAGTCCGACCCGATACAGCAGTGAGTTTTTCCAGTGAGCCTTTGGTAATTGCCCACCCAGCAAATAGTAGCTTTGACTGATGTGTTCAAGAGAACAAAATTTGATCGTTTCACACTAACCCGAGTAGGGGTTGTCATTCCTGCTAATCTAACACCATATCAAGGAGGCATCATTCCCTTCAATTTCTTTTAAAACTTTTGTTTTTATGGAAATGGACTACCTGTTTCAGAATATCTGGTGCCAGTTTTTTTTTTTTTTTTTTTTAATGAATTTTCAATTGCCTCATATTCATGCAAAAGCTGGACAAAAAACAAGGAAGATCAAAGAAGAGTTGATGTTTTTGAGTTGTGGTGTTGGTTAAGAATACCAAAAGTATCATGGACTTCCAGAAGAACCAAGAAATCTGTCCTAGAGAAAGTGCAGCTGGAATGTTCCTTAGAAGTGAGAATGGCCAGACTTCGTCTCACCTACTTCAGTTATGTTGTCAGAAGGGACCATTCCCTGGAGAAGGATATCATGCTTGGTAAAGTGGAGGGTCAGTGAAAAAGAAGAAGGCTCTCAATGAGATGGACTGACATGGTGTTTGCAACAATGGGCTGAAGTATAGCAAGTATTGTAAGGTTGGCGTAGGACTCGGCAGTGTTTCACTCTGTTGTACATGGGATCACTATAAGTTGGACCCAAGTCGACAGCACCTAGCGACAATAATAACAGTTAAAAAATACTGATTTCAAGTGCCCATACTAGACGTAATGAATCTGCATTTTATGAAGTGTGGTCTGAGTATCTACAAGTTTAAAAAGGTTCCCAGAAGATTCTTCAGCAAAGATGTAAGAATTACTGATTTAAATGAATAGATAAGACTCAGCATGGCTGTGGTTTAGCTAACACAGTCACTCCCCTACAGTTTACAAAGGTGGAGCTCAAGGAGGCAGATAAATTCCCTCACTGGTTTGCATGTATCAAATATAAGAGTCAAAGCTTCATATCCAAAATGATGATATCAGCTAACTTTTGTAAAGGCTCCCTATCTGCCATGCCTTGGAGTAATAGTTTTACACATATTATCTCATGGAAACCTCACAACTACCATATGAGTAAGTACTATTGCTGTGCCCATTTGCAGATAAGGTAATTAAGGCAGACACAGAGAGGTTAAGTAATTTGATCAGGTTCATAGCCCATAAGTGACAAAGCTATAATTTCGATCCCTGCTAATACGACTGGCAGCCAAGTTAAAGATCTAAGTCCTTGCTACTCAAAAAGCAGTTCTGGACCTGCAGCCTGGGATCTTACAGGAGCTTATGACAAATGCAGAATCTCAGACCTGCCCTGACCCACTGAATCAGATTCTGAAATATAACAAGCTCCCTAGAAGATTTGTGGGGACACTAAAGTTTGACAGGTGTTGCTATAATGCAGAAGATATTTCTGCACAAGTGCTTGAGAAGCCTCTGACATCAGAATCAACTGAGGCTGCTGGTAAAATGTGCATACTGTATTTCAAGCCTACCAGAAATCTCTGCAGGTGGGGCCAAAGAGCCTGCGCTGTCAACAAGTTCCCCAGGTGATTACTGTTGTTAGCAGCCATCAAGTCAACCCGTGACTCATGGCAGTCCCATGCACAACAGGATCAGGCCATTGTGATCCATTGGGTTTTCACTGGTTGATTTTCAGGAGCACATCATGCAAGTTTCCACTGGCAGACAGTGGTGGCTCTGCCTGAGTGCATTGACTGGGAATCGAATCAGATCTCTGGTACACAGGGCAAGAATTCTACCAACGAACCATCACTGCCCCATACCAAAAACCAACCCATTGTTGGGTAGATTCCATCTCATAGCAACTCTATAAGGACAGAATAGAACTGCCCCTTGTGTTTCCAAGGTCGTAAATCCTTAGGGAAGCAGACCAACACATCTTTCTCACATGGAGCAGCCAATGAGTTTGAACCACCAGGCTTACCATTAGCATTCAATCAATTTAACCAATGCACCACAGGGCTCCTTACTGCCCCTTATACATGTTTAATTTTGAGAATCACTGCTTTTGGCTCTCCTGCTTTTGACCCTTGCCTGACAGTCAAGAATTAGAATAAGAAGGTCAAATTGGAAGAGGTGAATGCTTGCCTTGCAATCATGGCAAAAGGAAGTTGGAGCACAGCTTAGGTGGCTAAATTTAAGAGATCCAAGGAGCAACTTTGTTTACTTTCCCTGGCTTTAAGATGACTCTACCATGGATTTTTTATTTTAAATCTAATTTCATTTTAGTTTTTTGAAATTGTTTTGTTTTTAAAGAATGTCTGTGGAAAACTGTACTATTTCTGTTGCTGACTTCAAGACCAGTGCTCAATTCATTTATTTCACCCTGGCATCATTTACATATTATTTTCCTCCTCCACAAATCTAAAAATGGGATGCAGAACCTCGGCATGTTTCAGAACACTCCAGAGGAAGATGCCATATTAAGAAAGGTATGGAATATGTCTGATATTGATATGGATAACTGTGATATTTATGTTCTTTAAGAATAACATAGAGAATGAGATATAGATGATGCCATTGGTCACTTCTTGCCTAAGTTCCATATTTCCAGCATTAGAATCACCAAAAGTTGGGGAAGAAGCAAAAATAAGTAAATAAATAGAGAGTCTTGAGATGTGTATCACAGTCTTATTATGGCACTAGCTAGCAGCTTGGCTCTAGCCAAGACAGTTGTTTAATTTCTACAGGCCATGGTTTCCCTATTTGTTAAATGAGAGGGTTATTCAGGTACTGTAATTTGATCCCACTATGCAGTTGTGCATAGGTCACCATGAGTTGAGGGCTGACTTGATGACAGCTAACAACAACTGAGGATTCAGGCAGTAATGTGAATGAGTAGAGTCTCCAGAAGTCAGGAAGATGTGGAGCTCCTGAGCACTGGCCCCTCTTGAGGGCACTCAATGCATTTCTGCCTAAAACATTGTAACAGCCAAAATGTTAACAGCCTAGCACAGACTATCTCCAGGGGAACGTCTAATGCATAGCCAGAGCTTTTAATTTAGAGTTTATTAGTCATTAGAGATCATCAAGGAGCTCTGGTAGCATAGTGCCTAAGATGCTTGACTGCTAACCAGAAAGCTGGTGGTTCAAACCCACCAGCCACTCCGCCGAAGGAAGATTGGGCAATCTACTTCTGTAGTGATACTGCCTTGGAAACCCAAGGAGGGGTCGCTATGAGTTGGGTCTGTCTCAACGGCACATAACAACAACAGCAGGGATCATAGTGTCCAATGCCTACTGAGATCTGACCAGAATAGGGAGATTGAGGTGACCCAATAGAAAAGGATAATGGTCTCATTCTTGTTACTTAAACTAAGCACAAGTGACAAATTTCTCAGGTTCCCATGGTATAGTGGAGTGTACAATGCCAAGATAAAAAGCTGCATTTTTTCCCCTTAATATATTGAAGGCTGAAAAGATTCTGAAGAAGATGAAGGGTTCTTTTGGCAAAGCTTCTTTCCAGGAAACTTTTGAGGCAAGAGCATGGAGAGCTGGTGGAGTCACTTTTTCTTTATTTGTTTTGTTGTATTCTTGATGAGAGAGGAATGGTTTAAGATTTTAAATAAATGTAGAGATGACAGGTATCAATATGAAAGCACAGTGCTATAAGGAAAATCCCCAACCCTGTAAGGACAAAAAGTTTGTTATTGTGTACTATATACCTATGCATAAGCAGGAATTTATATAAGGTTTGTTACTAATTTAATGCTTTGGTTCTCTAAATGTGCTCTCTGGACCAACAGAATCAGCTATTGTGAACTTGTTAGAAATTCAAATCTTTGGACTCCAACCAAGAACTACGAAACCAAATCTGCTGGGAGTAGAGCCTCAAGTTGAAGCTGAAGACAATTAAAACAATTCCACGAGAGCCAAAATATGACCTTGATTATATCCTTCCTGAATTTAGAGACTATTTGAAGAATAGATTTGATGCACTGAACACCAATGACAAAAAACAGATTAAGTGTGGGATGACATCAAGAACATCATACATGAAGAAAGCAAAAGGTCATTAAAAAGACAGGAAAGGATGAAAAGACCGAAATGGATGTCAGAAGTGACTCTGAAACTTGCCCTTGAGCAGAGAGTAGCTAAAGCAGATGGAAGAGATGAAAAGATAAAAGACCCTGGGATACATTTTGGGCCTGGAATAAAATTCATTCCCAGGGGTTGGCTCTCAGCCCAATAGTAAATAACATGTACACGCAGACCACTCAACCCAGGGTGACGCACCCACATAATCTATGGAGATGCATCCCTTGGAACAATTGACCATGGAGTCCCAGAGAGGCAACATTCGCACGGAGGAAATGCAGGGCACGCAGGAGTGCGTAACTATGAGGGGCATGGGTTGGGGGGAGTTACTGGGCAGGGCGGGGAGGGGACTGGGTTAGGGTTGGGGATGGTAAATGGGGAGTGAAACTAAATGTACATGAAATGTTGAATGTAAATCAAACTCTGCTCTGTAAACTTGCACCTAAAGCACAATAAATATAGCTAAATAATAATAATAATAAAAGATTACAGCTTAGGAAAAAAAAAAGATAAAAGAATTGAACAGATTTCAAAAACCGCTCGAGAAGACAAAGTCAGTTATTACAATGAAATATGCAAAGACCTGGAGTTAGAAAACTGAAAGAGAAGAACACACTAGGCATTTCTCAAGCTGAAAGAACTGAGGAAAAAAAGTCAAGCCTCGAGTTGCAATATTGAAAGATTCTATGAGCCACTCCTCAGAAGGAAGATTGGACAATCTGCTTCTGTAGAGACACTACCTCGGAAACCCAAGGAGGGGTTGCTATGAGTCGAAACAACTCAACAGCTGTGAGTTTGGTTTTGTTTTGGTATGGGCAAAATATTGAATGATGCAGGAAACATCAAAAGAAGATGGAAGGAAAACACAGAATCACTGTACCAAAAATAATTGGTTGATGTTCATCCATTTCAGGAGGTGAACCAATGGTGTTGAAGGAAGAAGTTGAAGCTGCACTGAAGGAACTGGCAAAGAACAAGGCGCCAGGAATTGATGGAATACCAATGAGATGTTTTAACAAATGGATGGCATATTGGAGGCACTTATTTGTCTATGCCAAGAAATCTGGGAGATGGGTACCTGGCCAACTGACTGGAAGTGATCCATATATCTACCCATTCCAAAGAAAGGTGATCCCACAGAATGCAGAAATTATATTTAAAAAATATCATTAATATCACATGCAAGTAAAATTTTACTGAAGATAATTGAAAAGTGGTTGTAGCTGTATATTTATAGGGAACTTCCAGAAACAGGCTGGATTCAGAAGAGAATGTGGAATGAGGGATATCATTGCTGATGTCAGATGGATCTTGGCTGAAAGCAAAGAATACCAGAAAGATATTTTCTTTTTTTTTTTTTTTTTTTGACTATGTAAAAGCATTTGACTCTGTGGATCATAACAAATTATGGACAATGTTACAAAGAATGGGAATTCTAGAACACGTAATTGTGCTAAGAATTCTAGAACACTTAATTGTGCTCGTGAGGAATCTGTACATAGACAGAGGCTGTTGTTCCAACAGAATAAGGGGATACTGCATGGTTTAAAATCAGGAAGGGAGTGTGTCAGTGTTGTACCTTTTCGTCATCCTTATTCAATCTGTATGTGGAGCAAATAATCCAAGAAGCTGGACTAAGAACATGGCATCAGGGTTGGAGGAAGACTCTTTAACAACTTGCAATATAAAGAGAACACAACCTTGGTGGCTGATAGTGAAGATGACTTGAAGCACTTGCCGATGAAGATTAAACACTACAGTCTGCAGTATGAATTACACTTCAACATAAAGAAAACGAAAATCCTCACAACTGGACCAATAAGAAGCATCACAATAAATAAATAAATAGATTGAAGTTGTCCAAGATTTCATATTACTTGGATCCACAATCGACACCCATAGAAGCAGTAGTCAAGAAATCAGACATATTGTACTTGGAAAATTTGCTGCAAAAGACCTCTTTAAAGTGCTGAAGAGCAGAGATGTCTCTTTGAAGACATTCACCAAGCCATGGTAGTTTCAACAGCTTCATGTGCATGTGAAGACTGGACCAAAGAAAAGTTGATGCTTTTGCACTGTGGTGTTGGCAAAGAATACTAAAGCATCATGGGCTGTCATTAGAACAAGCAAATCTGTCCTGAAAAAAGTGCAGCTGGAATGCTCCTTGGAAGCAAGAATGGCCAGCCTTTGTCTCACCTACTTTGGTCATGTTGTGAGAGGGGACCATTCCCTGGAGAAGGATATTGTGCTTGATAAAATGGAGGGTCAGCAAAAAATGAGAAGATACTCAACAGGATGGATTGACACAGTGGCTGCAATGATTGGTTCAAGTATAGCAAGGATTGTGAAACACTGCACAACCAGGCAGTGTTTCGTTCTGTTGTACATAGCATTGCTATGAGTTAGAGCCAATTCAACTGACCTAACAACAACAACAAAGTTTGAGAATCATTGATTTAAGGTTTATTGTTTGTTGGAAAGTCCCTGGGAGGCACAAATTATTTGCAGTTTACTAACCTAAAGGTGGAAACTCTGGTGGCATAGTGCCTAAGGCATTTGACTGCTAACCAGAAGGCTGGTGGTTCAAACCCACCAGCCACTCCTAGGAAGGAAGATTGGGCAATCCACTTCCATAGAGATACCCCCTGGGAAACCCAAGAAGGGGTCGCTATAAGTCGGGATTGACTCAACAGTAGTGAGTTTGGTTTGAACCTAAACATTAGTGGTTTGAAACCCACTCCCACCCCCAATGACACCTCAGATCAAAGGCCTATTGATTCACTTCCATAAAGATTACAGCCAAGAAAACCCTATGGAGCAGTTCTTAACACATGGGTTGCCATGAGTTGGAATTGACTAGACAGCAATGGGTTTGTTTTAGTTTGCTTGTTTGTTTTTGCTTTGTTGGAGTACAGCCTAGGCCACGAGTGTGAGCAGTGTTTCAAGCCTGACATTCTAATGTTATATTCTCAGGTATTAAACTAGTTTGTTTCAAGTATAAAATATATCCCATAACCAGTAACTAGGAATTTGTTCATCTAGATACCAAGATCCAAGACAAGACACAATAATCTTGCCTAAAACCTACAATGAATAGAATCTATGCACATTCTTGGGTAAGTGGAGGATCAATCTCATTATTGATCAATTGATATATAAATGCCTATTTATTGCATATGTTTTGTCCTGTAGCATCAGGTTAAATTGTTCAGAAACAACTTGTTTAAGCAGTGATTTGATCCAGCATGGCTTAACTATGCATCATCAGTCCATCACCAGGGCCAAAAAATACAGCACACTCCTGAATAAAAGGGACTTGTCACTTAATTTTTCTTATGTGTATGTGTGTTTCTTCTCTTTTTCTGTCAGCATGGAAGGGGGCATGATTTCATCAGTTCCTTTGGCGTCCGATAGCAATTCATCACTGCAGTGCCATGGTTTACTAATGCTTATTATTTGGGGATAATTACATTTTTTGCTTGTTAATCTACAGTTCTCTTGTGATCTTAAGAATGTAGCCCATTAGTCATCATTGTTCTCATTTTGTACCTGAAAGAATTAACCACATAGCCAAAGCTTCTACATCAGTGCTCCTTTCTGGCACAAGTAGAAATGCTTAGAATTAGAACACAATGTGGGCCACTGCCTAGCAGTGATTGATTTATGAGGCTTATAAATTGGTTGCTAGGCTTTCTGAGTGATATGCAAGGGTAAGGTCCTTCAAGGGAAACTCAAAACACAGAATATTTTTCTTCCATTCATTACAGTTCAATTTAGGCTCTGTTTGTTCACTATAAATGTTTGCATGTTTTCTCTTTGGTCTCTGAAAACCAAGTAAGGCCCCTGTATTTATGCACACATTGTACACACAAATAGCTTATGTATAGAAATGCTTATGTGTATAAACTGATCATTTAGAAATGATGTAAAAAGCTGTAACAATTTTTAAGAGCATTGTCCTTGATTTTAAAATTCTAAAAAAAATGATAAAAGTTCATTGGCATTCATGGGATCTGCTGAATCCCTCGCTTTTTCTAGATCAAGCAATCTATTAGGACTGTTGTTATTGTTGTTGTTATGTGCCATCGAGTTGGATCTGACTCATAGAGACCCCTCCTTGGGTTTCTGAGGCAGTATCACTATGAAAGTAAATTGTCCAACCTTCCTTCCGAGGAGTGGCTGTGGATTTTGAACCTCCAGCATTCTGGTTAGCAGTCAAGTGCCTTAGATACTATGCCACCAGATTAGGACTAATGCTTAAAATCTTTCCATTTTACTTCAGGCCCAATTATTATTTTATTGCCCATACAATATTTACCACCTATACAGTTGGCAAATATTTACTGAGAATATACTAGTTACTGTATGAGGAGTAAGGCTTTCAGCAGTCACAAATTGAACCTTCCCAAAGGGACTATACCCATGACCTTATATAAGTTTGGCAGATGATATTTCTATGTGTGTAATTGTATGTGCTATAAGAATGTTCATGTATATGATAGAGATAACAGGGGGCAAAGTTATAACTTCTTAGCTACAACCAAACATCTTGAGGGAGTGAGTCACTGGGCCCACAGGCTTGGGATCCTGGTAACATCAAGCTCAATTGCCACCACTCATAACACAAAAACATTGTTCTATGTCCTACTTTGGTGAGTAGCAATTGGGGTCTTAAAACTTATGAGTAGTCATTCAAGATGCAACAATTGATCACTCCTAATCTGGAGCAAAAAAGAGTGAAGAAAATCAAAGACACATGGAAATCATTAGTCCAAGGGGGTAGTAGATCATGGGAACCTCAGCTGACATGAGCCTGAGACCAGAAGAACTAGTGGAACCCAGCTATCACTGCCAATCACTTGGAAAGGGATCAAAATTGGAGATCCTGGATATATTGGGAGAAAAATGTGACAAAACCCAAACTCATAAAAAAAAGATCAGGCTTACTGGTCTGATAGCGAGTGGTGAAACCCCAGAGACTATGGCCTGTAGTCATCCTTTGGGCATGAATTTACTCCTGTGGTATTCAGCCAAATAATAGATAGGCCTCCAAAGTGAATGATTACACCCAAGTAGTTACATTCTTTAGAACAATCAGCCATGGGAGATCAGAAGGAGAACATTTCCACTGGGAGATAGACTCAGAGGACACAAATGCATAGGAAAGAAGGACACAAGGAAAAATAACCACAGGGAGGAAGTGGGAAGACAGCTGATACATTGTGGGGATTGCATCAATGTTACGAAAAAAAATGTCTATGAACTGCTGAATGGAAAAGGAATTTGTTATGTAAACTTTCACCCAAATCACAATTAAATAAATAAATAAACATTTAAAAAAAAAAAAAAAAAAAAGAGCATTCCTTGGTTCTTATGGCTTCATGGTTCTTATAATTTGGTAACATAGTAGAAACCACTAACTAGTCACCAAAGTCCATTTCCTCTTCTTCCTGGACTCATAGCGAGAATATATTTTGCAGCCACCATTGCTGTGGTTGAGGTCTACCAATAGGGTTTGAACAGATCTTGCCCAAAAACTCCATGCATTCATCTCTATGCATATCCATGCTTTTTATCCCTCCTTAACTAGTATACTGGGGAAGGGTTATTGAACATGTTTTGAGGAAATATACTGTGCAGTGCTAAGGCGTCAAATAATCCTTGGTTGTAACATTGTATGTGGAGAGCTTTGAGTCTTGGAAAAGTCCCCAGAGCAAGAAAGGGAAAATAATTTCATCTGATTTGGTTATTTGTATTAATAGATTACTTAAATGAACGAAAAAACCAAACTCACTGCTATGGAATCAATTACCACTCATGGAGACCCCCACTGGTTTTCTGAAGTGGTAAATATTTACAGAAGTTGATTGCCCCATCTTCCATCCACAGAGCAGTCAAATGCCTTAGGGACTGGGCCACCAGAACTCCTTGCTTAAATAAGGGAGACTCAAATAGAGATTCAACTAGTTACAGTGGAAAAAAACCTACCAAATTAGAGGAAAGTGTGAGGTTTTATAAACTCTACTCTGAGAAAGATTGTTAATTTCTGTATTTCATCTGTGCTAACATGGAAGGGAAAAGTGAGATCTTAAAAAACTATGCAAGGGTCTTCTGCAATCTTAAACAACGTGCACATAAGAATAGCTGCTGTTTTTTGTGTGTGTACACACAGTATTCTCCTTTTCCTATACTCTGAAATTTCCATGTTGAGTAAAAAATGTGCTTTAGTGAGACAAGGTGGCTCAACTAGAAGCACTTTGTTCCTGAACAGAAATTGGTCATTTGGGGGGTGTTTTGAATAGTGGTATTCAAGGATTAGATGGGAGTAATATGGCAAAGGTGGCGAATAATAAAGTGGTATATTGCTTGGAGATAATTTAAAACAATACTAACGCCAACTAAGGGGTGGCTATGAGTTGGATCTGACTCGACGGCAGTGAGTTTTTTTGTTTTTTTTTTTTAAAGCCAACTAAAAGACAAACTGCTTTTTCTTATTCCAGTGTTTAGAATTTAGAATTCTAAACAACTATTTTCCACCAGGGCTCACTACTCCCAAACCACCCCTAACTCAACTTGATACACTACTAGTCACCTCTAGTATCTATTAAGGACCATTTTCAAGGGCTTTCATGTTAACAAAAGATAAACCATACCAAGAAATACAATCAAGAATTTGTGAGAGTGCATTTCCCAAGAAAGTGAACCAGAGGCTATTATTTCTGGCCCTAAAAATGAAATGAATAATTCCAGGAAGGCTTCATGCAAAAGCTTGTCCTTAAGATTTTAGTAGGAGTTGAGAGATACAATATAATTAACAAGGGAAGGAAAACCTTTCCATGTATCAAGTCAAAGGGATAGCAAACTCCAAAACTAAAAAGATGTAAAAAGATAGGGAGATAACCTTAGATGGAGTCTAGTAGAATATGATAGAAGGTTAGTGAAGAAAAATTCAGAGGACAAATGTCAGAATTTTCTGTTGTGTTTGGAAGTAAGATCACTGTGAATATTAATACCACATGGTCAAAGTGATGGTTCTAGAACTACCACCAATTAGCAGTGAATAACTGATGTCATGGTTTTAGGCAAGGGAAAAAATGGATAAAACCCCCTGTAATTCACAGGGATCTGTGTTATGGTTATAGGTTTTGTAGGTGATGACTGCTGGGCCCTATTACTCTGCCTGGTATATGGTTCTCCACTCTGCAGCTGTGTGACAAAATCTTCCCTCTGCTGACTTGCCAGCAGTAAATCTGAGCCCAGGAAAGTTTTTAGGGGTGGATGTAGAGTTATAAATGCTAGATACCAAGTCTCAGACTATCAGTTTGACCTCTGCCTTTACTGGTTTAACATTACACAAACTTTTGACCATCTCTCTTCCAGTCACTGGACCTCATTCAAACAATGTGCCATTTGAGACTGACACCTCCTTTGTGTGCCAGCCTAAGTCAAAGCATATACAAAGAGACATTTGGAGCTGCTTCAGACACATATTAAAATGTTTAGAAAATGAGATATGATTGAGATAAATGAGCATTTGGTACCACTTGGGGGGGAAAAAAAAAGGAACTTCTTTAATATCTAATGGAACCTCATTGGCCATGACATAAACCATAGTCATCAAACCTCAACAAGAAGATAGGAGAAGAAAGTTATTCTATTCCTCCTCCCTGAGCATTCATGAATCCCTAGTAAGCTGACTTTGTGCATGATGCTATTATAAATAAGCTATATTGTATGTCATTATGGGCACTCTGATGGCATAGTGCCTAAGGCATTTGATTACTATCCAGAAGGCTAGTGATTCAAACCCACCAGCCACTCCTCGGAAGGAAGATTGGGCAGTCTACTTCTGTAGAGATACCACCTTGGAAACCTAAGGAAGGGTCACTATGAGTCGCAATTGATTTGATGGCAGTGAATTTGGTTTTGGTTTTGGCTACATCACTATATTGGCCAATTTTAACATGAGAGACTTTGATAATGAAATTGAGCTTGCTTCTAATGTGGTCCCTTCTTTGCTGCAAATACCTATCAAAGTTCATTAGAATAAATGTAGGATGGAATGAACAGTAATCTAATCTGTTGTTACCCTCCTTCATCCAAAACCCAGCATTAGAACTTTATTGGCAGAGAACTAAGACAAACTTGCCCAACAAAAGCTCTGTATAAATTCCCATCCCTTCTGTGCCAACCAAATAGACCAGTGTTTGTGGAACCCTTTTCTTTTGCTTTTTCAATGTGGCTCCCAAAAGCTAAGGCAGAGAAGAGAAACCACCCAGGAAGGATGTTTTGGGAAATGATGAGGGACAGCACTTATTATTAAGGGTATGGTAGAGCGACAAATGGGCCCTGCATTTGAGCCAGAATTGCAGTTTCATTAAGATCCCTACTGTTGAGTCCAAATATCCCAAAATCCAAGGAGGAAGCTTTTTGCACTAAGAAACAACAAAATCTTACCATTCAAACTCTCCAGGCAGGCAAACCAGTAAGTGGAATTTTAACACATTTGGCAAATTTTCAAAACCCTTAATTTAAAAAAAAAAATCCATTAAATAAATCCTTTCAGAAGATCAGCAATTCTTTTAGCATTGCTGATTTTTTTTAAATGTGCCTCTCAGAGGCATAAACAATCAATGCAACCATTAATTTGGGGGCCTTTCTCTATGGAAGTGGTGCAAATTGAAAACTAATCGTTCAAACTACATTCTGACTAATCAGGTCAGGAGAAAATGAATAAAGAGTGTTCCTCACAGCCCAGCCAGAGGCTTTGTTTTGCTCTGAGTTTTAATTTAAAGGAAAAATAAAAAATAGAGAGAAAATAAAGAACTGGAAATGTCATACTTCTTTTTCCAATGGCCCTTGGTAAACTTTCCCAATAATACAAAAATTTTATTGGTTTTAAATATCCGGGGCTTTTCAATTTATTGTAATGTTATTTTCCTTTTGTTCTCTTTTGCATTACACCACCTTTATATGTACGTATATATCAACTCCTCATTGATTACCTTGTTATCTAATATACTGTATTTACAACAACTTTGAGAAAATTCTCAAGGGGAGTTTCTCATGGTCTGGGCCTGGGAGTACTCTCCATGAACCACTTCGAATGATATATACCACAGGTCCCAGCAATGGCCAGGCCACACAAAGATGGCAGCTGACCAACCACAGGATACTTTCTATGTCCACGATGTCTCGGTCTTGTCATTGTGAGGTCACGGGCAGGCAGGGAAAGGCCAGGCCAGAGCCTAAGATGCAGGGGAGGTTGGTGGGGCAAGGCAGGAAGAGGGAGAGAAGGTAGGGGACCATGCAGGACTGTGGGGCCAGGACAAAAAAAAGATGACAAATAGTGGGCAACAACCAACCACTGCCACCATCAACCCCAACTCTCAAGGGGTCATGGTGGTGGGCAAGATGTGGTAGGGAAGAGAGGCCCTCTGCTCCACATGTATCCCAAGACACAATGGGGAGGATGGATGGGTGGTGAGTGATATGGGGAAGGACACCAGCATTAAAGATGGAGTATGACCCACAATTCTCATGTAACAGCAATTTCACATACCAACCTAGTCTTTGGAACTATGTCAGTAAGTGAGGAATGACTGTATGTTGTTGTTTTTAACTGCCATCAAGTCAACTCTAACTCAAAGGAACCATATGTACAACTGAATGAAATATTGCCCAATCACGTGCCAGCCTCACAATTTTTGCTGTACATGAGCCCATTCTTGCAGCCACTGTATCAATCAATCTCATTGAGGGCCTTCCCCTTTTTCACTGACCCTCCATTTCACCAAGCACGATATCTTTCTCCATGGAATGATCCCTTCTGACAACATGACCAAAGCAGGTGAGACAATGTCTGGCCGTTCCTGCTTCCAAGGAGCATTCCAGCTGCACTTCTTCCAGGACAGATTTGTTAGTTCTTCTGGAAATCCATAGTGCTTTCAGTATTCTTCACCAACACCACAACAACAAAAGCATCAACTCTTCTTTTGTCTTCCTTATTCATTATCATACACACACACACACACACACACACATGTACATGTATATGTATATGTACACATATACGTATATGTATATGTATATATATATGTGTGTACATATATGAGAGAGAAAAAAAGTTGCATAGTTCTCCAGCCCTGGGTACTTACTTATGTAAGTACTTTCCTCAAAGTATATGGCTATGACTATATCCTTTCATTGCAGAGGTAGCCATTTTTACATTGCTAGGTTTTCTGCTTCCTGGTGAATACCATATAGTGAAGGACCCCCTTGTACAGGGAGTACTTTGAAAAAACCTTTGAATTTTCTCTAGTCTAACTAAGACCTTCCTTCCATCCCAACCTCAGGTTTCTTTTTCTTGGTTGTGGCCAGTGACCACGGGAAAGAGAAAATGGGGTCTTAATAGAATTTTACAGGAAGCTAGTTTTGTCAATTAAATACTACAAACTAGAATATGGAGGAATATAACATGATTTCTCGTTTATTCCAAAGAGTTTGTCATTAATTTGAAACCTTAGATTGTTTTTTTGAGCATCAGTTGCATTACAATACCACCTAGTCTTTTGTATGAAGAAAATGCCTGGAGACATCATAACTAGTATTTCTTCTCTTTTTCAGCAAGAGAGTTTTTGGGGAGGGAAGTAACTGCTGCAATTTATAAACTAATGTTGTTGCTGTGTGCTGTCGAGTTGGATCTGACTCATAGTGACCCCTCCTTGGGTTTCCAAGTGGTATCACTACGGAAGTAGATTGTCCAGCCTTCCTTCTGAGGACTGGCTGGTGGGTTTGAACCGCCAGCTTTCTGGTTAGCAGTCAAGTGCCTTTGAAATCTCAAACCAAGATTAAGCAACATGGAAAGTGATACTTACTCCTAAGACATTACACCTATTCTTCACTTACTGACTATCTCATTATCCAACATTTGACATTTATGACCATAGTGAGAAATCTACTACCTGACTATTTTCCACATTAGTGACATATATCTGACAGTAATGAACATCGAGGTGCACAGTGAGAGTAATGCTAGCTGTGATGGTTAAGGTTGTGTCAACTTGGCAGGGCCATTATTCTAAGTGTTTGGCACTTATGTAATGATGTAATTTGGCAGTTATGTAATGATGTAGTCATCATCTATTTTTGCAAAGGATCGATTTTCACATAATGACCTGGTCTTTGGAACCTAACTATGTTGATAAGTGAGGAGTGAGTATATTGAGCCACAACACCTTACCTTTAATATCACTTATAAATCAGTTTATTTCCTAAATTTTAGATATCTTCAAAGATTAGAATTTGTGGATATGTGTGTAAGAAATGTCTGATTATGGCTCTCCTTTCTTATTCCTCGTTGTTAAGAGTTTTCTTCTCAGTCCTCCTTCATGATCACCAGCTCTCAGCTCTTGGAGAAAGCACAAGGTCAAGACTTTGATCTTGTTGGTCATTTTGACTCTTCATTCCAGGTTGACAAGCTGTGTTCAGTCATGTTTCTCCCAGGGCAACCTCCTCTTCATGACACATAGGTCCTTACAAAGCATGCCTCACCCATTAAACACTTCTGCTGCCCTAGGATGGCAATTTTGTCACTTGGTGAGAAAGAGATGACTGACCTTCAGTGAGTGAAATCACCTGTAAGAGTGCCTGTGATCAAGGAATGGGGAGTCCCTCAACTGAGTCTCTCAACCTCTGTCACTTACAGTAATTTCCTGGATACAAGTTTTCTCTCTCTCTCTCTCTCTCT
>NW_006921643.1:11603626-11608101 GCF_000298275.1 Orycteropus afer afer | reverse complement strand
TATATATATTTAGATAGATAGATAGATATAGATATATGTATGTAAATATGTATATGTATATGTGTGTGTGTGTATATATATGTGTGTGTATACACACACACACACATATATATACGTATATGTGGGACATTGCCACTCTCACTTTGTTCATCTCCTATTTATGCTTTCCTAGAGGCTAGATTTGACTGCACCTAAAAACAACAACAACAGAGGCTAGATTTATTAGCTTGGCCACCATTCAACACTGGGCACTTCTACTGAGCAGAGTTTAGATCAGACAATTTTAGGGGCAAGTGACTTCCCTAAGTGCCTAGAGTGGTCATATAATTTATCATCTAACCCAGGAACTTTTTTGAAAGTGAAAGGAATAATATTAATAATTGTGCTAGAACAATAGTCCAGGACTTCCCTGGGAAAACTGAAATCTATTGTCCTCCTACTTATGTGCTATGTACAAACACTATGCACCATACATCACTCCATGAATAAGTCCAATAGTCCAATAAGTCCAATAAGCTTTGTCCAATAGCAAGCTGGTTTCATTGAAAACTCAAGTTTTCAATCACATAAACTTACAGAGAAAGGAACATCATCTGGAAATTCCCTGTGAAGGAGGAAATCTGGACACCAACCCTAAAATCTCTTCTATCCAATCAATCATCAAATCTTGCTAATTCTGTGTCCTAAAATTTCTCTATCTCCATTATACCACCATGATCCTTCCCCCTAGATTATTGCAATAGCTTTCTCACTGTCCTCCTCATTCTAGTCTTGCCCTCCTCCAATCAATTCTCAAGATATAAGAGAGAGTGGTTTTCTTAAAAAGCAAAGCCAGGCACTGCTTTGGGTGCACAGGATGCAGAAGTGAATAGGCAAGTCAAGAATTCTGTCCCCAGGGTGCTTACCTCTTAGCAGCAGAAATCAACAATGAACAAGGAAACTAATAAATAACAACTTCATGCTTTGATAAGAGCCACAGAGGTATAAAACAGTATGGTGATAGGGAGAAAGGGTAGCAAGCGGGGAGCTACTTGAATTAAAGTGATCAGAGAAGTCTCTGGGAAATGATGTTGGGTTGCATTTGAAGGATGAGACAAGACAATCATTTTAAGAGTCAGGGAAAGGACATACCAGACAATGCGAAGAAGAACATTAAATGCACAAAGGCTGATATATTCAGATGTTTTCAAGAAGAAAATAAGAGGCTTGAGTGACTTGCATATAAAAACCAAGGGCAGAGTGATCTGCAATCAAGTCAGAGGGTAGGCACAGGCCAGATCACCTTCAGCACCTACAGCCTAGTAACCCAAGATAAGGAGTTTGAATTCTTATTCAAAAAAGCAGTGTGAAGCTATAAAGAAATGTTAAGCAGAGAAGTTGATTGAATCAATTAACTGAAAAAAAAAAAATTCATTCCCTTCTATGTAAAAAAAGGGACACTGGTTATTTTGACTATGTGAAAGGAGTGAAGCTTTGTGTTATATTGATGGCATTTGTGTCTACTTAAGTAAGCTTTAGATTAAATTTATATTTTTCAGATACTTCCCACTCTCCTTTTCTATTCTGTTGAATGCGTACTTTTTGCATAGTTTTATTTATATCATTTAAAAAACCCAAACCCACTACCATCAAGTCAATTCTGACTCATAAACACCCCATAGAAGAGACTAGAACTGCTCCATAGGGTATCCAGGGATGTGAATCTTTAGGGAAGCAGGTTTCCATATCCAGTGGGTTCAAACCACCAACTTTTTGGTTAGCAGCTAAGCACCTAACCAATGTGCCACCATATCTCCTTTATTTCATTTGATGTTTGTCAAAACATTATCCTTTGAAAAACATGTTTTTGATTCATGATTTTTATTCATGTAGCTTCATATGCAATCTGTATATTAGCCAAAAGTATAATATTTCATTTCAGAGAATGAATATTGAAATTCCAGAAAATGATATAAAAATCTACCCCAGTGAGTATGTAACTCTGCTCCTGACACTGATTTTTAGTTGTTGCTCTTGGTTGTAATGGTGTTAGTTACAAATGAGTTGATTCTGACTCATGATGATGTCATATGTGCAGAGTAGAACTGCACTCCAAGGGTTTTCAAGGTTGTGATCTTTCTGAAGCAAATCACCAGGCCTTACTTCCAAGGCATCTCTGGGTGAACTGTCAACATTCTGGTTAATAGTCCAATGCTTAACCATTTGCACCACCCAAAGACCCCTACAAGTGTGGCAAATTATGATAAATATTTAAAGCAACTGCTCTTTAATGTTTAATTCTGTCCTTAGTTGCAGTTGTAATGGCTGTCTGATTGCTAAATTTTGTACTAAATAATCTCATGCTTCAAATTGAAGGAACTATACATTTCAGTATCTGGTGAAGTGAGGCATAAACCAAACCAAACCAAACTCACTGACATCGAGTTGGATCTGACTCATAGCAACCCCTCCTTAGGTTTCCAAGGCAGTATCACTATGAAAGTAGATTGCCCCATCTCCCTTCCGAGGAGTGGCTGGTGGGTTTGAACTGCCAACCTTCCAGTTAGCAGTCAAATGCCTTAGGCACTATGCCACCAGAGATCCCAAAGTGAGGCATAATCATATCATATATGTGTGCCTGTGTGTGTATGCATTTGTGTATGTGTGGTCATCTCTCCATATCCTCAAGAGTATAAATATATGGATTGGGGAGAGGTTCTATTGCTTTTGTTGTTGTTGTTGTTGTTATGTGCCATTGAGTCAGCCCTGACTTATAGCGACCCCTCCTTGGGTTTCCGAGGCAGTATCACTATGGAAGTAGGATTGCCCAACCTTCCTTCCGAGGAGTGGCTGGTGGGTTTGAACCGCCAGCCTTCTGGTTAGCAGTCTATTGCTTTTAGAGACTACTAAACAATGTCGAGTCCTCCTTACCTTTCATTCTTTAAAACATTGAGACTTATATTCTTTCTATATTTCCTTGTTCCTTCCAAGGAGCAATGGCAATTAATACTTGTTGAATCCCAGTTTCACCATTTTCAAGAATAAGGAACATACTTATTTGCAGAGTAACAGAAATCCCTTTCTCAACTGTCTTGATATGTTGCCATGTGCAAAGAAAACACATGCAGTGCAGATGTGTCTGGTCCCATTTTCAGTTTTGGGGCTGTCGGGGTTTTGCGGGGGGAATTCCTTTTTTATTTAATTTTTTAATTGTTGGCTTTTTTTTTTGCTATTCATCCTGCTGAATGATTTCACATGTGTTTTTTTGCAGTGTCAGAATTCTTTAGTGATGTACAGGACAGTTATTTTCTTAGCAGGATGAATTTTTTGGAGCCAATAGGGTGGGGAAGTTATTTTAATTGTGTGAGTAACAGGCAATTTCATTTAGGAACAGAGATGTGTTACCCTTTGGTCATTTAAAATACATTTTTAGGTCAAATAACTATGGCATGAGTAACAGATTTCACCATCATTTAATGGACTTCAGGTTTTGACAAGGGTTCTGCCCCTATCTCTCATTTTCCTTCCCAATACACAGCCCAAAAATAAAGTTTTACAACTTAAAGTTTTCAGTCCTAGCACCCAGCAGCCCCAGTGAACTCTGCCTTCTCAGGGGTACATTGGATTGACCTTACCTGTAGATTATCTCCTTGGGCTGTGGTTTCATTAGACACAACCCTGCAGAAAAATATTGTCCAAAAAACAACTCTGTTCTAGACCCACCCAGAATGACATAATATCAAGTGTTTTCCAAATTCAGCAATGATACTGTTTTGAGAACTCACAGCCAGTTTGAGTTTAGTTTGGTCCGATGTTTTCTTTCTCTTTTAGTTCATTATTTCCCAGGGATTTGCTAGTTTTATGCTTAGCTTGAAATGCCACATTCTTCTAGTAGGGAATGCTATCTAATACACTTAAATAGATGAAAGGCCCTGAATGAGAAGCTCAATTACAGAGACATTACAATTTTTTTAAAATTATAATCTTGATTTATTTTATAAACTGAAGACACACACACCCACACACACACTCACAGAAATGTTTCATTTTAAGGGCACTTCTTAGTGAGGCCTGGTGGCATAGTGGGTAAGGCATTTGGCTGCTAACCAGAAGGTCAATGGTTCAAACCCACCAGTTGCTCTGCAGGGGAAAGATGAGGCAATCTACTTCTGTAAAGATTTACAATCTTGGAAACCCTATAGGTGTCACTATGAGTCAAAATCAACTTGATGCAGGGAGTTTTTTGTTTTGTTTTGTTTTGAAGGGGTGGGTATACATGGCCTTTAGCTCATTTTACTTCATTCTCTCAAGAATTTGCAAGAATTCACAAAAATATACTATTCTAAGATCTCTCAGAAAATGTCTTGGCAGGAGTCCGGAAAGATGGCGGACTAGGCAGAAAGACTGTACAGACCCTCTTCAACAAAGAAAAGGGAAACCAATTAACACAGACACAGAAGATAATCTTGGACCCCTGAGCCTTGAAGGGAAGGATA
>NW_006921643.1:11573271-11600001 GCF_000298275.1 Orycteropus afer afer | reverse complement strand
ATGGCCCCTAGCTGCCCTTCAGGTCTGGAATTGAACCCACACCTGTGGTTTCCAGCCAAACAAAATACAGGCATATGAGTTGAATATTTACCTCAAGTAGATACACTCTTTGGAGAGAACAATCATGGGAGAAAGAAGGGCTGCTTATGCACAGGGAGACGCTCAGGGGGCAGGAGAGTATGGAGGGATGGATGCTGGGAAGAGGTAACTATGAGGAGGAGGTGGGAGGGGAGCTGTTGCATTGTGGTGAACTGTGGTCAATGTCATGAGACAAAGTATATGTGAACCGCTGTATGGAAAGTTAATTTGCTCTGTAAACTTTCACCCAAATCACAATTTTAAAAAAAAAAGAAAAGAAAAATAATGTCTTGATAAAGAAAGAATTGCATATTCTTATCCAGTGTCATTTGTTTTGGGCTTTGCCTTAAATAGGGTGGCCAACTGGAGCTGAGGTTTCCTGGGGGGGGGGGGAACTTTCAGCACTAAATCAGAAAGGTCAGGGGCAGAATTGCAGGGCTCCTTGAAACAATAGCACTTCCACTATATTTTACTGACCAAAGCAAGACACAAGACCAGCTTGATTTAAGGGATGGAGGGTGGGTAGCATAGTGCTTAAGACATTGACTGCTAACCAGAAGGCTGGCAGTTCAAACTCACCAGCCACTCCTCAGAAGGAAGACTGGGTGATCTACTTCCGTACTGATACCGTCTTGGAAACCCAAGGAGGGATCACTATGAGTCGGATCCAACTCAAAGGCAATGAGTTTGGTTTTTGGTTTTTGACTGGAGGAATTGTAAAGAATGTGCCATTTTTAATGCACCACAATCCCCATTATATATGTGAGGATTCTCGGATTCTGAAAATTCAAGTAACTTTTCCAAGAGCACATAGTTCATAAGTGGCAGATTTAGGATTTGAACCCAGGTTTGTATGCCAGAAAACCTACACTCATAGTCATACACCCCTGAAGCTTCTGAGTGTGATGTAACTCCATTGTCCTCACATCTGATCATTCAGGAACCAGTGGGCATTTTCTTGCTGTCTTGAGTTAGGAAAGAGCAAGTAAGATGGAGAAGGAAGGAGATAATGAAGCAGTGAGTAATGACATTTGTATATTCCCAACATCACAGGAATCTGTCCAATTTTCTTTGAGAACATAATTCACTCAATTGCATATGTTTGAGCTCCTGCTATTCTCCCACCCCGACTCATGTACACTCTGATTTCCAAAAGTAAATTCTTCAAAGGGTTTCAACTTTATGATATTCTTGGTCCTGAAGTTTCTCTCATTCCTTTAAGCACTCATTCGTTTTCCACCATAGGCAATTGAATCACCTTCTACAGGGAGTTTAAAAGGTAGTTGCTCTAAGTCAGTGGTTTTCAGATTGCAGGGGTCCCTGGTACACTTTTAGGGAGTTCTTGAGCTCAAAACCATTTTTATAATACTAAGATATTACTTACCTTTTCACTTTCTTTCTCTAAGGAGTATAAAGTGAGGTGTTCCAGAAGCTACATGATGTGTGATGTTGCAACAGATTGTAGCAGAAGCAGATAGGAGAACTTAGCTGTTTTCTGTTATGACAAACATTAATGCAAATATGTAAAACAATAGCATTTTTCTGGGCTTTTTTCTTTTTCCTTCTTTTAGGATATATAGTTAATTTCCTCGGAAGGAAGGTTGGGCAATCCTACTTCCGCAGTGACACTGCCTCGGAAACCCAAGGAGGGGTCGCTATGAGTCGGGGCCGACTCGACGGCACATAACAACAACAACAACAAGTTAATTTCCGTTAAATATGTATTTTATGTTAGCATGTAAAGAGTTTACTATTATTGTTAAATGAATAAATACATAAATATTTTCAAAACTTCTCAGTTAATCACTAGTATTACAAATATCCACTAAGAAAACACACCAGACTAAAGATCCTTGGGGTCCTCAATAATTTGAGAATAAAGAGATAGTGAAAAAAGTTGGGAATGATTTTCATCATCATTTTATCAAACCAACATTTTCTAACCTCCTACTATGCCCAGGCATTCTCATTTGTTCCTTGTGGCAACCCTGTTAGAAAGTACCCCATGAATTTTCAACCCTGGAAGCACAGACTGATGATTAAAAGATTAAAATCATTAATCACACTACTAGTATGCTATGGGGCTACATTAAAAAAATGTTGAAATATATAGACAACACAACATTTGCTAGTTCATTTTTTTTATATATGCAGCTCACTGAGACCAATTACATCAATCATGTAGTGCAATCATCACCAACATCCATTGCCAAATTTTCTACCACCATGAACACCACCATCACTGCTTCCTAAACAATGATTTTCCTCTCTCTCCCACTTCTTATTGTTATTTTTGTCTGGTGCCCTCCATTCATTTCTAGCTCATAGCAGCCTTACATACAACAAAACTAAACATTTCCCAATTTTATGTCATCCTCACAATTGTTGCTATGTTTGAGCCCATGGTTGCTGCCACTATATCAGTCCATCTCATTGTTGGCCTTCCTTTCTTTTGCTGATCTACTTTACCAAGCATGATATCCTTTTCCAAGGACTGGTACCTTCTGATAACATTAGTAAGTACGAAAGACATAGTCTCAATATCCTTGGTTCTAAGAAGTATTCCAGCTGTACTTCTTCCAAGACAGATTTGTTCATTCTTCTGTTAGTGCATGCTACATTCAATATTCTTCACCAGTATCATAAGCCGAAGTCATCAATTCTTCTCCAGTTCCTTATTCATTGTCCAGCTTTCATATGTATATGAGGTGATTCAAAATACCCTGTCTTAGGTCAGGTGTACCTTACTCCTCAAGATGAATTCTTTGCTTTTTGACACTTTAAACAGGTCTTTTGCAGCAGATTTGCCCAATGCAATACAACATTTGATTTCTTGACTGCTGCTTCTACAGATATTGACTGTGGATCTAAGTAAAATTAAATCCTTGACAATCTCAAACTTTTTTCCATTTATTCTGATGTTGCTCATTGGTCCAGTTGTGAGGACTTTTGGTTTCTATATGTTGAGGTTTAATCCTTACTGAAATCTGTTGTCTTTGATCTTCATCAGTAAGTGCTTCAAATAACTTCACTTTCAGCAAGCAATAGTGTGTCATCTGCATATTGCAGGTTGTTAATGAGTCTTCCTCCAATCCTGATGCTACATTCTTCTTCATATATTATAGCTTCTCAGATTATTAGCTCAGCATGCAGATTGAATAGTGTGGTGTAAGGATATAATCCTGACATGTACCTTTCCTGATTTTAAACCAGGGAGCATTCCTTTGTTCTGTGCAAACAACTGTCTCTTCGTCTGTGTACAGATTACATATGGTCACAATTAAGTGTTCTGGCATTCCTATTCTTCAAGATGTTATCCATAATTGGTTATGATTCACATAGTCAAATGCCATTACACAGTCAATAAAACACAGGTAAATAACTTTCTGGTATTCTTTGCTTTCAATCTAGATCTATCTGACATTAGCAATGTTATCCCTTGTTTCATATCCTCTTCTGAATCCAGCTTGCATTTCTGGCAGTTCCCTGTGTATGTACTGCTGAGCCATTTCTGATTATTTTCAACAAAATTTTACTTGTGTGTGATATTAGTGATTTTGTTCAATAATTTCTGCATTGTGATGGATTCTGATTCCTGTTAACTACTACTAAGCTCTGATCTGTATAGATTTGCCAGTTCTAGGATTTCACATTATTGAAATCAGACATTATTTGTCATTTTGTGATTGTCTTATTTCACTTAGTATGTTTTCAAGGTTCATCCATGTTGTGGCTTGTATTAGGGCTTCATTTCTGTTTATAGAAGAGTAATATTCCTCTGAATGCATATACCATGTTTTATCTCTCAATGGGCCTTCAGATTGTTTACAGCTTTTGGCTGAGCTACAATTTGAAAAGTCAAAGTTAAGAAATAAGTAACCTCATATTTTTTCCCATTATAAGAAGCATTTCTAGTAACACATTATGCAAACTGTACTGAGCATTATTTCTCAGAAGGAAGAAACATTTGTTTGTCCAATTATCACATTCTAAACTGCAGAAATAAATGTTTATTGCCTTAAACAAATTTACCAATTACTTTACAAATCAGTTTGTGGATTTTGTTTATTTGGGTTTGATTTGAAATAGTAAAAAAGCAATTTCTGCCACTTACTAAGTACTTAAGTGTCAGGCACTGAGATAAAGACTATGTAATCATTACCTCACTGAATGTTCAAAAGATTCCTTTGAGGCAAATGGTAGTGTTACCCCTTCTTTCCCTACAGATAAGGAGATAAGGCTTGCAGAGATTAAATTAACAGGTATGTTTTGCTTAAACATCCATTCAGACAAAGTCCACTGAATATAGGTTCATAGCCTGATAAGTTTTTTCTTTTTTTTTTTTTTTTTTAAGAGAAAACAAGTCTATTTATGTTTATTATTTCCCTGGTAGGTTAGTGCCTAAGGCACTTCACTGCTAACCAGAAGGCTGGTGGTTCAAACCCACCAGCAACTCCTCGGAAGGAAGGTTGGGCAATCTACTTCCATAGTGATACTTCCTCAGAAACCCAAGGAGGGGGTCACTATGAGTCAGGTCTGACTCAAGGGCAAATAACAACAACAACAATGGTTTTAAAAGGAGTTCTGGTAGCATAGTGCCTAAGGCACTTGACTGCTAACCAGAAAGCTGGTAGTTCAAACCCACCAGCCAGTCCTCAGAAGGAAAGTTGGGCAATCTATTTCTGTAGTGATACCACCTCGGAAACCCACAGAGGGGTCGCTATAAGTCAGGTCTGACTGGACGGCACATAACAACAACAACAACAACAATGGTTTTAAAAGGAGCTCTGGTGGCAAAGTGCCTAAGGCGTTTGACTGCTAACCAGAAAGCTGATGGTTCAAACCCACCAGCCACTCTGCAAAAGGAAGACTGGGCAATCTACCTTTCTGCCTCAGAAACCCAAAGGGGGTGGCTATGAGTCCAGAATCCACTCGATGACAGTGTGTTTGACTTTTGTTTTTGTTGTTGTTTAATGATTTTAAAGACTCTAGACCAAGACTCTTGCAGAGGTGAAGTAGAGGACATGGCTTTGGCATAGGCTCTCAAGTTCTGCCCATTGGATAGGTGGTGGGTGGCAGTAGCAGTGATGGTGCTTGGCTGTTCCCACTGCTCAGGCAGGCAGAATCACAAGCGAGGCTCAGCTACTCTGATCCCTCCCACTCACTTCCTCTTGTTCAGCTCCTGCTGCCACTGATGCCATCAGTTCCTTTGGCCTTCACCAGCAGTGACAGCAGCGACAGTGTCAGCAATGGCAGCAGGGGCAATGAAGATAACTGGAAGTGGGTTCCCAGAAGGTTTTAATATGCTGTTTGTGATCCATATCACAGAACGTCCTGTTTAACAGAACATATTGTGGACATTAAGTGATGCATACTTACACTTGTCTGATGTCACTTAGCTCATGGTATGTCCAGAAATCAGATCCAGGTCTAGGTTGATCTCAGTATCTGTGTTCTAACCATTATGTGCTCCTAGCTCATAAATGAGACTCTCATCATAGTTGTTGTTAGGTGCCATCAAGTTGGCTCTGACTCATAGAGACCCTATGCACAACAGAGCAAAATACTGCCCAGTTGAGTGCTATCCTCAAAGTCCTTCCTGTACTTGAACCCATCATTACAGCCACTGTGTCAACCCATCTTGTTGAGGGTCTTCCCCTTTTTCCTAATCTCTACTTTACCCAGCATGATATCCTTCTCCAGGAAATGGTCCCTTCTGATAGCATGACCAAAAGGATGTGAGATGAAGTCTAGTCATTCTCACTTCCAAGGAGCATTTTGGCTGCACTTCTTCCAGGACAGATTTTGTTCATTGTTCTGGCAGTCCATGGTATTTTCAGTATTCTTCATCAACACCATAATTCAAAGGCATCAATTTTTCTTCTGTTTTCCTTATTCATTGTCCAGTTTTCCCATGCATATGAGGAGATTGAAAATACCATGGTTTGCATCAGACCCACCTTAGTCTTCAAAGTGACATCTTTGCTCTTCAACACCTCGAAGAGGTCTTTTGCAACAGATTTCCCTGGTGCAATAGGTCATCCGTTTTCCTGACTGCTGCTTTTATGGGTGTTGATTGTGGATCCAAGTAAAATGAAATCCCTGACAACTTCAGTCTTCTCTCCATTTAACATGATTTTGCTAATTGGTCCAATTGTGAGCATTTTTGTTTTTTATGTTGAGGTGAAGACTGTAGTCTTTGATCTTCATCAGTAAGTACTTCATTAGTCTTCATTTTCATTTTCAGCAAACAAGTTTGTTTTATCTGCATATATGTATATCAGTCTTCCTCCAATCCTGATGCCATGTTCTTCTTCATACAGTCTAGGTTCTTGGATTATTTGCTCAGCATACAGATTGAATATGTAAGGTGAAAAGATACAACCCTGACACACATCCTTCCTGATCTTAAACCATGCAGTATCCCCTTGTTCAAGTAGAATGAAAGTCTCTTAATCTATTTACAGTTTCCTTATGACCACAGTTAAGTGTTCTGGAATACTCATTCTTCGGAATGTTATCCATAATTTGTTATGATCCACAAAGTTGAATGCCTGTGTATAGTCAATAAAAACAGGTAAACATCTTTCTGGTATTCTTTGTTTCCAGCCAAGATTCATCTGACATCAGCAATGATATCCTACATTCCGTGTCCTCTTCTAAATCCAGTTTGAATTTCTGGACATTTCTGCTAATATACTGCTGCAACCACTTTTGAATTATCTTCAGCAAAATTTTGTGTATGATATTAATGATATTCTTTGATAACTTCTACTTTCTATTGGATAATCTTTCTTTGGAATGGGCACAAACATCAGTCTCTTCCAGTCAGTAGGCCAGCTAGCTATCTTCCAAATTACTTGGCATAAGCAAATAAGCATCTCCAGAGGTGCATTCATTTGTTGAAACACCTCAGTAGGTAGTCCATCAATTTCTGGAGCTTTCTTTTCCCCTAATTCCTTTAGTGTAGCTCAGAATTCTTCATTCAATACCTTTGGTTCTTGATCATATGCTACCTCCTAAAATAGTTAAACATCAACCAATTCTTTTCGGTACAGCTATGTATTCCTTCCATCTTCTTTTGATGCTTCCTGCATCATTCAATATTTTGCCCATAGAATCATTCAATATTGCAACTCAAGGCTTGAATTTTTCCTAGTTCTTTCAGCTTGAGAAATGCCAAGTGTAGGTTTCCGTTTTGGTTTTCTAAATCCAAGTTTTTACACTTTTCATTATAATAGTTTACTTTGCATTCTCAAGGCACCCTTTGAAATGTTCCATTCGGCTCCTTTATCTTGTCATTTCTTCCATTCGCTTTGGCTACTCTCCATTAAAGAGCAAATTTGATAGTCTCTTCTTACATCCCTTTTGGTCTCTTCTTCTTTTGCTGTCTTCTAAATGAGCTTTTGCTTTCTTCACGGATGATGTCCATTCTTAATGTCATCCCACAACTCATCTGGTCTTGTGTCATCGGTGTTCATGTGTCAAATCTATTCTTCCGATGGCCTCTAAATTCAGGTGGGATATAATCAAGGTTGTATTTTGTTTTTTTCTCATAATTAGCAACATCAGTTTGTTTATGGGAGGGAGTTTTTCAAAACTGACTTATAGTAGATAAATTAGGAAGGGACATTATTTTACTTTCAGAGATATTAATGAAAAGAAAGAAATTCAACCTATTCAAATAATGAAAAGTAGGTAGATAGAATTCTTTAGTTTTGCATTTAGCCTAATTCTTCACTAATACCCAAAGGTTAAAAGTACACAGAGAAAGGCAGAGAGTTACTCATTTATACCAGCACTCCAAGGATTTTTTTCATCAGGTAGCAATGCCAAATGCATTTTGGTTTTAACTATGTCAGGCATGTCTTCCTTCTGCCTGGAGGAGCTGTCCTTCCTTCACTTTTAAAATGTCAAGATTACACCAACAGTGTTAGAGGCAATGAGAAAGCTGAGACTCCAGATGTGTCAACAAAAGATGTGCACATCCCCTGGAATACTGGAAAAAGAGAGTCCATAGGATTTCCTTTAGGGCTATGTTCCAGGTGCACCGGAAGAACAAAAGTCTCCCACAATTGACATTGACTGTTGAGCTAGCCATGTGCATTCAGCAAGAGTTCCAATTGCAAATTGGGCTTTAACAACCTAGGCAACAATGTTCTCATTCCTCTTAAAGATTCCGGTTGCTGATACTGTTGTGAAAGTTTAGAATCTTGGCACAGTGAGAGATAATCCCCAGTCCTGTCACTTACATAGTCTGTACAGCATTTGTAAATTGTGTTTGAGTAATAATGAGAAGGAATGCAGTATACTATGAAGACCTATCTGACCAGAGCAGCTTGTTGCCCTCAATTTGATTCCAACTCATTGTAACCCTTTGTAGGACAAAGTAGAACTGTGCCTATAGGGTTTCCAAGGCTGTCAATCTTTATGGAAGCAGACTACCTCATCTTTCTCCTGAAAAGTGGCTGGTTGGTTCAAAACGTCAATCTTTTGCTTGGCAACCAAATGCTTTAACCACTATGCCACCAGAGCTCCTTGTTGTTGCTTAGGAACTTAACATTAGAGACACAAAGCAGACAACTTTTATCATTCTGAACCCATGCACTTAATTATCTCCACCCTAAATTAGCTCCAGAAACAAAAACAAGTGAATGTGTACAAATCTGGATAATGGAAGATGACTAGAAGGTGGAGAGTGTTGAGTGTGAAAGTCTCCTCCTCCCTGTTACCTTCTGCTCTCTCTCTTATCTCTTGGCCCAGGAAGGTGATTAATCAATCTGACTGTTCTACATTCCAGGATTGCTATCTGTCTGTTCTTTCTAAAACAAATATCCCTTTGGGTATCTCTTTTAACACTCTGGTATTTGAGCAATTTTATTGAATCCTATAACAGCTTATAACTTTTATGATACTTAAAACTACAATCCTAGGCATAATTAGTTTACCTATCGTAATTCCTCTTCTAGATTGTAAAGTCAGAGCTAGGTTCTTATTTCTGTCACTTTATTGTTGTCTCCACTCCATCCCTGAGTGCCTTGGAAATAATATATAAGTAAATAATATTACTAATAATAATAGCAACAGCTATAGGGTGCTTGCTATTTATCAGATAGTACACTAAGAGATTTCTCCATCTCCGGGAAGAGGTTGTTGTTGTTGTTGTTATGTGCTGTCGAGTCGGCCCCAACTCATAGCGACCCCTCCTTGGGTTTCCGAGGCAGTATCACTACGGAAGTAGGATTGCCCAACCTTCCTTCTGAGGAGTGGCTGGTGGGTTTGAACCGCCAGCCTTCTGGTTAGCAGTCAAGTGCTTTTAGCCACTATGCTATTAATATTTCTTTTATACAGCCTAAGGAAATGGAATCTCAGATAGGTTAAGTTAATGGTCCAAGTTCAGCCAGCTAGTAAAGAGTGGAACCAGGATTCAAACCCTGACTTGACTATGCTTTTAACCATTAGTACTATACTATCTCCAAGTACTTGTTGAATGTTCATTTTTATAATTCAGACTCAATCTCCTTCTCCCATGAGGCATGGCTGTCTGTCTTCCTTTCCTTTTACATTCACTGGCAAACTTGACAGAGCATAGGAAAATCATCTTTTGATTCTTTGCAGTCTTTGATTACTTTCAGGTTTCTCAGTGGACTTGGAATTCTTATTTTGTGCCCAGCAATTCATCTGAGTTCTAAACCATGCCACTCATTTCTCTACCATCATCCATACCCAAATCTGTCATACCTGGGGACTTTTCAGTCTGCCATGCCCTTTTATGAGTTTGTTCTTCTGTGCCTGAAGCCAAGATTAATAAAGTGGCTTTGTTTGTTCACCTTCCTAGGTGGGGTGAGCCTGGGGAAAACCTGGCATTTTTTTTTTTTTTTTCAAGTTTAGTTTTGCTTTTGTTTTGGAGCCATGGATAACATTTTTCAAATTCTGCTTGCTAATTTGAAATCTACTTAAGTTCTTAAGCCCTGGAAAAGCAAACATTTCTTGGACCTACTTGATGACTTTGGGGTGGAGTTTGGAGGCCAGTCAAAGCAGGGTAGTGAGGAAGCAGAGACCTGAGAATATTGCGGAGCAAGTAACGTTGGCAATGGAAAGTGGTAAACTGTGGGTCATTCCAAAGAAGGCTGGGGCTGGGTAAGTCATTACTTCTACAAAATGGAAAGGAAATTTCCATCTAGATTCCTGTACCCTGTTTGGTACCACATGATGCACACATATGCAGATACTATAAGTCTAATTCAAAGTGGATCTCTAGCCCTAGAGACCACATTTGGGAACAAGTATATTGTTGTTGTTATTTGCCATCGAGTTGGACCCGACTCATAGCGACCCCACCTTGGGTTTCCAAGGTGGTATCACTACAGAAGTAGATTGCCCAACTTTCCTTCCAAGGAGTGGCTAGTGGGTTTGAACCACCAGCCTTCTGGTTAACAGTCAAGTGCCCTAGGCACTACAATACTAGAGGAACAAGTATAGCTACAAATAATGGAGCCCTGGTAGCACAGTGCCTAAGGCATCTGACTGCTAGCCAGATGGTTGGTAGTTCAAACCCATCAGACACTCCATGGGAGCAAGACTGGGCAATCTACTTCCATAAAGATTTACTGTCTCAGAAACCTAATAGGGGTCACTATAAATCAGAATCAATTCAACAGCAGTGGGTTTTGTTTTGTTTTGTTTTTATATTTACAAATACTGATAAGAATAGTTGTGTGAATTAACCAGTTACTTAATCTACCAAATCTCAGACCTCTCACCTGTGAAAACAAAGTACACAGGTAATGCCAGACATAAGGTATTCAAGTTACCACAAACCACAGTTGCAACATCTGTTGTTTGTTTGTTTTTTCCTCTGGTATGTGTTATGCTAGTAATGTGTACTACATAAAATGTTGCAGCAGGTAATATGCTGTTATTATCCTCAGATGTTCACTCACAGATGTTCAATGTTATGATTTGTAAAGATACTGATAATAAAAGGTAATAGTAACGAAACCTGACAAAATTAGGTATTTAACTTATGTCAGTGAATTTACAACAGAGTCATCAGAACAGAACCGCATTGTAAGTCGAGTACTATCCATAGTGGAGGCTCTCCCTCACTGTTTCTTGTGTTGTTGTTGTTGTTGTGATGTGCCGTTGAGTCGGACCTGACTCACAGCAACCCCTCTTTGGGTTTCTGAGGTGGTATCACTACGGAAGTAGGTTGCCCAACCTTCCTTCCGAGGAGTTGCTGGTGGGTTTGAACTGCCAGCTGTCTGGTTAGCAGACAAGTGCCTTAGGCACTATGCTACCAGAGCTTCTCTGTTTCTTGTAGGGGTTAAATTAAATAAGATGTGCAAAGCAGTTAGCACATGGCCTGGTACATAATACACAACAGATAGAAGCCGTTTCTTCCACTGGGTGCCCTATCATTTAACTTTTCTAGCATTAGAGAATCTTTTCTGTGGGTTTAGGCACTGCTGCTCATTTTAAAATACTCCTCCCAAGAGTTTTTGTGAAGTACGCCTTTTAAACATCATTGCATATTAATTATTCAGCATTAGGAAATAAATAAGTAAAGTCCCCCAGGGGCAGAAAGCAATCATAGTTGTGACTACCATTTATTGATCACATAGAATATATGCTCCAGGCAAGATGTTAAGCACTTTATGGTCATTACCTCATTAAATCCTCTCAACAGCCCTATGAGGTACTATTATAAAGGCTGAACAACTCACTCAAAGTTACTGGACTAGAAGTGGTAGAACTGAAAGGTTAACTGAGGACTGTCGAATGGCAGAGCCAATGTCTTTGTTCCTGTGCTCTGTGAGCCCCAATATGTTTTAATGAGATAGGAAAGTTTCAGAGATTGCAAAGACAGGTCAGGCCTTATTAAAGTCCCAAGGCAAAGGGCACAGGTCATTTTCAGGGCAAAATATGAGAGTCCCAGCAATAGGATTGCCGTGGAGTAGCACAGAAGAGAAAGTGAGGCTCACAAATTGCACTTCTTTAAGTAACCTTGCCTTGACATTCAAGCTCTACCTGTTAGCCTCAACTCCCACAACTTCCCACCTCTCAGGCCTCTGGCCTGCACTTGTAATACACCTTTTTCCTCTGGGCCTTTGCACATCCTGTTCTTCTTCTTTGAATATGTTTTTGAACAGGAATCAGGTCTTTCTTGCATACCATTGATCCCAGTACCAAGCCCAGTTCCTGGCAAATAGGAGTTGAGATGTATATTTGAATGTACAAGTAGTTAAAAAATGAACCAATGAATAAATGTTTCTTAAAACTTCCTCTTGTTGGTTCTAACCAGCTTCTCAATGTGAGCTCTCCAACTGGCTATTACTTCTTTTCCTGTGTCTTACAACCTCAGCTCAATATTCACACTCCTATATTTCTAGTACTTATGCACCTGCTCCAGCCCAGTCCAACTGGAGAACAGGAAGGAGCTGTACCAAGTTCAATTGTCACTTTAGCTGCAACTTGAAAAGGCAGCAAGAACTGGCCACTCCATCACTAGGTCTCTGCCCCACAATCTCCTGCTGTCCAGTTGTCCTGAGTAGGGATCCACAACCCGGTACCAGTCATGCTGGGAGGCTTCAGAGACCAGAAGGATTGGGTACTTTGAATCTTTTGTGAGATGAGGTGCTCAATAGCAGGTAGTCCAGCCTATTCTGTGTTCCAGGCCCTAAGTCTAGAAAGTGACTTTCTACATCATCCCAAATACATATTAAATGGCTCAAGATAAATCATATAGATGTTTTATCTTAACTGAACCTAGTGCCATCATCTCCATTCAGGATCATAGTGACCCTATGGGACAGAGTAGAACTGCCCCATAGGGTTTCCAAGGCTATAATATTTATGGAAGCAAACTGCCACATCATTTTCCCATGGAGAGAGGCTGGTGAGTTCAAACCACCAACTTTTGGTAATTACCAGCTAAGCACTTAAATATTGCACTACCAGAGCTCCTTCTGTTTTATTCTAGTATATAATTTAATACAGAGAATACAAAGGATATAAGTAGGTCACACTATTCCTACCCAGATAACTTTATTTTAAAAAATAGATTCACCATGTATAAGGTTAGAAATTTTTTATTCTGATTTTTTATTAAAACTTAACTTTCAGAACTATGCTGCATCACACAAGAACATCCTTTTATTCAGAGAAATTGAAAACAATTAGTCTGATTGTTGTTGCTACTCAAAGGACAAAGTAGGGCTTGAGGAGTAGAGAGACAAATCATTTGTATCCGACAGCATCAATGTGTGTTCTGTGGACCAGTTCTCGTTTCCCATAAGTATCCAAACCAAGGCAAACCAAACTCACTGCCGTCAAGTTGATTGGAACTTATAGGGACCCCTGTTCGGTTTCCAGAAGGAGCTCTGGTAGCATAGTGCCTAAGGCACTTGACTGCTCACCAGAAGGCTGGTGGTTCAAACCCACCAGCCACACCTTGGAAGGAAGGTTGGGCAATCTACTTCCATAGTGATACTGCCTCAGAAACCCAAGGAGGGGTCGCTATGAGTTGGGGCTGACTCGACAGCAAACAACAACAACAACAACAAATTCAGTTTCCAAGAGAGTAAACCTTCATGGAAACAGACTGCCTCATCTTTCTTCCACAGAGCAGCCAGTGGGTTTGAACTACTGAACTTTTGGTTAGCAGCAAAATACCTTAACCACTATACCACCAGAGCTGTCAAATGGGTATACTAGTTTTTTTGTTTGTATGTTTTGTTTTGTTTTTTTTGCCAAAAAAAAACTATGGGTCATAGAGTATCTAGAATTTTCCAAGAGTAGTATATTAGTTATCTACTGATGTTTAGCAATATTACCACAAATTTACTATCATATACTTTTCTGAGTCAGAGATTTAAAAAAAAAAAAAAAATCAAGTTACCATTGAATTCACCTAGCTTACAATAACCCCATATGTCAGAGCAGAACTATGCTCCACGAGCTTTTCAATGGCTAATTTTTTGGAAGTAGATCAGGAGACCTTTCTTCTGAGGTGCCTCTGAGTAGACTTGAAACTCTAACCTTTCAGTTAGTAGCTGAGTGCATTAACGTTTTACACCATCCAGGGACCCCAGCTCAGGATAGGAACAGTGAAACAAGAAAAAAGAGGACAATCAACACAAGGAAGCTTTGTCAAGCTGGCGCCTACTCTGGCCATTGGATCTTGTGAGGAGCTTTATGAAATGCATCTCCAAAGGAGAAAGGGGAAAAGCATTTATCTGTATCTTTCATTGCCCAGTTTTCAATGGTGCCTCCATAGGTGTTAACTTCCTGCTGATTCTTCGTTTTGTGTGTGTATGTGTATGGGTGCAGAGCAGATTTCCACTGGCATCTTATATCACTGCATTAGAGAAGTCCTGAGGCTTAGCTGGAAGTTTACAATCAAGGTGTCAACTAGGGCTTGGGTCTTACTTACAGACTCAAGTGATTGTTGGCAGAACTCAGTTTCTTTCAGGCTGTTGGATTTAGACCCTCAGCTTCTTGCCAGCTGTCATCTGGGAGCTAGAGGTTGCCCTCATTTCCTTGCCACATAGAGGTTCATAATACAGCATCTTGCTTCTTCAGAGCCAGCACAAGAGAGAGTCTCCTTACAAGACAGGCATTACAATCACACACATCCCATCACCTTTTCCACATTCTATTGGTAAGAATATCCCTGGGTGATAAAAGTAGTTTGTGCTCTTCTACTAACGTAAAGGTTGGCAGTTAATCGAACTCACCCAGCAGCACTGCAAAAGAAATGCCTGGCAATCTGCTTCCATAAAGATCAGAGCCAAGAAAACCCTATGGAGCAGTTCTACTCTGTAGCATATGGGGTCTAAACAGCAACCGATTTTGTTTGTTTTTAATTGGTTAAAAGCAAGTGGCAGATCACTTCCCCACTCAACAGGAGGGGATGACACTGTAGCAGGAACACTGGGAGATAGAGGTTATGGGGACCATCTTAGAGTTAGCACGCCACAAGTGGCTAAGAAGAGGCAGAGGTATTAGGTCAACAGAGCCAGTTGCTTTAATAGGGGCTAACCGGAACTAGCATAAATTCAATTTTATGCAAGCATCCACAGCCCCAAGAAAGCAGTCAAGTTTTCAAAAACCTAATGTATTGTCAATGTATCAAATATCCAAAGAGTTGTTTTTCAGTTTGTGTGTTTGTTATTAATCTGAAATATGTATACATCTCTACCGCAATCGTTCCTAGCCTTTAGATCACCAAAGGTTGGAATTAAGTCACTTTTAATTAAGCTTGCCTTAAATTAAATTAAACTGGTCTGTGGCATTTTCTCTGACACTTCAGTGTTTGGCAATTTAGCATATCTTTAATTAGAACATTAACTAAAAAAAAAAAAAACCTAGTTAAGCAAAATCATTGAAACTTTCCCCCCAAAAAATTAATTTCTTATCCCTGGTTTTGCCCTTTAATTAGAACTAGGAGAGCCACTATAACTCAAACTCACTACCATCGAGTGGAATCCGACTCACAGAGACCCCTCCTTGGGTTTCTAAGGTGGTATCACTACGGAAGTAGATTGCCCACTCTTCCTTCTGAGAAGCGGCTGGTGGGTTTGAACTGCCAGCCTTCTGGTTAGCAGTCAAATGCCACAGGCACCACACCACCAGAACTCCCCGGAGAGCCACTATACAATATACTTATTTTTAATAACATTGTTTGCAGGAGCATGTTTATATTTTTTTGTTATGCTTAATGAGGCATGTCTTAGAGATGTTGAGAGAGTATTTCAGGATGTCTTGAAGTCACAATGGAAGATTGTGGTTTAACAACAAAGCCTCTCGCAGTTCTGAGGCCTGTTGGTAACAGTGAGATTGTTGAAGTTAAAGATCCTCGGTTCGTCTTCAGAAGGATTATGTTCTTGCCAGGATGCAGCTGCATATGTTGTGTGTGCTTTAGTGTCCTTTATGGCTGGTTTCCCAAAGGCTCATACTTATTGCATCATTTGTTTTTATTTGTAACAGTGTTTTAAAGCTTCAGAATGGTTATAGAGTCATTACCGTTGCTAGCTGTAAATGGTTATGACTACCCGTGGAAATAGTGGTTGCAGGCAAACGAAAGAAAATAAAAGTTCCTCTTCTGCACCTTTCCTCTTTATCTGCATTTCCAACCACTCAGGGCTGGTGAGCCCAGCTCCGTGGAATTACACAGGGCCAAAGGAATTACACACTCACATCACAGCTCTTTCTAATTTACAACAAGTTTGCCTCCCAAGAAGGGCCACATGGACTATTGGATGTAAGTGAGCCACCTGCGCTAGAAATTAAGGCTGGCATATTTATTTTGAAAGGAAAGAGTGAAGTTAATGACCCTATACAACTCCTGACAAATAAATTTACTTTTCCCATCCTTCAAAGGAAGTACAAACCAGTCCTGGGGAAGTCGATGCTTCTGCGTCCAAATTCCTAAAAAATGAGCAACCTGCAAGGGCACTGGAAAAGTTATCAATCTCAGGAAAATGGAATTAGTTTAAATTATTTTATTAAGTGCTACAAATTACCCTCCTGGGCAGTGTCAGTTAAGCATCCAAATTGTTTCTCAACACACTCATGTTTTCATTTTCCATATTAAAATAGAACTTAAAAGAGGAAAGTCTTGTTATTAAAAATAAAAACTTCTATAATATGCAAAAAGTATTGATGATATCTCCTCTAGCATGGTAAAATTGTTAGTAGTTGTGCTTTTTTAAAATATTCTTATTTTGTTCTCATTTGCTGTCAATTAAATGTTTATTGACTATAAGGCTTTTGTGTAGATACTATGGGGGAAGAGTTAGAGGAAATCCTTGTCTTCAAAGAGCTTCTATTCTCATTAAAGTTATAACCCTGCCCTCCTTAAACCCTGTAATGGATTCCACTGCATTTGGAATAAGATTCACCTCCTAGGCAGAGATCATAAAATTCTAGATAATTTGGCCCCCATCTGCCTCTAAACTACATGCTTCAACAAACTGATCAGACGGGCATTATTCTTCCCATTTGGCAGATATAGAAACTGAGGCCCAAAGAGGATTAGTGGTCTCACAAACAATTGCCAGGTGGCAAAAGGGGATTCAAGGCCATAGCTACTATGTCCTAAACCCTTATTATTATTTTTTTTCATTCTGCAAAATCAATTCAGTGAGATGAAGCATAATCACTGGAAAACATTATGTGTGTGCACTCGTGCACTCCGGTAATGTAGTATCTGAATCATTTGACTGCTAACCAGAAGGCTTATGTTTCAAACCCATCAGCCATTCCTCAGAAGGAAGATTGGGCAATCTACTTCTGTAGTGATACCACCTCAGAAACCCAAGGAGACGTCGCTATGGTATGGGTTGGATCCAACTCGACGGCAGTGAGTTTGGTTTGGTTTGCACACAGTGGTTAACAAATAAATGTTATTGACTGACCTATTCAGCTCTTAAGGTTAATATATTCTAAACAGTGCTTATTTAATGTTTGGCAAAATTTAGTCTAACATGGATATGGATATATATATATATATAATGAAATATATATATATATATATATAATAAAATCATAACTATGTATACAGCAACCCAAATTAAAACACTAGATTCTAAACAAGAACTATGCCCTCTCCTGCCCCTGCTATGAATTAGCTGTGTGATTTAGGACAAGTTGTTTTACCTTGTTTTCTTCACTTATAAAATGATGACAATCAACTAATTCATTTCTAGGCAGAAATTTCCAAATTCTGCTCTGAATTTAATGCAAATTGAATTCCAAATAATCAGGGAATGCTGCAAGTTTTTGACCCATACTTGGAAGATTTTCAATATATGTTAGCATTTGAGGTCCACAATGAAAAAAACCTGTCAACTCAGCATTTTTTAAACTTATTTGACTCTGGAGCATGTAGTCATATATCAGAGTTCATGTTCCCTAGAACATAATTTGAGAAAGGTTTTTCAAAATTCTCTTTTGGTTCTAAAATGTGATTGTTGACAATTTCACCTGTGAAATGTTTTTCCATACCTACAACCCATGTGTTCTTTTTAATTGTGGCTTTCCACTCCCTTTAGGAACTGCACACAGTGGTTAACAAATAAATGTTATTGACTGACTCATTCAGCTCTTAAGGTTAATGTATTCTAAACAGTGCTTATTTAATGTTTGGCAAAATTTAGTCTAACATACATCAGTTCTGAGAGGGGAAGCACAGTGCTCTGTGGTCTGGGTGAAAACCACCAACTCTCCCCAGAACCAGCCCAAGAGATGCCAGATGACATTTCAGTACCATTTGGTTATAAGCATTTCTTTCAGATATGAAGACAAAAAACTAAGATTCCGCCACTGGTTAGCAAACTTCTGATCTTGCTGTTCTGCCTGAGTTTGGTCCGCAGAAAATTACTCTCATGTTACAGCAATTTTTGCTTTCATTCATTATCCCTCCAGTAGTTTAAAAGATAAGATGGCTCTGCCAGATTCTCCCAGAGAAGAAATCCTGCCTTCTCATCCCTGGAATGCCACTTGGGGTCTACTTCAGCAGTAAATTACCAAATGCCACCCTCATGGTTTGAAAGAGCTTATTCACAAGAATGCGCCAAAGAAGTTCCCAGAAATTAACTATGAGACATTTCTTCTTTGTGTTTACCCAGAAAACAAAGTAACTCTAATGGTCAATATAATGAACGCATAGAAATGGACTTTAAAAGGGACAATTGTTTTTAATAAAATGTCTTTAAATAGCTCCCCACCCCTGCCTTTAGAAAGCATGTGTGTCCAAGTGACTTAACATTGTAATAAAACTTTTTACAATGGACTGAAAAAGCTGAGGTTAAAAATACTTAACATCTTAAAATCTACATAACTCTATACGTACCTATTAATAAAACTTTTTTTTTTTTTCTTTTCTCTCTGTGTTAAAAAAACAAGTAAATAAGAAGATTCTGCATAGATTGTGTATAGAGAACACTCTTAATGGTGTAGGCTGAAAATTAGGAGCCTAAGGAAAATGTTTTTCATTTCTTCCAACTTTTCTAAGTGCAAAATAAATTGTCAGATAAAAAGACCTCTCTTTCTATGCATAATATATAGCACTGAGTGTAAGACAATCATGAGCAGTTGAAAGGGGTCCTATAGGATAGTGATTAAGAGTAGAGAATCGACCGGTGTGGCTCATAGCTATACCACTCACAAGTTATAGCATTTTTTAAAAAATCTTTGAGCCTTAGTTTCCTTATCTATAAATGATAAGGTCCCTGAGTAGCACAAACAACTTGTGCTTGACCACTAACACAAACATTGGTCGTTCAAACCCACCCAGTAGCACTGAGCAAAAAAGAACTAATGATCCACTTCTATAAAGATTACAGCCAAGAAAACTTTATAAAGCAATTGTACTCTGTAACACACAGGGCTGTCATGAGTCAGAATCAATGCGAGGGCAACAGGTTTGGTTTTGGTTTTATACCATCTTCACAGATTGTTTTAAAGATAAATCTTGGTCATGGAACTCTTAGTCTGGTACATAATGAATGGGTAGTGAATAGGTATGAAGGAGCTCTTGTGGCACAGTGGTTAAGTGCTCAGCTGCTAACCAAAAGCTTGGTGGTTTGAACTCACCAGCCACTCTGTGGGAGAAAAATGAGGCAGCCTGCTTTTGTAAAGATTCACAGCCTTGAAAACCCTATGGGGCAGTTCTACTCTGCCCTATAATGGTGCTATGAGTCAGAATCAACATGACAGCAACAGAAATGGGTATTATTTCATGGAGACTTTAAAGTTTTACTATAGTATTAAAAATTATATAAAATGTTATCTGAAAAACTAGAATGTAAAAAAATCCACACAAGAACTAACACAATGTTTAAAAAAAAAGACAAAAAATCATGTGTGCAGGTGAGGATCAGCCAGAAGGAAACACAGAAAAATATAAAATGTTAATTTATTAAGTAGGATTTTGTTCTGTTTTATTTTAAGAATCCTTAGAATTTTTGTAAAAGTATTTAGTGATATATCCCTTTTTCCATATCCTTTTATTTATTCTTAAAATAAGTCAAATACAGTATGCAAAGTACATTTAATTTCATCATGGCATAGAAAAGATGTTCTTTTTAAAATTAGTTACATGTAGACAATATAAGTAGAAGTTTTGATATCATGTAGGATGTTTAATACTTAAAAATATAATAAGAAAATCCATTTTAAAAACTTCCCTTAGTATTATCCTTTTTTTTAAGGTTCGACATACATCCTATGTCTTCTAAAAAGCCTTTCTCAGCAGACTTAGCTCACGGTGCACAGATCCTCTTCTAAGGGATTTGGTGAATATACCATTCATTTGACACTTAAAACTCACTATCTCATGGGAGCTCTGGTAGCATAGTGGATAAGACACTTGCCTGCTAACCAGATGGCTGGCGGCTCAAACCCACCAGCCACTCCTCGGAAGGAAGGTTGGGCAATGGTACTTCCGTAGTGATACTTCCTAGGAAACCCAAGGAGGGGTCGCTATGAGTCAGGTTTGACTCGACGGCACATAACAACATCTCATTTTAGTTACCTTTTCAGGAATGGACCCTGACTTCCAAGCATCATGTGATCATCAGCTGAGATCCTGAGTGCTTGCAGCACTTGACATCTATTTTAAATACCAGTTTCTGTTGAATTAATTCTGATTCAGGGCAGCCCCAGTGCTCCATTAGGTTTTCAGTGGCTCATATGGTGGAAGCAGATTGGCAGGCCTTTCTTTTGAGGTATGTGTGGACTTCAACCCCTAACTGTTTGGTAAGAGAACATTAGTGGTTTGCACTACTTAGGTACTTAGGTACTCCACATTTCTAATAGTCAGGAGCTAATTTCTTCTTTCTTATTATTTTTTTGTACCTATTAGGCACTGACTAGGTGCCAGGCATTGTGTACTTGCTTTCCGCAAATTCTTCATTTTAATCCATCTAACAATCCTGTGAAGTAGGGCTGGCTATTATCATCACTACACAAAACAGGAATGGAGACTCAGAGAGGAACAGACTGAGCTCAGGATCACTGTGACAGCATCAGCACAGTGACTCCCCAGCTGCCCCTGGGCTCAGAGTTGAGTTTTCAGTAAATGGTCAAGGATGTACACTAACCCTCATGCCCTTCTGTAACAGGATGTTTCATAGTTGCAAACAAACAAACAAAAATACATAAATAAGCAAACTATACAAGTCAAACTGACTTAAACAACAAGGAAACACACTGGCTTCTCTGATGATGAAGATCAGAGGCAGGGTTGCTTTGGTCCAGGGGTGCTATTTCCATGTGATACTTTTGGCCCTGCCACCTTTCTTGTTGGTTCTGTCTACAGGAATTCTGGGCCTCCTATTCACGCACCACTGTGTCAGAGAGTTCTTGTCCAGGACCACACAGAAAACTTCTCTACATATTACATTGGTCCAAACTATGTCACGTGATCTTTCATGAACACATTATTGGAAAGAAGGATTTGAGAGCCCTCAGACCAACAGGCTACCTTTGCAGCTGAGGCTGGATCCATTTATATTGTTTGTGCCAGCAAATGGAAGAAATAACAAGATAAAAGAGCTGAACAGAAGATTTCAAACAGCAGCTTGAGCAGCCAAAGCTAATTATTATACTGAAATGTGCAAAGACCTGGAGTTAGAAAAACAAAAAGGAAGAACACACTTGGCATTTCTCAAGGTGAAAGAGCTGAAGAAAAACTTCAAGCCTCGAGTTGCAATACTGAAAGATTCCATGGGTAGAATATTGAATGATGCAGGAAACATCAAAAGAAGATGGAAGGAATACATAGAGTCACTGTACCAAAAAGAGTTGGTCAATGTTCATCCATTTCAGGAGGTGACATATGATCAAGAACCAATTGTACTGAAGGATGAAGTCAAAGCTGCACTGAAGGAATTGGTAGAAAAAAAAAAAAAGAAAAAAAGGTGCCAGGAGTTAGTAGAATACCCAATGAGGTGTTTCAATAACCAGATGCCACACTGGTGGCACTTACTTGTCTATGCCAAAAATTTGGAAGACAGATACCTGGCCAACTGACTAGAAGAGATCCATATTTGTACCCATTCCAAAGAAAGGTGATCCAACAAAATGTGGAAATTATCAAGCAATACCATTAATATCACACACACAAAAAAAAATCTTCACTGCCATTGAGTTGATTCCAACTCATAGTGACCACCTTTGGGTTTCTGAGGTGATAAATCTTTACAGAATTATATTGTCCAGTCTTCCTTCTGCAGAGTGGCTGGTGGGTTTGAACCGCCAACCTTCTGGTTAGCAGTCAAATGCCATAGGCACTATGTCACCAGAGGTCCTTAATATCACATACAAGTAAAATCTTGCTGAAGATAATTCAAAAATGGCTGCAGCAGTATACTGTCAGGGAACTTCCAGAAAAGCAAGCTGGACCCAGATGAGGATATGGAATGAGGGATATCAGTGCTGATGTCAGATGGATGTTGGTTGAACTCAGAGAATACCAGAAAGATATTTACTTGTGTTTTATTGACTATGCCAAAACAGTCAACTGTGTCTTTCATAACAAATTATTGATAACACTGACAAGAATGGGAATTCTATAATACTTAATTGTGCTCATGAGGAACCTGTACATAGACCAGGAGACTGTCATTCAAATAGAACAAAGGGATATTTCATGGTTTAAAATAAGGAAAGGAGTGTGTCAGGGTTGTATCTGTTCATCATACTTATTCAATTTGTGTGCTGAGCAAATAATCCGAGAAGCTGGACTATATAAAGAAGAACATGGCATCAGGATTGGAGGAAGACTCACTAACAACCTGTGATATGCCGACAACACAACCTTGCTTGCTGAAAGTAAAGATGACTTGAAACACTTACTGATGAATATTAAAGACTACAGTCTGCAGTATGGATTACACTGTAACATAAAGAAAACAAAAATCCTTACAACTGGACCAATAAGCAGTATCACAGTAAATGGAGAAAAGATTGAAGTCGTCAAAGATTTCTATTACTTCATACTACTTGTTTCCACACCAGTGGAAGCAGCAGTCAAGAAATCAGAGAACGTATTGCAGTAGGCAAATCTGGTGCAAAAGACCTCTTTAAAGTACTGAAGAGTGAAGATGTCACTTTGAAGACTAAGGTGAGCCCAACCCAAGCCATGGTATTTTCAATTGCCTCATACACATATGAAAGCTGGACAAGATTGAAGAAGAGTTGATGCTTTTGAGTTGTGGTGTTGGCAAAGAATAGTGAAAGTACCATGGACTACCAGAAGAACTAACAAATCTCTCCTGGTAGAAGTACAGCTAAAATGCTCCTTGGAAGCAAAAGTGGCCAGACTTCATCTCACCTACTTTGGTCATGTTGTCAGAAGGGCCCATTCCTTGGAGAAGTTTATCAAGCTTGGTTAAGTGGAGTGTCATTGAAAAAGGGGAAGGCTCTCAATGAGATGGAGTGGCACAATGGCTGCAACGATGGGCTCGGGTATAGCAAGGATTGTGAGGCTGGTGCAGGACCATGCAGTGTTTCGTTCTGTTGTACACAGGGTCACTATGAGTTGGAGCTGACTTGATGGCACCTAAAAACAGTAACAACAACAAAGCTTCTGAGGATATTGCTAAAATGTACATTGTGATTCCAAAGTTCTGGAGTAGGGCCCAAGATTCTGCATTTCTAACAAGTGCCTAGGTGATGCTGCAATAGTCCTTACTAAGATTGTTGTTGTTATTATGTGCCGTCAAGTCAGACCCAACTCATAGTGACCCCTCCTTGGGTTTCCAAGGCGGTAGCACTACAGAAGTAGATTGCCCAACCTTCCTTCCATACCAACAGGTAGCAACACCAGAAAGATTTGAGCTGGAAATCTCTGCTTGTAACTTAAGAAAGCTGGTTAAGATTAGTGACTAAATAGCAGAGAGAAAGTAACTGACCAATGCAGAAATCAAACCCTAAACCAAAAAAGTGACCCCTAAATAGGTTGTATTTTAGTCACCTGGCCAATCCAGTCATATCCATTTCTAAAAATTAGGCAGGGTATTTGCCACCCTGTGGTAAGCACTATATTTCTGGATAGTCTGATTCAACAAATATTCAATTCCAGCTAATTACCTATATGTCAGATATTTGGCTAGGCCTTAAAGTTAAAGTGATTATGTAAATCAGGGAATTAGCAAACTTTTTCATAAACATCCAATGGCAAATATTTTATGCTTTACAGCCCAAGAGATAGAATCAAGGATACATTGTAGGGACTTACATAACCACTTAAAGACAATCATTTTAAAATGTGAAAAACACTGTTAGCTTACAGGCTATTCAAAATCAGGCAGTTTGGCCTGCCATAGTTTGCCTACTTCCAATTTAGGCAGCTCTGGTTCCTACCCTCATGGAGCTGACAGCTTACATCAGAGTGAGATGGGCATGACGTGTTGGTGTTTTTTCCAAACTCTCCCTGCCAATCTCTGTTGCCATTTTGATGAAGCTGAGCCTATCAGAAAAATTGTCCAATCTCACCTACCCATCCATACAAATCTCATAATCATTTGTTAATGGTATGTACCCAAGAGCAAGTGTTAATGTTTCTCTGTTATTGAATTTAAGGCCTTAGCAGGAAAACATAAAATTACCAGGTCAAAGATTCTTAGCTCAGAATCTAGAGTGAAAGTATATGAACCAAGAAATTGTCCCTTCAAATACTTATCTTTAAAAAAAATCATCACACAGGTAGATACACTCCTTGGAGAGAACAATCATGGGAGAAAGAAGGGCTGCTTATGCACAGGGAGACAGCTCAGGGGGCAGGAGGGCATGGACAGATGGACACAGGGAAGAGGTAACTATGGGGAGGAAGTGGGAGAGGAGCTGTTGCATTGTGGTAAATTGCGGTCAATGTCATAAGACAAAGTGCATGTGAACTACTGCATGGAAAGTGAATTTGCTCTGTAAATTTTCACCCAAATAAAGAAAAGAAGAAAAAAATCATCACACATCACAGACCCACGAGAAAACAGCTACACAGCACCACACGTATATAACTAAGTCATCATGCCTTCACATAGCTGGGCTCTTGCATATACAAAGCAAATACTCTCTTACCACAGATATTTCTTGAGAGGCCATGCAACTACCCACTCTTAAGCCATTTTCCACAGCTAAGGAACCACAATGTAAACTTCCTCCAAACTCTCAAGTTCAGTTGGTTTATGGAAATAAAGCTTCTCAACAGGTAGAGGGACTAGAAAGTGGGAGGCATTGTGCTAGGCCTTATCTGGGCCCATTTAGCAGAAGAGCACACAGAGTCACAGAGGAAGTGAGAGTGCACTCCCAGCACAGAGCTCAGCCATCTGCTTCCAGTAATTCTGTGACCAGCCCTGCCAAGAATGAGATTCAGCTGCAGGACAAACTCCTGTCTGTCTCATGTCTGTATCATGTTGTCTGCTTTTGCAGCTTTGCCTTGATTTTGTGATGGCTGTTGGTCTTTTGTGTGTTTAATAATGTCACTTGGGGATTAAAATCTGCAAAAGAATCTCTTTGCTGTCATTAAGCATCAAAAGGAAAGTGAGAGTAGGGCAGAGCTAGTGCTGCAAGTTAGATAGATTTAGCAATATATGTCACTTCTTTTGAAGTAATTTGTAATCATTAAACCAAGTACTTACATATGATATAAACTATACACACACACACACACACACACTTGACTCTTGAACAACACGAGTTTGAACTGCACAGGTCCTCTTACATGCAGAATTTTTTCAAGATGTGGTTCTTGGAGAAATTCAAGAACTAATAATAGACACTACACCAGAGCAATTAACAGAAGACAACTTGCTGGAGATGAGTGCTTCTGAATCAGTGAGGGACAATGAGGAGGAAGACGTAGAAGAGGCAGTGCAGGAAAACAAACTGACATTAGACAATCTTGTATAAAGCTTCCAATTATTTAAGTGCACTTTAGACTTATTTTACAACATGAACCCTTCTATGATATGGGCACTCAAACTAAAGTGGTAGAAGATTATTGGTACCATGTTGTTGTTGTTGTTATAAGCCATGGAGTCGGACCCGACTCATAGAGACCTCTCCTTGGGTTTCCGAGGCAGTATCACTATGGAAGTAGATTGCCCCATCTTCCTTCTGAGGATTGGTACCATATAGAAACATTTTTTAGAGAAGTGAAAAAACAAAAAAGCCAGACAAATTATGACATATTTCTGTAAAGTTAGTCAGTGTGTCTGCCTCTCCTGTCTCCCCTTCCCCTTCCTCTACCTCTTCCACCCCTGAGACAGCATGACCAACCCCTCCTCTTCCTCTTCCTCCTCAGCCTACTCAACCTGTAGAAGAAGAGAATGAAGACCTTTATGATGATGCACTTTCACTAAACAATGATCATCATCATGCCATACAGTTAATAAACTCATCTGTTGTGTATGTATGTGATTGTTCCATGTTAAAATCTAATCATTATACACAAAGAACTATGTTAATTGTCTGCTTATCTTATCAGTAAGGTTTCTTGTCAATAGCAGTCTAGTTAAGTTTCTCAGGACTCACAAGTTATATGTGGATTTTCAACTGTGCAGGGGACAATGTCCCTAAGCCCTGTGGTGTTCAAGGGTCAATTATATATCACATATGTGTGTGTGTGTGTGTGTGTGTGTGTGT
>NW_006921643.1:11569926-11573112 GCF_000298275.1 Orycteropus afer afer | reverse complement strand
TGAGTTGGAACCAACTTGATGGCAGTGAGTTTGGTTTTTTGTTTCTTATATATGTGTGTGTGTGTATGTATGTGTGTGCGTATATACACACACACACATGTATACATATATATACATATATGCATATACACATGTATACATACACACATACACTTATATATAGTATGATTCATTTAACATCCATTATACTTTCTGCAAAATAGGATATTATGTGATTTGTACAGTGTGTGAACACCATAGCATATATAGCATATATATCTTTACATATTTGATACACACATATCAAAGTAACCCCCTCACAAGCTCCTTTAGCACCTGGAACCTCAGGGTTTTCAAAGTTGCACCCACAATTAGCTATCTCAGCACACGTGGTACTGTCCAAGCAGCCCTGGGAAGCCTGGCCAGAATTGGAAGCCCAAGGGACAGAGTGGAGCAACTACAGTCCAGCATCTCCTCACAGGCACCTACCTGTGAGGGAGTGAGACTTGACAGAGTGTGCACCAGTACCAGGGCAGCCACAGCTAAGAGGGCTGCAGCTTAGGCACAGGAGCTGCGCAGAGCTGTGGCTGCTGCATTGCTGCAAACTCAATACTGGCCCCACTTCCTGGTGCCCTTCTAAACAATGCCTCCTCTCCAACCCTTAGATATGTATGTGGCCAGATGTTGCCCAAGCAGATGTTGTGTGGTACATACTTGCATATACATACCAGGGCTTCAAACCAATTCAAAACAGTTCAGTAATTGCCACTATAATCAAGGGCCACCAGAATAATATTGCTGTCCAAAAATCCTGCAATCTTTCTTCCTCCTAAAAGTTTCAAGAGCCTGATGTGGGAGATTAGATTTTGGCAGGACTTTAAAAAGCAATATCCATTCAAAGTGGCAAGGTGGATACCATTTTTAAGCAAGGCACAGCTATGTGTTTCCTACTCTGGTCAAAATACTGCAGGCAACATATTTGGTTGCTATGCAATATATATGTACCTCTCATTTATGATGGCAATTACTGAATTGTTTTGAAGTGATTCAAATCCCTGAACATATACAAACATATTTTGGCTATGTTGTCAGGAGGGGCTAGTCCTGGAAAATGACATCCTGCTTGGTAAAGTAGAGGGCCAGAAAAAAAGAGGAAGAACTTCAACAGGATGGATTGACTTAGTGGCTACAATGGGCTCAAATATAGCAATGATTGTGGGGATGGTACAGGACCAGGCAGCCCTTCATTCTGTTGTACATGGGATCACTATGAATTGGAAGAGACTCAGTGGCACTCAACAACAAAAATACACACACACACGTGTGTGTGTGCATACATATGTATATATAAATGTGTGTATATATATGTACATACATACTTACTGTGTGTATACATATGCATATATAAATATGTATATATATGTATGTGTGTGTGTGTATACATATATATGGGAGCTCTGGTAGCATAGTGCCTAAGGCACTTGACTGCTAACCAGAAGACTGGTGGTTCAAACCTACCAGCCACTCCCCAGAAGGAAGGTTGGGTAATCTACTTCCATAGTGATACTGCCTCAGAAACCCAAGGAGGGGTTGCTATGAGTCAGATGGTGCTCTATGACAGTGAGTCGTATACATATGTAGATATGTGTATATACATATGTATATATATATATATATATATACACACACACATACACACACACATGGAACCCTGGTGATGCAGTTGTTAAGCACTTGGCTGCTAATCAAAAGGTAGGTGGTTTGAACTCACCAGTAAGAGAAAGATCTAACAGTCCACTTCTATAAAGATTTATAGCGTTGGAAACCCTATTGGGCAGTTCTACTTTGTCTTATATGGTTGCTGTGAGTCAGAATCTACTCAAGGGCAATGGGTTTTATATGTATTTAATTTTTTTTTTTTCTATCTCAAGAATGGTATTCAAAATACATGAACCACTCTTGTTAACTCTGAATGGACTTACTGAAGACATATCCAAAGAGCTTCGTGCTTAAAGACAGGAGAAAAATAGAGCCCAAAATCTCAAGCTATTATTTGATTGGTCTTTTAAATATCTCTCTTTCTCATAGTCAGTAGCTTTCAGAATCCATGAGTTCATAATTCTATGTAGTTATCTCAATGGGCCAACCAGCATTTATTTAGTACCTGTTGTGTTCATTTGGCTGTACAAACTCCTAACAGTGGTGTTTTGGTTATCTAGTGTCCCTGTAACAGAAATACCACAAGTAGGTGCTTTGAACAAACAGGGATTTATTCTCCTACAGTTCAGGAGGCTAGCAGTCTGAGTTCAAAGTGCCAGATCTAGGATATGGGTGAAGTCCCTTCAACCTTGGTCTTAAGCTTTGCCTCTTGCTCTTGGCTCACTGGAGCTGGAGGCATCTCTTAACTCAGGCAACTGGTGGCTACTGAGGCTGACAAATCCAATGTCGACAAATGGCACAGTCCCAAGATACAGGCAACACAGCAGGCCATTAGTTCAAGTCCTGAAACAGTCAAGATCAGCAGGCAACATGGCAGTCCCCTGAGGTAAAGACTCAGCCAAATGCAGGATTCCGATGTGCCAAAAATCATAAGACCTGTCTCAAAGCACCTTGTTATATACTGGAAACAGACCACATACCTAAGGCAGCTACTCAGCTGCTCACAGTAGATTCCACCATGGAGTTGATTACCAGTCTTATCATGGAGAATCATTACATCCAACTGCCCAGCCACTCAAAACCAGGTCCAGCCAAGTTGACACATAACCTCAAGTATGAGAAGGGGCTGGTAAAAGCAAAATAAATAAGGAGCTCTGGTGATGTAGCACCTAAGGCATTTGACTGCTAACCAGAAGGTTGGTGGTTCAAACCCACCAGCCACTCCACAGAAAGAAGACTGGGCAATCTACTTCCATAAAGATTGACTGCCTCAGAAACTCAAAGGGGGTTGCTATGAGTCAGAATTGGCCCAATGGCAGTGAGTTTGGTTTTGGTTTCAGTTTGGTGGTGTAGTGGATAAGGCATTTGGCTGCTAACCAGAAGGTCAGTGGTTCAAACCCACTAGTTGCTCAGCATAGGACAAAGGGGTGATCTACTTCTGTAAAGTTGTGTAACTTCATTAAAAAATGGGCAGAAGACATGAATAGACACTTCACCAAGGAGGATATTCAAGCGGCCAACAAACATATGAAGAAATGCTCACGATCA
>NW_006921643.1:11566007-11568301 GCF_000298275.1 Orycteropus afer afer | reverse complement strand
AAAAAAAAAAAAAAAGTTGTGTAACTTCAGAAACCTAATGGGGTTTTCTATGAGTCAGAATCAACTTGATAGCAGTGATTTTGGTCTTGTTTTTTTGTGTGCATTTGGCTACATAAACTACTGATAGGGGTTAGAGAAAGCAAAATAAATAGATGATATGTCTATCTTAATTTAGCTTTCAATACATTAGAAAAATAAAAGCCAAACACAAAATGGCGTAAAGAGCTACAACCCTCAACCTCATCCACAGCATAGAAAGAGCACTCCATCATGAATATTCTCTTTAAATTTCAATAGCCCTTAACAATTTGGGTTAAATAATACACCATTTTTTTAACATCTTTTTTTCTCTAATTACCTTTCATATGAGGTATTTACATTCCTTTTTGTTATTATTAGCCATAAGTTGGAGCATCTCCCTAGAGTGTCCATTTTCTGAGGGTAGAGATTTTGGAGCTTTGTAACTCTTCTGTTTGTTAAGCAAATGATGGACATTTTCAGTCACCTTATGCAGATACGTAACAAGAAGGTAGAGCCAATGATTGAGAGCTTTGGAATCAAATCCCTGACTCAACAAAACACTAGCTATTACCTAGGTCTTAGTTTTCTCATCTATAAATTGGAGACAATAATTACACCTATCCTTGTTGTAGGGAGCTCTGGTGGTATAGTGCCTAAGACATTTGACTACTAACCAGAAGGCTGGCAGTTCAAACCCACCAGCCACTCCTCAGAAGGAAGATTGGGCAATCTACTTCCGTAGAGATACCTCCTCAAAAACCCAAGGAGGAATCGCTATCAAACTGATTTGATGGCAGTGAGTTTGGTGTTCTCAGTTTGTCCTTGTTGTGAGGGTCATACATATGAATGTTTGTTAGTTAATAGATATGGTATGCTTGGGTTAACCCAGGGTAGCTGCTGTGTTCATTGATGCTGTTCCTTCCCTGGGCACCCTCCCCAAATACACTTAAAAAATCGAGTAACCATTTGAGATTAAGGCAACTTGGAATAAATAGAACATTAAAATATAATACTAATTCTAGAAACAAGCCTGAAGACAGACAGTTCTCATTTTCAGAAAATCTGATTGGGAACAGTCCAGTGTGGTCTTGAGAATAAAAAATTAAGAATAATTGTTCATTTTTTCAGGGAACTTAGCATATGGTTCCTGAAAACAGTTTGCTCTCTGAGTACAAAGTCTGATTCACAGATGGCTTTCCAGGGACATTGTTTAGCTTGAATCAACACTAGTGTGAGTCCCTGGGTTGCGCTACTGTAGAGATCATCTCTGGGAGTGTTGCTATCCTATCCCCTGATTTCTGGGAATAGAAATAGGGAAACAAAAGGCAAATCTCTAACCAGGTTTTGTCCAGGTTTTTAATTGGTGGCAGAGTGTGTGCCTTTGGTAATTCCTCTTTCAAAATGGTTTTGGGCATTTTTCTGCTCTACTCTACAAAGTTATGGTCAACCTATTGATAGGCCAACACACTACATTTTGCCAGTTTCTATAAGGGCCACCTGGAACCTTAAACACTCGTCTTTGAGTGCATTACGATTCTGCTAATTTCAAGAGATGGAAAATTGAACTCAAAGCTAGCTTAACCAAAAACGTGAGGTTATTGACTCATATAACTGAAAAACCAAGGGTTTTCAGAGGGTACAACATCACCATATCTTATTTTTCTCTGTCTCTCTCCTCTGCCTCCCATTGGGTCTTCTTCATTCTCAGGTACACTATAGCACTTCCTGGAGTCTCCTGGCATCTGTCTTCCAGGATGAATTATAGTATAACTAGTGCCTTATAAGTTTGCCAGCCACATCCTCCACTCCCCCTCTTCCATGTACATGTAAGTGTATGATGCCAACTTTTTTACAACAACTTGTTAAAAATATTAACATAGCAGTGCTTTCATGAAATACCTGGGATGTGGGAAGCAGGTTGGCAAACAAATAGAAGGTGCACATTATTTGCATAAAAATGTGGTACAAGCTGAAAGAGAGGACTGGATCCTCAGCCTGACTGCTGTTGGCTTAAAGTGAGAAAATGCTCACCCAATAGCCAATTACCAGGGCTCAAAGCTCACTACCCTTGTGTTGATTCTGACTCATAGTGACACCCATTGGGTTTCCAAGGTTATAAATCTTTATTGAAACAGACTGTCTCATCTTTCTTCCATGGAGCTAGTTACTGGGTCTGAACCACCAACCTTTTGATTAGCAGTCAAATGCCTTAACCACTATAACACCAGAGCTCCTTAATTATCAGGGCTAGCAGAATGGAATTATTTGATATG
>NW_006921643.1:11564422-11565782 GCF_000298275.1 Orycteropus afer afer | reverse complement strand
CAGCCTTCTGGTTAGCAGTCAAGTGCCTCAGGCACTACACTACCAGAGCTCCTAAAAGGAAAAATGGCAATGCTATTACTAACAGAACACAGGGTAACCAGAAATAGGTAAAGAAGGGAAAACTGTTTGCCTGCCAGGCCATGAGGGCTTGAGAAGTGGCAAAACATTTATAGGTTTCTCATACCTTCCTGCTCATCAATCATTTGCTTTCTTCACACCCATTTCCCAGAGCTTCTATCAGAGCATAGAGCTCTCCACAGGCTAAAATTAGAGTTTTGTCAGTGAGCAGAGTTTTAGGGGTGAAAGGGGGAATGGTGGTAGTCAACGTAGAGTAGTATTCTCAGCTCAGAGCTTTTGAAGACAGCTTCCATAAGTTAAGAAGAAAACTTCCAGGAAACCATAAGTTCCTTGTTATTTGAAGAGAAGGAAACAAAAGTCTGGATTTGTCACACTCTGTACTGTCTGATGAAAATACAGAGGGTGCAGCTCTCAAATTTTCCATAATTTAATGTCCTGTCCAAACTGCATAAACAAAATGCCACTGATCTGCTTCCACCAAACACGTGCAGAATTGTTTTCACAATGTTGGACTCCAGTGGATTTGAGCTTGCCTCTGGCAACAAATGACATATGTTTGTAAGGGTCATCTCCTCTGCAAAGTGTTTTCTGACCTTACAGATTGTTGTTCTTGTTTCAGTAATACCAGCACTTATAGTAAAATGTTGTTGTTGTTAGCTGCTAGGATAAATCACAACCTGAAAGAGAGGACCAGAGCCTCAGCCTGACTGTTCTAAGGCTAAAGTGAGCATTTGGTTCCTGAAAGCCTGCCCCAACGCATGGCAACACCTTACGCAATGAAACAGAACTCTCCAGTCCTGTGCCATCTTCGTGATCAGACTCTTGTGATCCAGAGGGTTTTCACTAGCTGACTTTTGGAAGTAGATTGCCAAGCCTTTCTTCCTAGTCCATCTTAGTCTAGAAACTCTGCTGAAACCAATTCACCATCACAGCAACATGCAATCCTCCACAGACAGATGGGTGGTGACTGGGCATGAGGTACATTGACCAGAAATTTAACCCAGGTCTCCTGCATGGAAGATGGAAGATGAGAATTCATCATCGAACTACTGCTGTCCCCTAGTAAGATAGTTATAGTAATATAACCCAAACTTACTGCCTTTGAGTCGCTCCGACTCATAGCCACTCTTCCTTGGGTTTCCGAGGAGGTATCACTATGGAAACTGAGGGACTACACCACCAGAGCTCCCTTAGTTGATGTTTATTGAGCTCATTATGCGCCAGTCATAATGTCAAGTGCTTTATTTGTATTATATCATGTAAGTCTTTTTTTTTTTTTTTT
>NW_006921643.1:11559139-11563957 GCF_000298275.1 Orycteropus afer afer | reverse complement strand
CTATCTAGGATCTCCTACACAGATCCCCCTCCAAGTGGTTGACAGTGGTAGCTGGGCACCATCTAGTTCTTCTGGCCTCATAGTCATATAGGCTGAGGATTGCATGGTGTACCAGTCATTTGGACTAACTGTTTTTGTGAATCTATTTTTCTTCAATCTTCTTTGCTCTGGACATGGAGAAACCCATCATTCATCTAGATGGCTGCTTGAAAGCTTTTAAGATGCTAGTTGCTACTCACTGAAGTAGGATGTAGAACAATGTTTTGTGTAGTATGTTATGCCAATTGAGCTTGATGTCCCCTGTGATTATGGTCTTGAGCTCATAGGTCCAACTACTCACTTCCTCTGGGTAGCTAGCTGTGGCCAAGAGGTTACTACACTATTGTCCTTTGTCAGCTCTACTATATACCTGGGAATTCTTACAGAATGTAGCAATACACTTGTAGAAACATTGTCTGCCAACCATGGTCTTGGGGCACTGCATAGACATACCTAGTAGTTCAGCCTATCCACCCATCTATCCACCCATATATCAATGTATGCCTTCACTGACAACACAGTACTATATGTGCAAAAGGGTTCATCTTTGTACCTCCCATGTACCTCTCCAAGTCTCCCTCTTCTTCAATGGCACTGTGTTGATCACTCACATTTGGTACATTTCCCTTCTCTTCACCCAAACCAATACTTGTCTCTACCTATCTAACAATATTCCCTACCCTACCCTCCCACCCCTGGTAATCAACAAAGAAAATTTCCTTCCATATATAAACCTTTCCCTGAATTGTTACAATAACAGACTAATACAATATTTATCCTTCTGTGATTGACTTTTTTCACTCAGCATAATGTCCTCCAAGTTCATCCGCCTTATGCGGTGTTTTGCAGATTCTACGTTATTTTTTAGGGTTGCATAGTATTCCATTGTGTGTATGTACCATAGTTTGGTTATCCATTCTTCTGTTGGTGAGCACCTATATTGTTTCCATCTTTTGGTTATCGTAAACAGTGCTGTGATGAAGATGGTTGTGCATATCTGTTCTTGTCCTGGCTCTCACTTCTTTAGGATATACACCTAATAATGGAATGGCTCGGTCAAATGGTATTTCTAATTCCAACTTTTTAAGGAATCACCATACTGCTTTCCACAGTGGTTGTACCATTTTACATTCCCACCAGCAGTGGGACTGTAAAATGTTTCAATCTCTCCGCATCCCCGCCAGCATTTGTTATTTTCTGCCTTGTTGAACTTTGCTACTAGTGCTGGGGCAAGATGATATTTTGTTGTTTTGTTTGCATCTCTCTAATGGCTAATGATTGTGAGCATTTCTTCACATGTTTGTTGGCTGCCTGAATATCCTCTTTGGTGAAGTGTCTATTCATATCTTCTGCCCATTTTTGAATTAGATCATTTGTCTTTTTGTTGTTGAGGTGCTGGAGTTTTCTATAAATTCTAGAGATAAGTCCCTTGTCAGATATGTCATTGCCAAATATTTTTTTTCCCAATCTGTAGGTTCTCTTTTGACTCTTTTGGAGAAGTCTTTGGAAGCACATAAAAATTTAATTTTTATAAGGTCCCATTGATCTAGTTTATCTTCTGCAGTTTGTGCAATTTTAAGTTATGCTTGATAGTCTATTTATGCCATACATTAGGGTCCCTAAATTTGCCCCTAGTTTTTCCTTGAGGAACTTTATAGTCTTAGGTTTCACATTTAAGTCTTTGATCCATCTGGAGTTCATTTTTATGTATGGTGTGAGGTACAGATCTTGTTTTACTTTTCTGCAAATGGATCTCCAATTTGCCAGTACCATTTATTAAACAAACATTCTCTTCCCCATTTAATGGATTTTGGCCCTTTGTTAAAGATCCACTGACCATAGGTCAACGGATCTATTTCTGGGTTCTCAATTCTATTCCATCGGTCTATGTGTCTGCCATTATACCAATACCAGGCAGTTTTGACTACTGTGGCTGTATAGTAAGTTTTGTGATCTGGCAGTGTGAGGCCTCCTACTGTGTTCTTCTTCTTCTTCAATAATGCTTTGCTTATCTGAGGTCTCTTTCCCTTCCACATAAAGTTAGTGACTGGTTTTTCCATATCCTTAAAGAATGCTGATATGATCGAGATTGGCATTGCATTGAATGTATACATTGCTTTGGGCAGAATTGACATTTTCACAAGGTTCACTCTTCCTATCCACAAGCATGGTATGTTCTCCCCTTTATGTAGATCTCTCGTGGTTCCTTGAAGTAGTCTTTTATAGTTTTATTTGTACAGGTTTTTGTATCCTTAGTGGGCTTTATTCCCAAGTATTTAATTTTTTTGGTAGCTATTGTAGATGGTATTGATTTCCTTATTTCTTTTTCAGCAATCTCTTTGCTGGTGTAGAGGAATCCAACTGATTTTTGGATGTTGATCTTGTATCCTGCTGTGATGCTAAATCTCTCAATTAGTGTCAGTAGATTTTTTACTGTATCTCTTGGGTTTTCTAAATATAGGATCATATCATAAACAAATAAGGATAGTTTGACTTCTTTCTTACCAATTTGGATGCCTTTGATTTCCCTTTCTTGCCTTATTGCCTTGGCTAGGACTTCCAATACAATGTTGAATAGAAGTGGTGATAGAGGGCATCCTTGTCTGGTTCCTGTTCACAGGGGAATAATTTCAGTCTCTCTCAATTGAGAATAATTTTTGCCTGTTGGTTTTGCATATATGCTCTTTATTACATTGAAGAATGTCCCTTCTATTCCTATTTTGCTGAGAGTTTTGATCAGGAATGGATGCTGGACTTTATCAAATGCATTTTCTTCACCAACAGATATAATCATGTGGTTCTTTTGCTTTGTTTTATTTATGTGGTGGATGACGTTGATTGTTTTCCTAATGTTGAAACATCCTTGCATACCTGATATGAAACCCACTAGGTCATAATGAATTATTTTCTTTATATGTTGTTGGAGTCTATTGGCTAGGATTTTGTTGAAGATTTTTGCGTGCAAATTCATGAGGGATATTGGTCTGTAGTTTTCCTTTTGAGTGATGTCTTTGTCTGCTTTGGGTATCAAGGTTATGCTTGCTTCCTAAAATGAATTAGGGAGGATTCCATTCTTTTGTATGTTTTGTAATAGTTTGAGTAGGATTGGTGTCAGTTCTTCTCTTAATGTTTGGTAGCATTCTTCAGTGAAACTGTCTGGGCCAGGGCTTTGTTTGTTGGTAATTTTGTTATGACTTGTTCAATTTCTTCCTTTGTTATGGATCTGTTCAACTTTTCCACCTCAGTGTGTGTAAGTTTAGGTAAGTGGTGTGCTTCTAGAAATCTGTCCATTTCTTCCAGGTTTTCAAATTTGTTGGAGTACCTCTCTTCATAGTATCCTGATATTATCCTTTTTATTTCAGTTGGTACTGTTGTGATGTCACCTATTTCATTTCTTAATTGTGTTACTTGTATTCTCTCCCTCTTTTCCTTTCTCAAATTTGCCAGTGGTTTTTCAATTTTATTAATGTTTTCAAAAAACCAACTTCTGGTCTGGTTGATTTTTTTCTATTGTCTTTCTATTTTCTGTTTCATTGATTTCTGCTTGAGTCCTTATTATTTCCTTTCTTCTGATGACTGTAGGCTTTTCTTGATGTTCTTTTTCAAATTGTTGGAGATGTTGGTTTAAAGTGTTGATTTTGGCTCTTTCTTTTTTGATGTGTGCATTTATTGCTATAAATTGGCCTCTGATCACTGCTCTGCTGTGTCCCAAAGATTTTTGTATGTTGTGCTTTCATTATCATTTGATTCAAGGAATTTTTGAATTTCCTTTTTTATTTCTTCTCTTATCTAGTCTTTCTCAAGGAGGGTGTTGTTCAGTTTCCATGTGTGTATTCTTTTTCCATTGATTTTCCTACTGTTGATTTCTAATTTGATAACATTTTGATCTGAGAAAATGCTTTGCAGTATTTCAATGTTTTTAAATTTATTAAGGCTTGTTTTATGGCCTAACATATGGTCTATTATGGAGAATGTTCCACTTGCACTGGAAAAGAATGTATATTGTGCTCTTGTTGGGTGAAGTGTTCTGTAGGTGTCTATAAGGTCAAGTTGTGGATTGTATTGTTTAATTCTTCTGTGTCTTCGTTGAGTTTTTTTCCAATTGTTCTATCTTTGAAAGTGGTGTATTAAGTCTCCATTATATCTGTATAGTCATTTATTTGCCTTTTCAACTCATTTAAAGTCTGATTTATGTATTTTGGGGTCCTTTCATTGGGTCTATAGATATTTATCATGGTTATGTCTTGTTCAATTGATTCTTTAATTATTATATAATGTCCTTCCTTGTCTTGTATGGTGGTTTTTGCCTTAAAGTCAATTTGATCAGAAATTAATATTGCCACTCCTGCTCCTTTACAGTTGCCATTTGCTTGATATATCTTTTTTCAACATTTGATTTTTAGTCTATTTTTGTCTCTGTCTTTAAGGTGTGTCTCTTGTAGACAGCATATTTGATGGGTTTTGTTTTCTTATCCAGTCTGCAACTCTCCATCTCTTGAGTGGTGCATTTAATCCATTTACAATCAGTGTAATTATCAACAAGTATGAATTGGTTGCTGTCATTTTGTTATGTGTCTTTTCAAAGTGCTTGTGGGTTTTTTTTTTTTCCCCATATAATTTTCTGTGCTGAGCTCATTATTTTTATGAATTATGTTATCATTTCTTTTGTTGATATTGCTTTACTATTTGCTAAATATTTGTGTTTGTCCTCTTTTTTACTGTGATATGGATGTTTATCATTTTTCTTTGAGGTTACCCTGTGATTTATAATTTTCTCCC
>NW_006921643.1:11556212-11558083 GCF_000298275.1 Orycteropus afer afer | reverse complement strand
ATTTTGTCATTTTGTTCTTGTATTTTCTTCCAAAATTCTTCTGGGGTTTTGTCTGTATTTTCCTTAATTTTGTCAGTGTTTTCCTTGGTTTGTCTCTCAATCTTTTGAAGACACCTAGATATAATTCTTTTGAATTCCTTATCAATTCCAATGCTGCTTTTTTCTCAGGGATGTGTTCTGGGTCTGTATCCTGCTCTTTTGTTTTACCACTTTATCTTGCTTCTTTGTGTGGGCTGTGATGGTCTATTGTCCCTGAGATATTATGACATTGTTGTATTTCGATCTCTTTTAACTGTTCATGAAGAGCAGTTAAGGGTGAGTCAGGCTCTTCTTCATGGTCATTTATTGTTGATGAGTTGGTGGAGAAGGAAGTGGTGTTTCTCACTCAATAAGTGGAGCTGCAGGTATGGTTGCATTTTATGTGCACAGTTCCTGTCTCTGACTCAGTTAGACTAAAACAACAATTGATAAACCATCAAAAAAGTAAAACCAAGCAGACAAAAAAACAACACATAAACACACAAGAACAATCACCAAAAAAGGAAAATTAAAAAATGCAATATCTGGCAATAAGAGAAGAATGGTAGAGAAGGAGAATAATGAAGAAAAAAATGGGAAAAAATGCAAAAAGAAAAACAAGGAACAGGGTTAATGACAAGAAAGAAAAAAATTGGGACCAGGAACAGGGAAGAGAGAAAAAGCTAAAAACTACAACTCAGGAAGGGAGGAATAAAGAATAATAATAAAAAGGACAATAATAATAGTAATAATTTTAAAACAGACAAAAACTAAAAAAAGGGGGAGGGATGGATCTGGGCAGGGCGGGACAGGGCACCCAGGCTTCATCCAAGCACATAGACTGGGATGGAATTCCTGTCAGCCCAGAAGGTGTGTGGGAGTGAGGCTTGGCCACACCTCTGTTCACCAACAGGGCATGGTATATAAGAGTAACAAGGGGAATATCGCACCTTTCCAGTTGTTGGCATCTGGAATGTCCTTGTGGTTCCCAGCAAGTGGAGCCTATTCTTAACTCCCTGGAATCTAGGAGAAAGCTGTCACTTTATATATCCAAAATGGTCTAACCACTTGTAAACAGTCAAAATGGCTGCGCTCTCTGGAAAGGCAAAATTCCACAGCTCAGCCCTCCTTCCTCTTCACTGTTTCCCCTTTTATTCACCAGCCACCAGTGAAATCTTCCATGCAGTCCCTGGCTAGCAGGGCTGATTTTTAGGTTAATTCTTATGTCCTGCCACCACTCAGCAATATACAAGCTGTCTGTGCCATCAGGTTCGCTGCCAGATTGTAGCTCTGTATGTCTCCTTTTTTGGTATTTTCATGCACATTCTTCTACTAGTTGGAGTTTAGTCCACTTCTATATCCTTCCCTTCAAAGCTCAGGCTCCAGGATTATCTTCTGCATCTGTGTTAATTGGTTCCCCTTTTCTTTGTTGAAGAGGGTCTGTGCAGTCTTTCTGCATATTCCACCATCTTACCAGAACCCCCTATATCATGGAAGTCTTATACCACACCATTAATTAGGTATTATTTCCATTTTACAGAGGAGAAACATGAGGCACAGGGAGGTTAAATAACTTACCAACAGACACAGAACACTAAGTAATAGAGCTTGTCTTGTCTTATGGATTGAATTGTGTCCTCCCAAAATGTGTGTTGTAAATCCTAAACTCCTATACCTGTGGGTATAATCCCATTTGGGAATAGACCTATATTTATTATGTTAATGAGGCCCATATCACTATATGCTTGTCTTAATATAATCACCTTTAAGATATAAAAAAGCAGATTAGGCATGAAGAAGGAAGCACACAAAAAAAGGTGAGATTTATACCACAAGAAGATCACCAAGGAACA
>NW_006921643.1:11550750-11555860 GCF_000298275.1 Orycteropus afer afer | reverse complement strand
GCTACCAGAGCTCCCTCCTGAAGTATAAAGAAATAAATTTCTGTTGTAGCAGCACTAAGAAACTAACACAAATTGCAAGCCATTTGGTGTGCCTATCCACCATGTTACTTGACAATGCTTACTCCTACTATGTTGTCTTGTTGTTAGATGTCATCGAGTTGGTTTCAGTTCATAGCGACCCTGTGTACAACAGAATGAAATAGTGCCCAATCTTGTGCCATCTTCACAATCATTGTTATGCTTGAGCCCATTGTTGCAGCCATTGTGCCAATCAATCTCATCAAGGGTTTTCTCCTTTTTTGCTGATCCTCTATATTACTGAGAATGATATCCTTCTCATAGAACTGGCTCCTCCTGGTAACATGACCAAAGTACAAGAGCCATTCTCACTTCTTAGGAGCATTCCATCTGTACTTCTTCCAAGACAGATTTGTTGGTTCTTCTAGCAGTCCATGGTATATTCAATAGTCTTTGTCAGCACCACAATTCAAATGAATTAATTCTTCTATGGTATTCTATGGTATTCCTGGGAGTTCTGGTAGCATAGTGGCTAAGACACTTGCCTGCTAACCAGACGGCTGGTGGTTCAAACCCACCAGCCACTCTTCGGAAGGAAGGTTGGGCAGTCCTACTTCCGTAGTGATACTGCCTCGGAAACCCAAGGAGGGGTCGCTATGAGTCGGGTTTGACTCGACGGCACATAACAACAACAACAACATGGTATTCCTTGTTCATCGTCAAGTTTTGACATGCATATAAAGCTAATGAGAAGGCAGTGGATTGGGTCAGGCACATCTCAGTCTTCAAAATAGTATTTTTGCTCTTTAACACTTTAAAGAAGTCTTTTGTAGAATATTTGTCCAATGCAATATGTCATTTGATTTCTTGACCACTGCTTCTATTGGTGTTGATTATGAATCCTAGTAAAATGAAATTCTTCACTGTTTCAATCTTTTGTCCATTTATCATGATATTGCTTTTTGGTCCAATTGTAAGGATTTTTGTTTTCTTTATGTTGAGATGTAATCCATACAGACAGTTGTAATTTTTTATCTTCCTCAGTAAGTGCTTCAAGTCTTCTTCACTTTTAGCAAGCAAAGTTGTGTCATGGGCATATCGCAGATTGTTAATGAGTCTTCCTCCAATCCTGATGCTTCATTCTTCATATATTCCAACTTCTTGGGTTGTTTGCTCAGTATGCAAATTGAATACATATGATGAAAAGATATAACCCTGATACACACTTTTCCTGATTTTAAACCATACAGTATCTCCTTGTTCTGGTCAAATGAGTGCTTCTTGGTCTATGTATAAGTTCTTCATGAGGAAAATTAGGTGTTTTGGAATTTCCATCCTTCACAATATCATCCATAATCTGTTATGATCCACATAGTCAAGTGCTTTGCATAGTCAATAAAACACAATGTGATAGTTGGAGCTGTGTGTCAACTTGGCTGGACCATAATTCTGTGTGGTTTAAGCTGTTGTGATGTAGTTATTCCCATGATGGGATCATATGATTGTGTTTTGAGCAGCCAATCTGTTGAAAGGGAGTTTCCCTAGGGGTGTGGCCTGTTTCCAGTATGTTTATGGACATCCTGGGAAAAGAGACATTCCTTTGTGGATCGGGATTCTGTTGTGCTGCCTACAACTGTCCATGAGCAAAGAATCCACCATTCGGCCTGGAGATCTTGAATTCATCATTCATTGGAGTCAACAGCCAGTACACTGCCTTCCAACCTTGAGCTCCTCAGGGCCTGCAGCTGCAAGAGTCAGGAAAAGCCTCCAGCTTGACGTTTGATCCAAGAACTTTGGACTTGCCAGCTTCTATAAGTGTGTGAGCTATTTTCCTAAGATAAATTTCTCTCTTTCTATCTATCTATCTATATAAGCTTTACTGGTTTTGTTTCTCTAGAGAGCCCAGTCTAACACACACAAGTAAACATCTTTCTAGTATTCTCTGCTTTCAGCCAAGTTCCATCTGACATCAGCATTGACATCCCTCATTTCAAGTCCTTTTCTGAATATGGCTTGAGTTTCCAGCAGTTCCCTGTCAATGTACTGTTGCAACTATTTTTGAATTATTTTCAGCAATATTTTATTTGCATTGTGATATCAATGACATTGTTTGATAATTTTTGTATTCCATTGAATTACTTTATTTTTGAATGAGCACAAATATGGATCTCTTCCAGTCAGTTGGCCAGTTAACTATCTTCCAAATTTCTTGGCATAAATGACTGAGCACTTCCAGCGGTGCATCCCTCTGTAGAAACATCTTAATGGGTATTCCATCAATTCATGAAGCCTTGTGTTTCACCAATTCCTTCAGTTCAACTTAGACTTCTTTTAGTACCATTGGTTCCTGATTATATGCTACTTCTTGAAATGGTTGAACATCAACCAATTCTTTTTAGAGCAGTGACTCTGTGTATTCCTTCCTATTATAGTACATATCAATAATTAACAGTTATTAAACTCTCACCATGTACCACATAATGTGCTAACTGTTTTACAGGTATTATTTCCTTTAGTGTTCCCAATAACTTTGTGATGTACAAACAGGAATTATCCCCATTTACAATGAGGAAATTGAGACTTGGAAAAGCTAAGTAACTTGCTCAAAGTTACAGAATTCAAGTATGAAATCTGATAATCAAGTTCACGCTCCTAACTATGAATCCATATAGCCTGTTCCCTTTAACCTTCACCTCACTGTGCTATAGATGCCAGTCTTCCCCACTAGACTGTGAAATCCTTCAGGCAGGAAACATGTCTCATTCATGTAGCTCATAAAGGGTACTTTAAAAATGCCTTATTTATTAGTTGTTATTTTATTTGGTGCTAAATATAGTGCTTGGCACACACACAAAGTTCTCATTATAGAGTAAGTAAATGGATGAAAGGATTAAAGAGATTGTGAGTGATGGCTATGGGGTCAGAAAGAATAACATGTCTCCATAGATTAGAAGTCAGATAAATCATCTGTCAGGAGGTTGAAACCATGGCATGAGCTTTGGAAAAGTCAGTTCAATCCAAGTGACTTTGTCTCAAAATTAACATGGCTTGATCTTCACTAGTCCACCACAAATAACACAGGACTATAGTTACTTCCTTGTCATGGTAATAGCCACCATTAAAAATAAATTCAAACAAATCATAAGCACAGGTCTTGTATAAATTCTTACATGGCAGATTCAGTCCTCAAGAAGGTTATTTCTGGTCTAATCTTTGCTGGGTTTCTACTCCCCTGAACTTTAGCATTTCTCTTTACATGAATTTCACAGAAAATGCCATTAATACAGAAACTAATTCACCTTCCTGAGAGCCAGGCTCTCTAAAATCCACCATGAGAAGGTACTTGGCACTCTATAAATATGTGTGGAATAGACATGAGACCAAAGAAGCAAATGAACCTTTTCTCAGGGGACTGAGAAATCCCTTCCAAAGAGAGAGAGAGAGAGAGAGAGAAACCCTGAAGCACACAATTAAAGGAGGCTGTAGTTTCCAGCCAGCTGGAGAGGCAACGGACACAAATAACTAGAGATGTGTTTGGGAAGAACTTCTTTGGGAACCTGAGGTGAGGCCAATATGGTATCATGCCCTTACTTGCAAAACAAACTTGAAACGAGTCCATATTCAAACAATTGTGGTTTCTTCGAGCTCAGGAGACAGCTGTCTGGAAAAATGACTCACCAGAGAAGTTAACTGTATTATAGATGTTGCCTTGAAAGCAAGTTATCCACATGTGGGAATGAGTTACTTAATCTGTTATGGGAACAATAGATGATATTTGCACTAAATCAAAAGAACCACTATGCAGTCAACCATTGAATATTGAACACTCATGCCCTATGCCCCAGTGGGAAGATTTGCTCAGTTTCTGTTTATTTATTGACCTCCACTTTTCACTTATATTTTCTAAGTATTCTGAGACAGCAGACATAGGCTTATTTTACAGACATCTCATCTTATGGCTGACATCAACAGCTGCCCATCTCTCAGCCTTTCCTCTTTGCTTTTCTTACTAGCAGAACCCTGACTTTGGGCATTCTTTCTCCGTGGCTATGTGTGCACACTCCCAAGGATGTGTCAGTTCATCTAGGTGCATTCTGCTTTCCAGCTATTGGTGCAAACGTGAACTAACTTAGACAATGAGATATAAGTGTATGGCTATGAAATATTTTTTCCTCCCTGATAAAAAGGTATGTGGAAGAAAATGCCCAACTATTCCATTGCTAGGTGTCTTCATCTTGTCTACATTAACTCCTCAAACCATTGAAGCAATCTTGCTACCATGAGGGCCAAGTCTCCCATACCTCATGGGCAGCACAGCAGAAAGATGGTAAGCACCATTGTTCTTGATGTTAATATTGTACCCAAAATAATCAAACTTACTTACAGACTTAATGCTGTATTCGATGATAAATTCCTCATTAGCTCAGCCATTTTGGCTGAAGATATTACTTGCTTTTCTGATATAGTTGAGTCTAATGTTTATTTCAATGCAATTTTCATTTTTCTTTTCTTAAATATTCCTGTTCTGGCAATCATATCTTGTGTCTTTTGAGAAAGTAAGGCTAACATGGTAGACATCTCTGTATAGTCCAAATGCAACATCCAAAATCCATGAAGAATTAGCAAAGAAGAGTGCAAAAAATGGGGGGGGGTGGCATTTGGAAGCAATCAGGCATAGAACATGATGGCCCTTGAGACCAAAAGAACTAGATGTGCCTGGATACCAATACCAACCACTCAGGAAAGGATTGAATCTGGAGATGCTGGATATAGTAGGAGGAAAAATGTGGAACAAAATCCAAAAACTCAATAATGACCAGAATTACTGGTTGGATGGAGTCTGGTGAGACCCCCAATACTATGGCCCTGGAATACATTCTGCGCCTAGAATAAAACTCACTCCCAGGGGCTGGCTCTCAGCCCAATAGTTAACAAGCTATACATGCAGACCACTCAACTCAGGATGACACACCTGCATACTCTGTGGAAATACATCCCTTGGAGCGATGGATCACAGGGCACCAGAGGGGCAATATTCATAGGAAGGAAGTGCAGGACAGGCAGGAGTGCATAATTATGAGGGGCACCAGGG
>NW_006921643.1:11548441-11550350 GCF_000298275.1 Orycteropus afer afer | reverse complement strand
AACATAAAGAAAACAAAAATCCTCACAACTGGACCAATAAGCAGCATCACAATAAATGGAGAAAAGATTGAAGTTGTCAAAGATTTCATATTACTTTGTTCTACAATCAACATCAATGGAGGTAGCAGTCAAGAAGCCAGATGATGTATTGCACTGGGCAAATCTGCTGCAAAAGATCTCTTTCAAATGATGAAGAACAAAGATGTCTCCTAGAAGACTAAGGTGTGCCTAACCCAAGCCATGGTATTTTCAGTCACCTCGTATGCATGTGAGAGCTGGACAATGAATAAGGAAGACTGAAGAACAGTGGATACTTTTGAGTTGTGATGTTGGTGAAGAATATTGAAAGTACCAAGGACTGAAAAAAAAAAAAACTAACAAATCTATCCTGGAAGAAGTACTGACAGAATGCTCTTTGGAAGCGATAATGGCCAGACTTCATCTCACTTACTTTTTTCATGTTGTCAGAAGGTATCTTTCCCTGGAGAAAGATATCATGCTTGGTAAAGCAAAGGGTCAGCAAAAGAGGGGAAGGCCCTCAACGAGATGGATTGACACAGTGGTTGCAATGACGTGTTCAGGTATAGCAAGGATTGTGAGGCTGGCACAGGACTGGGCAGTGTTTTGTTCTGTTGTACATAGGGTCACTATGAGTTGGAGCTGACTTGATGGCACCTAACAACAACAACAACAATGGGCCACATGGCCTCTGTTGTCACTACTCAACTCTGGCATTGTAGCATTAAAGCAACCATAGGCAATATATAAGTAACTGAGTGTGGCTGTGTACCAAGCTTTATTTACAAAACAGGGTTGTTGTTGTTGTTGTTGTTGTTATTGTTAGGTGCCATCAAGTCAGCTGTGGCTCATAGTGACCCTATATACAACAGAATGAAACATTTCCTGGTCCTGCACCATCCTCACAACCCTTGTTATGCTTGAGCCAATCTTGGTAGCCACTGTGTCAATCCTTCTCATTGAGAGTTCTCCCCCTTTTTTCTCTGATTCTCTACTTTACCAACCATGATATCCTTCTCTAGGGAATGTCCCCTTCTGACAATAATGACTGAAGTAGGTGGGATGAAGTCTGGCCATTCTTTCTTCCAAGGAGCATCCCAGCTACACTTCTTCAAAGACAGATATTTTCATTCTTCTGATAGTCCACGGTATTTTCAGTACTCTTCACCAACAGCACAATTCAAAGACATCATCTTCCTTACTCATTATCCAGCTTTCACATACATATGAGGCAATTAAAAATACCATGGTTTGGGTCACAAGCACCTTATTCCTCAAAGTGACATTTTTGCTTCTTAACATTTTAAAGAAGTCTTTTGTAACAGATTTTCTCAGTGCAGTATGACAACTGATTTCTTGACTGCTGCTTCCATTGGAGTTGATTGTGGCTCAAAGTAAAATGAAATTCCTAACAACATCAATCTTTTCTCTATTTATCAAAATGTTTATTGGCTCAGTTGTGAGGATTTTTATTTTCTTTATGTTGAAGTGTAATCTATACTGAAGGCTGTAGCCTTTGAACTTCATCAGTAAGTGCCTCAAGTCATCTTCACTTTCACCAAGCAAAGTTAAGTCATCTGCATATCACAAGTTTTTAATGAATCTTCCTCCAATCTTGATACTATGTTTTTATTCATATACTCCAGCTTCTCAGATAATCTGCTCAGCATACACACTGATAGAGGATACACACCCTCCCTGATTTTAAATAATGTGTATCCCCTTGTTCTGTTTGAACAACAGCTTCTTGGTCTATATACAGGTTCCTCATGAGCACAATTAAGTATTTTGGAATTCCCATTTTCTCAGTATTATCCTAATTTGTTATGATCCACATATTCAAATATCTTTGCATAGGCAATAAAACACAAATAAACATTTTTCTGGTATT
>NW_006921643.1:11545636-11547426 GCF_000298275.1 Orycteropus afer afer | reverse complement strand
TGTTAGCACTTAGGCACCCACCACCTGTCTCCTGGTAATAGAGAATGAGGGTGTGTGCACAGATCACTGTTAGCTGTTCATAAAGAGCTGTTGATGGTGAGTTGAGCTAGTATTGGTTTCTGTCTAACATTGGTCAGTTGTTGCAAAAGCAAGTGGTGCTCCTTACTCAGTGGGTGGAGCCGCAGGAAGTGCAAAAGGAAAAACAAGGGATGGGGAAGAGAAAGAAAAAGAAGGGAATCAGGAAAAAGGAAGAGAAAAAATAAAAATAAAAACAAGAACCAAGGATGGGAAAGAGAGAAAAATAAAAAGGAAGAAAAGTGGAAGATAAATAGAATAAACACAAACACTCAAAAACAGAATTGTGAAGGACAGGGCATGGCACCCAGGCTCTGTCAGAGCACAGACCAGAATGGAATTCCTGCTGGTCACAAAGGTGGATAGAGGTGGGGGATGGCCACATCTCTGTTCACCAAGAGGATGTGGGGTGTAAGAACAATAAGGGCAATATTGCACCTTTTCACTTGTCAGCCTCCAGTGCAGCCACCTGTGTTGTCTTTGGCAAATTGTGCCGACTCCTGTATCACCCATCCAGGTAAGAGTGCCAAATGAATATATTCAAAATGGTCACACCAGCCACCTGCAAATATTTGAAATGTCTGTGCCTTTAGGACAGAACCTGTCAGTCCACAGGTCTGTTTATATCCTTCACTGTTTTTCTTCCTAGTTGTCAGGCACAGCCCTAGCCTATGCAGTCCTTGGTGATCAAAGCCGATGCTTAGGTTGCCACTGGAAAATATTCAAAATGGTTGTGGCATCAGGACAACAGGCAGTCTGTTGTTCCATTTGTCTCCTTACTCACTGTTTCATTCAGGTTCTTCTACTAGTTGGTATTTAATCTACTTCTTTATACTGCCCTTCAAAGCTTAAAGTTCCAGGATCATCTTCTATATCAGTTTCAACTGGTTTCTCATAGCTTTTTTGCAGAGCATCTGTGTAGCTTGTCTGTTTATTCTGTCATCCTGCCAGAACCTCCTACAATGGTGAATTTAGGACATTTCCAGATAAACAAAAGTAAGGGAATTGTAAACACCAGACAAACTTCATAAGACATTCCAAAGGGAGTCCTTTAGAAAGAGAACCAACAGTAGTAGACAACATTCAGAGATTAAGACACACAACAGAGGGTTCCAGCAAGATGGCAGACTAGGCATAAAGACTGAACAGACCCTCTTCAACAAAGAAAAGGGAAACCAATTAACACAGACACAGAAGATAATCCTGGACCTGAGCCTTGAAGGGAAGGATATAGAAGTGCACTAAACCCCAGCTAGAAGAAGAATTTGCTTGAAAATACCAAAAAAGGATACATACGGAGCTGCGGTCTGGCAGTGATCCTGAACGATCCTGATGGCACAGACCCTTGGAGATTCCCGAGTGGTGGTAGGACTTAACAATTAACCTAAAAATCACCCTGCTAGCCAGGGACTGCACGGAGGACTGTGTATGGTGGTTGGGGAACAAACAGAGAAGGTGAAGAGAAAGATGGGCTGAGCTGTGGAATTTTGCTGGTCCGGAGGGTGCCGCCATTTTGAAGGTTAAAAAAGGGGCTTGACTATTTTGGATATTTAAAGAGACAGTGCTCTCACAGATACCTGTGGTGGTAGGATTTAAGAATTAACCTAAAAATCACCCTGCTAGCCAGGGACTGCATGAAGGACTGTGCATGGTGGCTGGGGAACAAACAGAGAAGGTGAAGAGAAAGGTGGGCTGAGCTGTGGACTTTTGCTGGT
>NW_006921643.1:11540302-11542240 GCF_000298275.1 Orycteropus afer afer | reverse complement strand
TTGAACTGCCAGCCTTCTGGTTAGCAGTCAAAAGTCTTAGGCATTACACCACCAGAGCTCTTGACCTAGCTATAGCAATATCCAAAATAAATAAACCTATAAGACTGAAAATAGGGAAAAGACTGAAAATAGGGAACAAGAGATATCAAGTTGTAATTGAGGATAACTACACAGCAAAAAGAGAGAATAAATAGTTTAGTTTTGGAACTTCCAAATGAAGAGAAATCCAAGATGATAGAAAGGTAGAATGGAGTGGGAAGAAAGTAATAAATTACAGAATAACTTCAAAGAAAATTAATAAACCTCACAAGAGTAAAAAAGAAGAAGATCATAAAGACTCAGTAAACACTAAACCAACAGTAATGAGTTAAGTAATAAGCAAATTTGTAAACAAAATGAATTCAGCACAGAAAAAGGTATGGAACAAAGAAATCATAAGAACAAAGAAATCATAAGCATCACATATAAAAAAAAAAAAGCAGAAGTGAAATCACAACAGTAAATTCATACTTATTGGGAATTACACTGAATGTAAATTTAATGCATCAGGTAAGAAAGAGAGAGTAGCAGAATGGGTAAGGAATCAAGACCCATCAACATGCCTCCTACAAGAGACACACCTTAGACACAAATTAAAAATAATTTAAAAATCAAAGGATGGAAAAACATACTTTAAGCAAATGGGAACCAAAAAGAATAGGAGTGGCAATATTAATTTCTGATAAAATAGACAGTAGAGCAAAAACCAGCAGAAGGGACAAGGAAAGACATTATATAATGATTAAAGGGTCAATCCAAGGAGAGGCCATACCATAATAAATACCCACATGCCCAATGAAAGAGACCCAAATTATATAAATCCAACTTTATTAGAAGTCAAAAGAGAAATAGACAACTCAACAATAATATCAAAACTCACTGCTGTCAAGTCAAACCCAACTCATAGCAACCCCTCCATGGATTTCTGAGGCAGTATCACTATGGAACTAGATTGCCCAATCTTCCTTAGGAGACATTTATACACTACTTTTGATGAATGACAGAACAACTAGAAAGAAAGTGAAGGTATAGAATCAAGTAGGTTGACCTCATAGACATATACAGAACACTCCACCCAACAATAGCACCACATGCATTCTTTTCCAGTGGATATGGAACATTCTCTACAACAGACCATATGTTAGGCCATAAAGTAAAGCCTTAATAAACCTTAAAACATCAAAAAGCTACAAACTATCTTCTCAGATCACAAAGTTATAAAATTAACAATCAACAACAGGAAGATCAAGGGGGAAAAATATCAAATACATCGAAACTGAATAACATCCTGCTTAAAAACTACTGGGCAATAGAAGAAATTTAAAAAAGAAAGAAAGAAAAATCCTTGAATCAAATGAAATTGAAAACACAACACATCAAAATCTTCGGGATGCAGAAAAACAGTGTTCAGAGAACAACTTATAAAAATAAATGCACGCATCAAAAAAGAATAAAGAACCGAAATCAACCCCAGTAATTTAAAAAAAAAGAGCAGAAAAAAAATATATATATAGTCACTAGAAGGAGAAATAACAAAGATTAGAGGAGAAACAATTGGCACAGAAAAAATGAAAATAGAAGTAACAAGACTAGTAGTCAGTTTTTTGAAAGAGTTAGTAAAATTGATGATCCACTGGCAAATTCAACAAAAGTAAAGTAGAAGAAGAAAATGCAAATTATATGAATTAGAAATAAAATAGGTGATATCACAACAAAACCAACTAAAATAAAAAGGATAGTGATAGAATACTATGAAGACCTGTACTCCAACAAATTTGAAAATCTAGAAGAAATGAGCATATTCCTAGAAACACACAGCCTAACCAAACTAACCACCTGAGGTAGAAAGTTTTAAAAGACCTGTAATAAAAGGAGCTCTGGTGGCATAGTGTGTAAAGC
>NW_006921643.1:11523732-11540087 GCF_000298275.1 Orycteropus afer afer | reverse complement strand
CCCTGGACCAGATGGCATTATAGAAAAATTCCACCTCACATTCAGAGAAGAAAGCAATTCTACTCAAACTATTGCAGAGCATAAAAAAGGAAGGAATATTCCCAAATTCATTCTTTGAAGCAAGCATAAACCTGGTACCAAAGCCAGGAAAAGATACCACTGGAAAAAATATATATATAAACCAAAATCCCTCATGAACTTAGATGCAAAAATTCTCAAAAAAATCATAGCTCACAGAATCCAACAACATATCGAAAATAAATAAATAAATAAATGTCCAGGTGGGGTTCATAACAAGTGTGCAAGGATGGTTCAACATTAGAAAAACAATAAATGTGATCCACCATGTAAATAAAACAAAGGAAAATAATCACATGAGCATATCAATCAATGCAGAAAAGGCATTTAACAAAACCTAACACTTATTCCTGATAAAAATACTCAACAAAGTAGGAATAGAAGGGAGATTCCCCAACATAATTAAAGGCATATACACAAAACCAATAGTCAACATTATTCTCAACAGAGACTGAAAACATTCCTTTTGTGAATGGGAAGCAGGCAAGGATATCCTTCATCACTACTTCTATTCAATACTGAATTGGAAGTCCTGTCCATAACAATAAGGTAAGAAAGGGAAACAAAAGGCATCTTAATTGGCAAGGAAGAAGTAAAACTATCTCTATTTGAAAATGATATGATCCTACACATAGAAAATCCCTGAGACTCAGGAAGAAAACTCCTGGAACACAAAGATTCAGTAAAATGGTAGGGTAGATGATCAACACACAAAAATCAGTCAGATTCCTCTATAATAACAAAGAGAACTCTAAAAATAAAACCAGGAAAACAATCCCATTTATAGCCATAAAATACTTAGGAATAAATCTAACCAGAGATGTAAAAGACATCTACAAAGAAAACCACAAAACACCACTACAAGAAAACAAAAGCAACCTACATAAATGGAAGATTATACCATACTCATGGATAGGAAGACTGAACATTGTGAAAATGTCAATACTACTGAAAGTATTCTACAGATATAGAGCAATTCTGACACAGATTCTTTCATCATTCTTTAGAGAAATGGAAAAGCTAATCACCAAATTTATATGTAAAGAAAGAGACCCAGATAAGCAAAATATTACTAGAGAAAAACAAAGTAGGAAGCCTCACACTCCCCAATTTCAAAACCTACTATACAGTTATGGTAGTTAAAACATCATGGTATTGGTATAATAACAGACATGTAGAGCAGTGGAACAGAACTGAGAATTCAGAAATAAATTCATCTACCTATGGACAGCCGATTTTGGACAAAGAGCCAAAATCCAATAAATGGGAAAGAGACATTCTCTTTAACAAATGGTGCAGGCAGAACTGGATATCTATTTGCAGAAAAATGAAACAGGATCCATACCTCACACCATATACAAAAACTAACCCAAGAGGGATCAAAGACCTAAATGTAAACCTAAAATTAAAAAGATCATCAAAGAAAAATTAGAGACAAACTTAGAGGCCCTAATACATAGCATTAATACACTATCAAGGATAACTAAAAATGCACAAACAACAAAAGACAAACTAGATGAAGGGAACTCCTAAAAATTAAACACTTATGTGCATCAAAAGATTTGATCAAAACAGTAAGAGAATCTACAATCTGAGGGGAAAAATGCAGCAACATATAGGACAAGAGACTAATCTCTGAAATTTATAGAAAACTTTGACACTTCAGCAACAAAAAGAAAAATAATATGATTATAATTGGAAAGGCAAAGGACATAAACAGACACTTCTCCAAAGAAGACATTTCAAGCAGCTAACAAACACATGAAGAAATGCTCATGATCTAAGCCATGAGATAGATGCAGGTCAAAATAACAATTAAATATTATCTCACCCCAGCATTATTAGGAAAGATTTAAAGAAAGAAAGAAATGTTGAAAAGGATGTGGAAAGACTGAAGCCATCATACACTCCTGATGGGATTTTAAAATATTACAACCACTGTTTAAAATGGTATAGTGCTTCACTAAAAAGTTGGATGTAGAAATAGTAAATGATCCAAAAATCCCACTACTAGGTATATATTCTACAGAAATAACAGCTGTGACACAAACAGATATATCCACAACCATGTTCCTTAGAGCACTATTCACAACAGCAAAAGATGGAAACAACCTAAGTACCCATCAGCAGAGGAATGGATAACCAAACTATGGTACATACACACAATGGAATACTATACAACACTAAAGAATAATGTAGAATCTTCAAAACAGCTCATAAAATGGATGAACTTGGAGGAAATTATGCTGAGTGAAATAAGTCAATCACAGAAGGGCAAATATTTTACTAGTCCATTATTGCAAAAAGTCAAGGAAATGTTTACATATGGAAGGAATTTTTTTTTTTTTTTTTTTTTTTTTTTATCAGGGATGGGAGGGGAGGGAAAATTTCTAGACAGGTAACAGAAAAGTATTGATTTGGGTGAAGGAGAAGGGAAAGGCAAGTGGCAAACAGAATAACACTAAGGAAAAGAAAGACACAGAGAGGTGCACAAGAGGTACAGACAAGAAACAACAAAGATGAACACTTTGACATACACAATACTGCACTATCAGTAATAACAAAAATTAATCTGCAGGTGGATATATAGGTATACAGCCTAAATGATCACATATGTCTAGGCAAATGGAAATATATAAGTTTAGCAGATAATATTTATACATATGTATTTCTTTGTGCCCTAAGACTGTCCATATATATAATATATCTAATGGGACAAAGTTATGATAACTTTGTAGCCACTGCCAAATACCCTGAGGGAGTGAGTCACTAGGTCCATGGGCTTGGAATAATGGTCACAAGGGACATCAAGCTCAATTGGCATAAAACATGCTACACAAAAACATTGTTCTATATCCTTCTTTGGTGAGTAGCAACTGGGGTCTTAAGAGCTTGCAAGCAGCCAACTAAGATGCAACAATTGGTCTCTCTTCATCTAGTGCAAAGAAGAATGAAGAAAACCAAATACATGGAAACAACTAGTCCATGGGCCTAGTGGACAATGCAAACCTTGGCCTATATGACCCTGAGACAAGACTGGATTGTGCCCAGCTACCACTGTCAACCACTTAGGAAGAAATAAATATAGGAGATCCTGAGTAAAGTGCGAGAAAAATGTGGAACAAAACTCAAAATTATAAAAAAAAAGACTAGGCTTACTGGTCTGATAGAGACTGGTGAAACCTCTGAGACTACGGCCCCTAGTCACCCTTCAGTCTTGGAACTGAACTCTCTCATGGCTTCCAGCCAAACAGTTGACAAACATGTAAGGTGAACACACCTTAGAACAACCAACCATGGGAGACCAGAAGGGCAGCATTTGCACAGGGAGATAGCTCAGAATGTAGGGAAGCACAGAGAAGAAGAACACATGGAAAGGATAACCAGAGAGAGGAAGTGGGAAGAGAACTGTTACATTATGGGGCTTGCAGTCAATGTCATGAAACAAAATGTGTATGAACTGCTGTAAGGAAAAATGAATTTGTTCTGTAAACTTTCATGCAGATTGTAAATAAATATATAAGCTTGTGAGCAAGATACAACTACAGGCTTCTTATAGGGAGCAAATAAGAGTGAAGAAAATCAAAGACATATGGAAACAGTTAGTCCATGAGACTAATGGACCATGGGAACCTCAGTCTACACTACCTTGAGACTAGAAGACCTAGAGAGCTAGATGGTGACTGGTTACCTATGCCAACCACTCAGGAAGGGATCAAATTCAGAGATTCTGGAATGTGGAGGGGGTGGTGGAAGAAAATTCAAAAACATAAAAGTCACTGGAATTACTGGTGAAACAGAGACTGTTGAAAACCTCAAGATTATGGCCCTGGGTCATGCATCAGGCCTAGAATTGGACTCTTTTCAGTGGGTTACCCCTCAGTCAAACAATAACAAGGCTCACAAACTGAATACCTACCGCAGAGAGATGTACCCCTTAGAACATTCAACCATGAGAGATAGGAAGGCCACCATTTTCATAGGAGGATAGCTAGACAGACAGGTAATGCATAGGTAGTGAAGGACACAGGGAAGGGGTAACCACAGAGGAGGAGAGCTGTTCCATTGTCAGGATTATAATCAGTGCCATGAAACAATATGCGTATGAACTGTTGTGTGTAAAATGAAACTGCTTTGTAAATTTATATCCAAATCACAATTAAAAATTGAAAAAATAAATACATGTGAGCAGCCATCTAAGGTACAACAATTGGTCTTTCCCCATCAGGAGCAAAGAAGAATGAAGAAAATCAAAGACAAAGGATTAATGAACCACATAAACCTCAGCCTCCAGGATCCTGAGATCAGAAGAACTAATGGTGTCCAGCTGCTGCTACTGAGTACATTGAAAGGGATCACAATAGAAGCTCTTGGATAGAGTGAAAGAAAACGTGGAACAAAGTCATAAGGAAAACTAGGTTTACTGGTCTGATAGAGACTGGTGGAACCCCGGAGACTATGGCTTTTATTCACCCTTCATGCTAGAAACTAACACACCCCTGTGGCTCAAATTTCAGCCAAAGAATAGACAGGCCTAAACTGTGAACAGTAACACCAGCCAAGTAAGCACTCCTTAGAACAATCAATCTGAAGAAGTTGAAAGGGCAGCATTTGCCCAGAGACAAAGTTCAGAAGGCAGGGAGGAATAGGAAAGAAGGACAAACAGAAATGGAAAACACAGGGAGGAAGTGGGAAGAATTCTGTTACATTGTGGAGATTGCGATCAATGTTAAGAAATAAAATGTGTAAGAATTGTTGAATGGAAAACTAATTTGCTGTCAACTTTTACCCAAATCACAATAAAAATTTACAAATAATAATAATAGTGATTAGCCACCGGTCATTCTGAATGAGGCAAGAAGTTAAAAAAAAAAAAAAAAAAAGAAAAGAAAAGAAAAGAAGAAGGCACATGAGATGGGAGAAATACTTTATTTCCTTGACCTACAAACTAATTCTAGAAAATCTAAAACACCCTCTTTGTCCTGCTGTCTGCTCATTAGAGACTTCTTTTCTGAAAAGAATTGAAGCAGGTAGATCTGGGTCAGATCCAGGTCAAGCTTGAGCCAGGAAATACCTGCTTTATCTAATAATATGAATAAAGGTGAGGAGACTCCAAGCTTGTGTGAAAGATCCTTTTGTTTTATAAAATCTCAGACATGGTGATTTTTCAACCAGCAGTCTGACCATATGAAAGGACTCTTTTACCTGTGCTTCCATGAATGACTTTAGAAAGCCCAAAATATAGTGTACAGATAGAATTAAACATGATTGGTGAAGGAGGTGGAGAGGCAGGAGAAAGAGGTGTATGTGCTTGAGGTTATTTCTTAACATGGGTTAATTCTACGTTTGCCAAAGATTGGATCATCTTCTCCACACCCCTCTATTTGTGAGTCATCCTTACCCTTGACAATTGCCTGGCTGGCTCCCAGCCACTTGCCCAGCCTTTCTCTGGCCAGGAAATCTTGTTTAGAATATGATCTCTGACACTCGACTAAAATTTTTTGTGTGTGTGTGACTCTCCCATGAAACTTCCTCCCAAGTATTTCTTTTAAAACCCCCAAGGTATTCAATGCATAAGGAAAATGTCCTTAAGAAAGGGAAGAGTCACACAGAGAGGGAAATGAAAATGACAAACCTCTTGTTAATGCTTTTACTTTAATTGATCAAAAACTTATTCTTCCACCCAAGGATCAATTTCAAGTGTCCTTAATTCTGTTCTCTCAGCTTTCTAATGGAAGCAGTGAATATCTTTCTTGCTCAGAAAGCAGTGACAGAGTCTACAGACACATGAACCATGGTCAGTTCAGCTGGTCATAGCCAGGTCTCCTCTGCTTATGTGACAGTCATTATGGGCCCCAGTGAAGAATACTATTTTGGTCTAGCCATAACTCCAGCAGAAGTAACAAACAAAAGTGTCTACAAGATCATGTGAATGAGCAACATTGACCAGACAGGAACTACTTGCAACTGGAGCACACTAATCAGTCCCTGCCAAGTATGACCATACAAAAAACAAAGGCCCTAAGTTGTAAGATCTTTTGATTTTTCAAAATACAGAATCTTGAGCTCTTCTAACTTTTAAATGTTGGAGCATTAAAAGAGAGAATGAATGGAGTTAAATGTGTCCACAGGCAAGAGTGGGCCTACAGGCTCACTGGAGAGTCCAGTCTGCCAGTCTTTGATCCCAGGACTCCCTCACCTTCTCTTGGTAATTCCTCTCCAGTGCACAACTATTTAGATAGATGATAGGTAGACAGATGATAGATAGATAGATAGATAGATAGACAGATAGGTCCTCTCCAGTGCACAACTATTTGGATAGATGATAGGTAGACAGATAAATAGGTAGATACTGTCCAATCAACTCTGACTCTTAGCAACTTTTTGTACCACAAAAGGAAATATTGCCTGATTCCGCATCAACCTCACAACAACAGGCAACAGTCAAGCAATCGATAACGTACAACCCATAGTGTACAGCCTGTGAATTGGGATGCCCTCCTCTTAAGGTGTGATTCCAAAGCTGTAGATGCCAAGGTTTCTGAGCTGTACTCGTTTCTTGACCATCACCAACAGGTCCTCTGCTTTGTTCATTCTCCATCCTTTCTGGCATATGTTGTTGTTGGTGTTGTTATGTGCCGTCAAGTTGGGCCCGACTCATAACGACCCCTCCTTGGGTTGCTGAGGCAGTATCACTATGGAGGTAGATTGCCTAACCTTCCTTCTGAGGAGTAGCTGGTGGGTTTGAACTGTCAGCCTTCTGGTGAGCAGTCAAGTGCCTTAGGCACTGTGCTACCAGAGCTCCCATATTGTACATTGGCATATGAGCAGCGTACAAAAAATCAGGTTAACCATTTGAGACTGTCTGCCTCTTTTCTATCATGGTTAACACTTTGGGGATAAGGAAGATAAAAACCTGATTTTTATCAATGAAGACTTCTTCCCTTCTCTACTGAATGATGGAACTTCTTTGTTTACATTTAAAAAGAAATCTCTTGAAATTTGTTTTGTATTGTTTTTGTCTTGGTTGCAACTGTTGGGTTTTTTGTTTTGTTTTATTTTTCTGGTTTTTTAATCTTAAGCTATAGCCAAACTTAAGCTTCAAACTGACTTATGTTTTGTTTTTCCTATTTTATTCCCCAAGGTAGTCATAGAACCAGAGGCAAAAGGTAAAATAAAAATAAAAACACAAGAATATCTATTATTTGCATAACACAAGTTTGCAGTTAATTAGGAAAACCAGATTTTCTTTCATTAATATTCCCTTAAAGAGTTACAGTTGAAAACAAATGAGTCTTGTTAAACTAATAATTTATGTTTAAAATATTCTGCCCATGCCATGAAATTAGAAGTACCCCCATGTTCTTCTTCATAGTCAACCTCTTCCTCCACCTGGCTTTCATCTAGAAAGCATCTATCTCTTTTGTCTCTTTTCTGGGTTGAGAATGGAATTTCCTGAAGCTGGAACCCTCAAGGAAGCAGAACTGGCTATTGGAAGGCTAACTTTGGGAGGAGCAGCACCTGGAAGCATGAATGAGGTTAGATGCAACACAAAGCTTTCTTATGCCCATTGGGCCTTGCTGCTCTTTCCCACACCACTGGAGAGACCAGTCTGCCTGTCTTTCATCCCAGGGCTCCCTCAAATTCTCTTGATAATTCCTCTTCAGCGCATGACTACTTAGATAGATAAATAGATGGACAGGTAGATAGGCAGACAGACAGATAAATACATAGATAGATACTGTCTAGTCAATTCTGACTCTTAGCAACTTTCTGTACAACAGAAGGAAACATTGATTCTGCATCATCCTCACAATGCCAACTTGTTTGAGTCCACTGTTGTGGTTATTGTACCCATCCATCTCACTGAAGGTCTCCTAGCCTCACTGGCCCTCTACTTCATTGAATGATGTCCTTCTCCAGAAACTGATGCTTCATGATGATGTGTCCAAAAGAAGCAAGTCAGAAAAGGTTCTATTGTGATATGTAGGGTTTTCGTTGGCTAATTTTCAGAAGTAGATCATCAAGCCTTTCTCCCTAGTCTGCCTTAACCTGGAAACACTGATGAAACCTGTCCACCATGGGTAACCTTGCTGGTATTTGAAAGACCAGTGGCATAGGTAACTTCCAGCATCACAGCAACACGCAAGTCACCACAGTACAATAAACTAACAGATGGGGGGTTGGTGCAATTATTTGGAGCTGGTTAAATGTTGCCTACAGTGACCTAATGTTGCTTTTGCTATAGATTCCATAATATCGCCTCCTAGATTTATTTTGAGTTCTTCTTTTAAATATTTTTCTCATTATTAAATACATAGAAAATTGTAAAACATTAAATGGATTCTCAGACTTTAATCTATTTCCAGAGATAACTACTGTGAATATTTTGTTTTATTTTCTTAAGATAGTTAAACATAGGCACAATTTTTCTTGCTTCTATGACAGCATCTATTGTAAAACACTCCATTGATTTAATTTCTGCTCTTAGGCCTTAATGATCTTAATGATTCCTTCTTGACTTTTGTCTTAATCCAAATGTCACCATCTCAGATAAACTTTCCCGACTACTTGTTCTTTTAAAGTAGGCATTCCCCCACCTCCTGTCATGCTCTGTCACATCCCCTATTCTGTCTCTTAGGATACAATACTATCTAAAATTACTTGTGTTTCTATTGTTTACATTTAATACAACTGCCCCTATTAGAATATAAGCTCAGGAGAGCAGGGGATTTCTCTGTCTTATTTATTGCTCTATCTTCAGAGGCTAGAACAATGCCTCTGCACTCTTCTAAAACTGTGCTAAAATGACAGCACAAGAGATTTCTTAAAGCTGTCAATACACAAGGACAAAAAGAATGGGAGAGAAGAAAAGTGTAGTGAGGATCAAGGTTAGTGCTAGAAAAAGTATATTTTAGTATTCAAGTGTTCCTATTTACTATCTGTCTTTCTAACCCCAGGGTCCTGGTAAACCTATTTCTCCACAGCCCACACCCTAACTCTGATTTAGTACTCTTTTATTTGGATTCTGCTGATCCTGGCTTTGGTCTAAGAATCATGAGCTCAAGTCTATTTTCCTGCCAGTGAAAAAACGAAAACATCAATTCCTTTAACCCCATCTTGACGGAAATAACTGCTGTTAATATTTTAGAAAACTTCTAATCTTTTATCTTTCTTTCTTTTTTAACATAGTTAAAATTCCAAACCCAATTACATCAAGTTGATTCTGACTCATAGTGGCCTTATAGGACAGAGTAGAACTTCCCCATATAGTTTCCAAGGCTGTAAATCTTTATAGATGCAGACTGTCTCGTTTTTCTCCCTCAGAGCGGCTGCTGGGTTCAAACTCCCAACTTTTTGGTAACCACTCGAATGGTTTAATCACTATGCCACCAAAGACCCTTTGCATAATTAAGATTGCACTAATCTAAATAGATACTGAAGTTCCTAACAGTCTAATAAAATAAAGTAGGTTTTGTATTTGCTTGGAAATTGCTTGTTTGACCAACCAAATAGTATACTTAATAGAAAAGTCAAGTCAATAATGTTGAACGAGATATAGAGGTCAAATGGAAAACAGGTAAAGTTTCTGTTAATTTGTATTTTTAGTATTTCTTATCCTTTGTGTCTTATTAAAAATGACATTTATGTGATTAAAAACAGGTTATTTCCCAGTAGTCCATCTCCTCCTGTTATGTATTTTCCATCTAAATTTGTTACTCCTCAGCTTGTGACACACAAGTCAGTGACTGTGGAAATGATTATAATGTCATTGGAGATTGTAGCTCTAGGGGGAAAATAACCAGCAGGGACAGAATCTTCAGCAACAAAGTTCTAGTGTTCCTGCAGATCTCATTAAGAAGAAAAGAAGGAAGCAGGGTAAGACTATGTGAACTGGCCTCAAAATTCAATCTGGCTTAAGCCTTCTTTTATCCACATCTCTAAAACTATAAGCTTGGAACCTGTAGAGAAACAGAATTGCAGGCTCAAACTATTACACAAGTCTCTGAAATGAGTCAGGGATAATTTTGAGAAATAGATCCATAAGCCATACTAGTTTCTAAGGACCAAAGTCTATTAAATTAGACTAACTTTTTGTTGAGAGCTTTGAATCTGGAAATTTAGAATAGAATATGTCATCTTTAAATGATTGTGATTTTGCTCAGTGAAGAGAAAAATGTTAGTTGACCTTTAGGAGAATGGCTCAAGTTTTAAACAGTTTCCATGTGCATCTTTACTTTCTTCTCTATAGTGGAGCTTCTTGAAGGTAATGTTCCAAATTTATACATTCATAAGAATGGTGAGGTGTCTTCTGCTTCTGGGAATTATGGAATAAGATTCTACTGGACACTTTCCTTGCAGAAAACAACTTTAAGCCTTGACATGATAACAAAGGAGCTCTGGTAGCATAGTGCCTTAGGCACTTGACTGCTAACCAGAAGGCTAGCAATTCAAACCCACCAGCCACTCCTCAGATGGAAGGTTGGGGAATCTACTTCCGTAGTGATACCACCTTGGAAACCCAAGGAGGGGTTGCTATGAGTTGGAGCTGACATGATGGCACATAACAACAACATGATACAAAAACTGGAGCTTCTATAGAGGGAACAGGAACAGACAGACTCTGGTAAAGAGTGCACATTTGGGGAAGGGGAGAAGGGAGCTGTACAAATTAAGCCCTCGTGTTCACCACTTTTAGCTTGAGGCTAAATGAATTGGTACAGTGCACTCAAGGCAGTATGGGTGCTTGTGAATAAATCACAGTCGTTCTGAACAAGGGACCCAGAAACTGAAAATAGTGGGACAAGCTCACAAAAGAAAAAGCTAGAGAGGAAATCCCCAATCTCTTTTTGCCCCTATCTCTGACTGACTCTTGAACTAACCATGTGTGGAACAGACTCAAAGAAGTTAAATTACAGAGAAATGAGCTGAGTGAAACTGTCACCCAAGAAATAGTTAAGAGTTTAAGTCCACAAGGTAACTGCCAGCTAAAATGAAAGATAAAACATATGTGGAGGAAAATAACAGCATCCAGAATCTCCATCCCCTCATAGTCACTATGTTTAGAATACAATAAAAAAATTACCCAATATATGAAAAAGCAAAGAAATGGAACATGTTCAGAAGAGAAAAGAAAATCAACTGAGTCTGACCTTGGAGTGAACCAGCTGTTAGAAGCAGAAGATAAGGATTTTAAAATGGCTATTATAACTTTCCTAACTGATACACATGGTGAATGGAAATATCCTCAGAGAAATAAAAGCAATTTAAAAGGAACCAAATGGAAATTCTAGAATTGGAAAACATATATCATTGAATGGTCTTAAGAGCTGAATGGAGATGTCAAAGAAGACCAAGTGAACTTGAAGATAAATCAATAGAAATTTTCCAACATGAATAACAGAAAGAAAAAAAATATATATTTAGAAGAAAAACTAACAAAACCTAAGAGACCTGTTAAATAATACAAAATATCCCAATATATGTTTAAAAGGAGAAGAGAGAAGAATGGGGCAGGAAAATATTTGAAGAAATAAAGCCCAAAAATTACCAAATATGATGAAAGACAAAATGTATATGAAAGATGATCAGTGAAAACCAAGCATAATAAAGAATCCTACATCAAGGATAATCATATTCAGTCTGTTGAAATTCAAAAGTTAAGAGCAAATCTCAAAAACAGCAAGAGAAAAATGACACATCACATGCAATAATGATCTAATTAATGGTTGACTTCTCAGAAAAAACTATGGAGGTCAAAAGGGAGTGAAACAACATCTTTAAAGTGCTGAAAGAAAAGAAAACTTGTCAAGCAAGAATTCATTATCCAGCAAAGATACCCTGCTATCCCAAAAAAAGAAGGGAAAATAATGATATTTCAGATAAAGCAAAACCAAGTTGTCACCAGCAGACCTTCATTACAAGAAATGTTTACAAAAATCCTCCAAACTAAAGGAAAATAAAACATAAAAGAAACTCATATCCTCAGAAAAGAATGAAGAGAAATGAAAATGGTAAATATCTGGGTAAATATAAAAAAGTATTTTTAATTTTTTCCTTTATAAAACTGATTAAAGTAAAATTGTGACATTGTAGACTCTATAACATAAACATAGGTAATTTAAATAACTATGTTAGCCTAAAGGAAAGGAAGGTAACTATGAACATGTATGAGTAAAATACTTATACAATTTACATGAAGTAGCAAAATATTAACTGCACACGGTTAAGGATATGTATTGTCATCCCCAGAACCACCAAAAATAATGTTAATACAAAGAAGTATAGCTAGAAATCTAATATAAAAATTAAAATATATTTCTAAAACAAATTTCAAAAACAAAACAGGAAAAGAAGCAAAAGGAAAAATAAATTGAAGAAAACAAAAAATTATAAACTCAAACCAACCATCTCAAGAATTATATTAAATATTAAAGGACTAAACACAATAATTAACAGGCAGAGATTGTCAGAATAGATTAATAAAATATGACCCAATAATATGCTATCTACAAGAAATATTCTTTAAATAGAACAATACAGATGGGCTGAAAATGGATGGAAAGAGATATAGCATGCAAACAGTAAGCATAAGAAGATTAATTAAATTCTAACTCAAAGAATGACTGTTGTAGATTTTAATTAAAAATGGTTTAAAAGTTTTCATATTTTCCTAAGATAATTTTCTTGGATTTTTCCATCTTTCTTCTACTATCATTAGTATTTTACATTTATATAGGATTAGTGCTTTCATGTATCTTGTGGTATAGGCAAGGCAGAATGTACCCCCATTTTACAAATGAGAAAGCCAGCAATATAGATATCTATGATTTGGTCTTTCCTAAAGAAACATGAGACCAAAGAATCGTATCTAAACCCAGTCCATCTCAGCTGTCTATGTCTTCCCTCTTCCCTAGTTGAGCATCTTCTGTTGATGACTATTCTCAAGAAGTCCTGGTTTCAGAGACAGAATAAATTGATTGTACATAGAATGGCAGCATGTTTAGGCAGAAGAATGATAGAGATCCTAATCCTAACTCATTATTCTGAATTTTCATTTTTTTCAAGGCAAACTTTTAATAAATGAAAGAGGAAGTAATCTATAAGCAGGGTCTCAGGAAGAGAGAGATCTATCACCATCAAGGCCCCTAGATGAGGAAAAATTTTGCCCATACTTTCAATACCATCCAATACCCATCTCTTTAGGGTGGCCTTTAAGCAATCTTAAAGGAACTTGATCAAAAATGGTCTTGTATAGATGAGAATACTTACTTCTGCTATTTCATTCTTTACTATTTTAAGCTCAAATACATATATGATTTGGAGGATGTTCTATATAGTAGTTTAGTTCTTAGTTCTTAACATGCTGAGTACTAAAATATTACAAGAGAAATCTTTTACAATAAATGTCTGTCTCTGAGCTGGCCACCCATTCTGTTTTTATGACTTACTGCTATAGGGTCTTTATGAATAACACTCAACTTGATGGAAATGGTGGGGTTATTTTGTTGGGCAGAGGGATTGGATGCAGGGGAGAAGTTGATTATCATTTTCAATATATTAAACTTCAAATGTATCATATTTTCCTACAACCCTCAAGATATTCAAGTCACCAAAGTAAAATTATTTATCACTGATCCAGAGAGAAAACATTATGGAAAATTGTTCTTGGGCTAGAAGTTTTTCATTTACAATCTATGGAAGAGCTCTTCTGTGGTCTAACTGAGGATGTGAGTAGATGATTTCTAAGGGACTTAGGATTCTTCTAAGAGTTTTCAAGAAAAAGGTGGTGATTACTGCATTTAGTCTCTATTGTAGCACAAGTGTTCTAATGAGGGCTTTGCATTTGTTATATCACTTAGTGCTCAAAACAGCTTAATGATGCAAGTGGTATTATGTCCATTTTACAGAGGAAGAAATTGAGCCCTCCTTTTTGGTTATTATGGGTGGGAGGGAAGGGAAGGAACATTGCAAAAATAAAATTAATTAATTAATCTAAAAAAAAATTGAAGAAGAAATGGACAAATTTCTAGAAACATACTACTTACCTAAACTAACACAGACTGAGGTGAAAAACAGACCCATAACAAAAGAAAAAAAAATGAACAGGTCATAAAAAATATTACCAACAAAAAACAGTCCTGGCCTAGACAGTTTCACTGGAGAAATCTACCAAGCATTCAGAGAACTGACACCAATCCCACTCAAACTATTCCAGAACATATAAAAGGATGGAATCCTCCCAAATACATTTTATGAAGCAAGCTGCCAAAGGGGCAGGGGGCTGCATCTTCTGACCACCTCCAACCACACAAGAGGAAGACAGAATCACCATCAATAGCCCAAGGCCTATTCCTGTGAGGCCAGACATGCTTCCTCCCTCCAGCCCTTTCATCAACCCTAACATCAACCATTCTTCCCTCAGCACCTACCACCTCTCTGCTGGATTCAGTAATTCACTGCAGTGGCCACACAGACCTCACAGATTATGGGGTTTATTAGTGAAGTACCAGGCTACAGTTCAATTCAGAAACACATTTACTTTCTCTCAGCCGACCATCTCTCAGCCCACAGTCTCTTTCAACTCTCTCTCAGCAGTGCATGTCTCTCAGTGTCTCTCTCCCAGCAGCACATTGTCTCTTAGGAGCTTGTTCCTCTCAGTAACACATCTTTCTCAGCCAGCAGTCAGAGACACCTTCTGCCTCTAGGAGGGCTCTTTTTGAGCTTGGCAGAGTGGCCAAACTAACCAATCATAACATCAGAATTCTAAGCACCTGAGAGATAGCGAACTTCCCAGAACATTGCTTTGTGCCACTCGCGACAAAAATGCCCCAAGTGGATAACTTTAACAATTAGGAGCTCCTCAGTTGCTCATGGCAAATTCCACCACAGAGTTTACAAAGATTTATGGCTAGAAAAGCTATACCAGGTAATTTACTACACCACACAAGCATAACCTTGATACCAAAACCAGGCAAAGATATCACTCAAAAGGAAAACTATAGACCAATATCCCTTATGAATATAGATGTAAAAATCTTCAACAAAATCCTAGCCAATAGACTCCAACAACATATCAAGAAAATAATTCATTATGACCAAGTGGGGTTCATATCAGGTATGTAAGGAGGGTTCAACATTAGAAAAACAATCAACATCATACACCACATAACACAAAGGAAACAAACCAACTGATCATATCTATCAGTGCAGAAAAGCCATTTGATAAAATCCAACACCTATCCCTGATCAAAACTCTCTGCAAAATAGGAATAAAAAGGACATTCCTCAACATTTAGGCCATGTATGAAAAAACAACAGCCAACATTATTCTCAATTGAGAGAGACTGAAACCATTCCCCTGTGAACAGGAACCAGACAAGGATGCCCTCTATCAACACTTCTATTCAACATTGTATTGGAAGTCCTAGCCAGGGCAATAAGGCAAGAAAGGGAAATCAAAGGCATCCAAATTGTCAAGGAAGAAGTAAAACTATCATTATTTGCTGATGATATGATCCTATACATAGAAAACCCAAGAGACTCAGCAAAAATAAATAAATAAGATAACAACTGGAACTAATGGAGAGAGATTCAGCATAGTGGCAGGATACAAGATCAACATCCAAAAATCAGTTGGATTTCTCCACACCAGCAAAAAGATTACTGAAAAAGAAATAAGGAAATCAGTACCATTTATGATAGCTATCAAAAAAAATAAAATACTTGAGAATAAATCTTACCAGGGGCATAAAAGACCTCTACAAAGAAAACTACAAAACACTACTTCAAAAAACCATAAGAGATCTACATAAATGGAAAAACATACCATACTCTTGGATAAGAAGATGAACATTATGAAAATGTCAATTCTACCCAAAGAAATCTATTCATTCAATGCATTCCCAATCCAGATACCATCAACATTCTTTAAGGGTATGGAATAACCAATCTCTAACTTTATATGGAAAAGAAAGAGACCTCAGATAAGCAAAGCACTACAAAAGAAGAAAAAGAAAGTAGGAGGTCTCACACTCCCGGATCTCAAAACCTACTATATAGCCACATTAGTCAAAACTGCCTGGTTTTGGTACAATGATAGACACACTGACCAATGGAATAGAATTTAGGACTCAGAAATAGATCCATCTACCTATGGTCAGCTAACCTTTGATAAAGGGCTGAAATCCATTAAATGGGGTAGAGATTGTTTAACAAATGGTGCTGGCAAAACTGGATATTCATTTGCAGAAAAATGAAACAAGATCTGTACCTCA
>NW_006921643.1:11519560-11522852 GCF_000298275.1 Orycteropus afer afer | reverse complement strand
ACTGTCAAATGATACAACCACTGTGGAAAACAGTATGGCAATCCCTTAAAAAGTTGGAATTAGAAATACCATTTGACTCAGCCATTACATTGTTGTTGTTGTTGTTATTTGCTGTCGAGTCGGCCCTGACTCATAGCAACCCCTCCTTGGGTTTCCGAGGCAGTATCACTACGGAAGTAGGATTGCCAAACCTTCAATATATGCATACCCAGGTTCATTGCAGCACTGTGTATAATAGCCAAAAGATGGAAACAACCTAGCTGCTCACCAACAGAACGGATAACCAAACTATGGTACCTACACACAATGGAACATTATGCAACCCTAAAGAATAACCTAGAATCTGCAAAACACCTCATAATGTGGATGAACTTGGAGGTCATTATGCTGAGTGAAATAAGTCAATCACAGAAAGACAAATATTGTATTAGGCCATTATTGTAAAAAGTCAAGGAAAGATTTATATACGGAAGGAAATTTTCTTTGTTGGTTAGCAGGGGTGAGAGGGGAAGGAAAGGAACACTGCTAGATCAGTAGAGATGAGTATTGATTTGGATGAAGAGAAGGGCAATGTATCAAATGTGAGTGATCAACATGCTGGCATTGAGGAAGAGGAAAACAGAAAGATGCATGAGAGGTACAGACAACAAAGATGAACCCTTTTGCACATACAGTACTGCGTTGTCAGTGATGGCAGACGTTGATCTACAGGTGGATAGATGGATGGACAGGCTGAACTATTAGGTATGTCTATGCAGGGGGGAGTATGCCCATGACCATATATACGCTTGTGTAGTAGTTCATTTAGTGTGTCAACTTGGCTGGGCCTGGTCGAGTAGTTGGGCAGCTGGATGTAGTATTCCCCATGATGAGACTAGTAGTCAACTCCATGGTGGAATCTACTGTGAGAAGCTGAGTAGCTGCCTAGGGAATGTGGTCTGCTTCCAGTATATAAGCAGAAGGCTTGTGGAATGGTTTCTAGCTTATGGCATGCTTGGACCCTGCATGTAGCCATTGTTGTTCAGAAGCCTGCCATGCTCTGCTGACATGGGTACTTAAAATGGACTTGAATTAATGGTCTGCCGTGTGGTTTGGTAACATGGGGATTGTGCCTTTTTACTTGTCAACCTTGGACTTGGCAGCCTCGTCAGCCAGCAGCTGTCTGAATGAAGGAAAGCCTCTAGCTTCAGTGGGCCGCGAGTTGGAAGCAGAGCTGAAGCCCAAGGCTGAGGGGCTTTCGACCAGCCCCTAGAGCCTGGCACTTTGAACTTAGACTTAAAGCCTCCAAACTGTAAGAGAATAAACTCCTTTTTGTTAAGGCCATCCCATTTGTGGTATATTCCTGTCAGAGTGGTGCTACATAACTAGACAGCTTTGCAGACAATGTTTCTACAAGTGTATTTGTATGTTGTATAAGAATTTCTAGGTATATAATAGAGTTGACAAGGGACAAGGTTGTAGTCACTTCTCGGCTACAGCCAGCGAGCCAGAGGGAGTGAGTAGTTGGACCTGTGGGCGCAGGACAATGGTCTCAGGGGACATCAAACTCAAATGGCATAACATACTACACAAAACATTGTTCCACATCCTACTTTGGTGCGTAGCAACTGGGATCTTAAAATCTTGCAAGCAGCCATCTAGATGCAACAATGTTTCTCTCCTTATCCAGAGCAAAGAAGACTGAAGAAAACCAAAGATTCATGGAAACAATTAGTCCAAGAAATTGATACACCATGTGATCTTCAGCCAATATGACTATGAGACCAGAAGAACTAGATAGTGCCCGGACACCACTGTCAACCACTCGGAGGGGGATCTCTGTAGGAGATCCTGGAGAGAGTGGGAGAACAATGTGGAGCAAAACTCAAGATAAAAGTAAAAAATAAAGGCACCAGGTTGGCTGGTCTGATAGAGCCTGGTGGAAGCCCTGAGACTATGGCTCCTAACTCCCCTTCAGGTCTGGAATTGAACCCACTCCTGTGGCTTTCAGCCAAACAAAAGACAGGCATATCAGCTGAACATTTACATTAGGTAGATACACTCCTTGGAGAGATCAATCATGGGAGAATACAAGGGCTGTGTATGCACAAAGAGATAGCTCAAGGGGCAGGACTGCATGGAAGGGAAGGACCCAGGGAAGAGGTGGCTAAGGGGAGGAAGAGAGGGGAGAGCTATAGCATTGTGGGAGATTGCAGTTAATGTCATGAGACAAAGTGTATGTGAACTGCTATATGGAAGATGAATTTGTTCTATAAACTTTCACCCAAGTCACAATAAAATTTAAATAAATGAATAAGTAAACAAACAAATTAATTAAATAAATAAATTGAGCCTTCCTAAGGTTGGACAGCTAATAAGTGGTAGAAGCAAGTTATGGAACCAGATCTACTTAACTATGAAGACTATTCTCTTTCCACTCCACTAGGACAATCAGTTATTTTCTTCATTTCACTTTCCCTTGTCTTTTATAATTGCTTTTCAGTTGTCATTGAGTCAATTCTGCCTCATGGTAACCTCATGTGTGTCAGATTATAACTGTGCTCCATTAGGTTTTCAATGGTTGGTTTCCAGGAGTAGATCACCAGGTCTTTCTTCCAATGCTCCTCTGGGTGGACTCAAACCATTAACCTTCTGGTTAGCAGCCAAGCATGTTAATAGTTTGCACCACCCAGGGACTCCCTCTTTTATCATAGTTAGTCATTATTGGCCACCCAATATTTAATACACTTTAAGTATTAAGAGTACCCCAGCACTGAGTTATAACTACCTTGAAGATGTTGTAATAAAGATTCAGGGACATTTCAGAATTTTAATCAAAAGAAACATCATTTGATGTAGTGGATGTCAAAGTTATGAATGCCAACATTGCTAAATAAGCCAATTTCAATGCAGATTGCCCTCCAAGAGAGGGCAGTCTATGCTTCTAAATGGTCAATTCCCTGAGTTTTTTAATCCCCAGGTATCTAGCAAAGTGATATGATCAGAAAGTTTCTCAATAATTGTTGGAATGAAAATGAGCTAGGCATAGAAGGAACCGTTTCATAGGTAACTGGCTAAATTATAGCACAATTAAATAGAATACCTTCTTTAGACTTTCACATAATTTATATTGAATACCTATGCCCACTGTCCTCATACACTATAGCAGGAAATCACTTCTATTTGTGCAAATGGAAAATATGTTTCTTTATGAATTTCAAAGAGACATTGCTTTATGCCAACTGTTCTCTTCTCCATCAAACCCAAAGCACCATTTTTATATTGAATATATATATATATATATATATATATA
>NW_006921643.1:11511366-11519446 GCF_000298275.1 Orycteropus afer afer | reverse complement strand
TGTTGTTGCTGTTAGGTGCTGTCAAGTCATCTCCGACTCAGAGCAACCTCATGTACAGCACAAAGAAACACTGCCCAGTCCTGTGCCAGCCCCAAGACCTTTGCTATATCTGAGCCCATCATTGTAGCCACTGTGTCAATCCATCTCATTGAAGGCCTTCCCCTTTTTCATTGTCCCTCCACTTTGCCAAACATGATTTCCTTCTCCAGGGAATGGTCCCTTGTCACAGCATGACCAAAGCAGGTGAAACAAAGTTTGGCCATTCTCATTTCCAAGGAGCATTTGGGCTGCACTTCTTCCAGGACAGAGTTATTAGTTCTTTTAGCAGTCCATGGTACTTTCAGCATTCTTCACCAACACCACAACTCAAAATCATCACCTCTTCTTCGGTCTTCCTTTTTCATTGTCCAGCTCTCACATGCATATGAGGTTATTGAAAATACCATGGCTTGTGTCAAGTGCACCTCAGTCTTTAAGGAAATATCTTCACTCTTTAGCACTTGAAAGAGGACCTTTGCAGCAGATTTGCCCAATGCTATATGATGATGTCTGATATCTTGACTGCTGCTTCCATTGGTGTTGATTGTAGAGCCAAGTAATATGAAGTCCTTGAAAACTTCAATCTTTTCTCCATTTATTGTGAAGCTGTTTATTGGACCAGTTGTGAGGATTTTTGTTTTCTTTACATTGAAGTGTAATCCATACTGCAGACTGTTGTCTTCAATCATCATCAGTAAGTGTTTCAAGTCATCCTCATTTTCAGTGAGCAAAGTTGTGTCATCTGCATAACATAGGTTATTAATGAATCTTCCTCCAATCCTGATGCCATGTTCTTCTTTATATAGTCCAGCTTCTTGGATTACTTGCTCAGCATAAAGATTGAATAAGTATGGTGAAAGGATACAACTCCATTCTTGATTTTAAACCATGCAGTGTCCCCTTGTTCTGTTCAAATGACAGCCTCCTAGCCTATGTTCAGATTCCTCATGAGTACAATTAAGAGTTCTGGAGTTCCCATTATTCTCAATGTTATCTATAATTTGTTATGATCAACACAATCAAATGATTTAGTATAGTCAATAAAACACAAGGATACATCTTTCTGGTATTCTTTGCTTTCAGCCAAGACCCATTGACATCAGCAGTGATATCCCTCATTTCATGTCCTCTTCTGAATCCAGCTTGCATCTCTGGAAGTTCACTGTCAATATACTGCTATAACCATTTTTTAATTATCTTGAGTAAGATTTTACTTGAGTGCGATATTAATGATATTGCTTGATACTTTCCACATTCTGTGGGATCTACTTTCTGTGGAATGGGTACAAATATGGATCTCTTCCTGTCAGTTGGCCAGCTAGTTGTCTTCCAAATCTCCTGGCAAAGCTGAGTAAGTGCCTCTAGTGCAGCATTCATTTGTTGAAACATCTCAATTAGTAGCACATCAATTCCTGGAGCCTTGTTTTTTGTCGCTTCCCTCAGTGCAGCTGCGACTTCTTCCTTCAATACCATTGGTTCTTGATCATGTGTCACCTCCTGAAATGGATTAATATCAACAAATTCTTTTTGGTACAATGACTCTGTGTATTCCTTTAAAATCCTTCCATCTTCTTTGATGTTTCCTGCATCATTTAATATATTGCCCATAAAATCTTTCAATATTGCAACTCAAGGCTTAAATTTGCTCTTCAATTCTTTCAGTTTGAGAAATACTGAGCATTGTTCTTCCCTTTTGGCTTTCCAACTCCATGTTTTTGCACATTTCATTATAATAATTAAGTTTATATTCTCGAGCTGCACTTTGAAATCTTCTGTTTAGCTCTTTTATCTTGTCATTTCTTCCATTTGCTTTAGCTACTCTCCATTTAAGGGCAAGTTTCAGAGTCTCTTCTGATATCCATTTTGGTCTTTTTCCTTCCTGTCTCTTTAATGACCTTTTGCTTTCTTTATGGTTGATGTTCTTGATGTCATCCCACAGTTTCTCTGGCTTTTAGTCATTGGTGTTTAATGCATCAAATCTATTCTTTAAATGATCTCCAAATTCAGGAGGGATATAATCAATGTCATATTTTGGCTCTTGTGGGCTTGTTTTAATCGTCTTCAGCTTCAACTTGAACTTTCATATGAGCAGTTGATAGTCTGTTCTACAATCTGCTCCTGCCCTTGTTTTGGCCTAACATATTGAGCTTTTCCATTGCCTCTTGCCACAGATACAGTCAATCTGATTCCTGTGTACTCCATCTGGCGAAGTCCACATGTATAGCCACTGTTTGTGTCATTGAAAAAGGGATTTGCAATGAATGAAGTTGTGCTCTTGCAAAATTCTGTCATGCATCTCCAGTATTATTTCTATCATCAAAGCCAAATTTTCTAACTTCTGGTGATTCTTCCCTGGTTCCAACTTTTGCATTGTAGTCAGCAGTGATACTCAGCACATCTTGATTGCATATTTGGTCAATTTCAGACTGCAGAAGTTGATAAAAATCTTCAATTTCCTCATCTTTGGCTTTGGTGGTTGATGTGTAAATTTGAATAATAATAGTATTAACTGGCTTTCCTTGTAGGTGTGTGGATATTACTCTATCACGGACAGCACTGCACTTCAGGATAGATTTGGAAACATTCTTTGTGACAATGAATGCCATGCCATTCCTCTTCAATTTGTCATTTCCAGCATAGTAGATCATATGGTTATCTGATTCAAAATGTCCAAAACCAGTCCATTTTGGCTCACAAATGTCTAGGATATGATATCTGTTCCATTTCATTTTTGACAACTTCCAATTCCTAGACTCATATTTCATACATTCAGTGTTTCAATTATCAATGGATGTTTGCAGCTGTTTCTTCTCATATTGAGTCATGCCACTTCAGCAAACGGAGGCCCCCAAAACTCTAATTTATCCATATCACTAAGGTAAGCTCTACTTTGATGAAGCAGCTCTTTCCCAGTCATATTTTGAGTACCCTTCAACCTGAAGAGGTCATCTTCTGGCACTATATCAGACAATGTTTTGAGGCTATTCATAAAATATTCCAGTAATATATCAGACAGGGTTTCACTACTATTCATCAGGTTTTCACTGGCCAATTCTTTGAGAAATGGATGGTCTCTTCCTTGAGTCTGTCTCAGTCTGGAAGCTCCATTGAAACTGGTCCACCATGGGCATCCCTGCTGGCACAGCTTCCAGTCTCACAGCAACACGCAAGCCACCACAGTATGGCAGACAAACCAACAGACCAGTTTATCTCCCTTAGCTGTTCCAACAGCTCTGCTCACTTCCTGGGCTTCCCCCTACCTGTTCCTGCCAGCCCTATCTGCTGCTGCTCCCTGCCACCTGGGAGCTGCCCCCCCCATCCTCCTTACCTGTTCTGGCCACCAACCTGGTAAAATGAATTTCTAATAAAATAACACATATCAATTTCAGGTAGACAACATTGTTATTGTTTGTTGTCCAGTTGATTCTGACTCATAATGATTGTTTATGACAGAGTAGAACTTCCCTATAGGGTTTCCTACACTGTAATCTTCATGGGAACAGATCACCAGGTCTTTTCTCTTGTGCAGCAGCTGGTGAGTTTGAACTATTGACTTTTCAGTTAGCAGCCAAGTGCCTAATCATTGTGCCACTAGGGTTCCTTCTGACAATATTATAAAACAAAAGAAAAAGGCACACTGTATCACCATGAATAATATTATCACCAATACTAATAGTATTACTGTGAATGCATCAGTCACAATGTCAGCTGACACAGGTGTGTTATATTAGTGACTCAGTAAACACTAGCTGCATTGCTGTTAGAGATCTGAGGTTTTTCTTAAATGATGAGAAACTCTTGGTAAAGTTCTAAATAAATCAAAATTTAATCTCTTCTTAGATTTATACAGTAATTGCATTCCTGGAAAATTCAGACTATATTAAACCTATACAAAATCTCTTGTGATTATATGTAAAGAGTTGGGTTTACATCCTGGACTTTTACAAGAACCTTCAAAAGATGTACATGGATGATTCCTAGTTATATGGGACTGTACTATCTAATATCGCTAGGCCCCCAACTCATTAAAAGATAGCCATATTACCTCAATCATAGGGGCCAGCAAAAATGCCCCCACAGATTTCTAAAACATTTCTGAGGAGGTAGCATCAACTCCCTTGAGATCAGCCACTTTCATCAAGTTGATTCCAATTCATAGTGACCCTGTAAGGACTGCCCCATATGGTTTCTAAGACTGTCAATCTGTACTGTAGCAGACTGCAAGAGCATTCTTCCATTGAGTGTGTGTTGAGTTCAAACCACCAACCTTTTGTTTAACATCCTAGTGTTTCAACCACTGTGCTTCCAGGGTGCCAACCCGCTTGAGAGTCACTGCTTTATTCAGCTCACTGAATTCTCAAAAAGTTATGTATAAATTTCAACTTTTTTTTTTTTTTTACCTGAGTATGAATTTTCACATAATAAGTTTGCTTAAAGAGAGGTAAATCCTTGAAAAAGACAAACTGGTTTCTGTGGCATGAACAAAGGGTTTCCTGATTCACTATTGGTATTATTCTTGGCTCACCCTAGGTGGTGACATATGACGCTTTTCACCAGTGCACCTCAGGTGAGAATGCAAAGTTAACTTATGTGTGTACAGAAGCTGAAATAAACAAAGAGCAGGTGGCCTACAAATATGATAAAGATGCACTGGCACAGGTACAGGCATTTGTGTATTCAGCTGACTCAAGGACCAGGCAAAAGCCCTTGGCTGCCTCACAGGATGATGGGGTCAATTTGGGGGAAAGGTGAGCTCAGGGAAAGATGACTTCAATAGTTGCTAGGAGGCTAAATGTTTGTGGAGGAAACAAAGGATATGAGTCAAAGTAGGGGGAGAATGTGTAAATGTAAGCAAAGGGTTAAAGACAATACTTAGCCCAGGTGAAGGTGATCAAGACACCAAGAGCTGCCTGGTAAATATTATTTCTTGAATTGCATTCTTGGGCATCTGGATGTTGAATTGGAGGTAGCTATGGGTCAATGGCATAGAAATATATTTTATTCTCCATCCTGCAATGGCAGAAATACATGGTTTATGAGTTTACTACACCCTGTTCCCAAGACACCTTCTGCTACCTTTACATTACTGGAAAGCCAACTCACTTCAACTGTGTGAAGCAAACATCTGTTCGCCATATTGCATTGACTATAGTAGTGTCTGTTCTTCTGTCCTTTTGGGAAAAGAAACAGTGAATGTGACTCCACACAGAAATATTGGCAGGCCAATAAAGACCACCGTCCAAGTTCTCCAGGCTATTGCTTCCCTAAAACTAACCATGCAGAGTTCCGTCTTTCTGTAGTTTGCATGCCTGCCTCTGATTCCCCTCTTTAAGAAGGCTCAGAAAATCAGGCCCAGACAGTCTCCATTGCCTGTTCATCTTAAGTTCACTAGGCAATGTGCCTGGTGTCATTTGAACAAGCTGTTTGGCAGCCAATTTTTTTTTTTTTTTTTTTTTTAGTGGCATGATTGCCTGGGCTTTCAAATCCCATTATGAAACTTCTTATCCTTTACTCAGATTTTTTTTTTTTTTCCCAGAATCTTCCATTTTAGTTTGATGGAAAGAGTTGTTGGGGAGAAATATTTTGAAAATTGTTCTTTGGCTTCAGATGATGCAGTGGGTCATAGTCACTGAAGACAGTTGGAAGGTCTATAGCTATCTCCATTCTTCTCTGTCCTGGAATTTCCAGTGACTGACCCTTGCTGGTTGATAGGGAACCCAGTCTCAGTGTGGATAGCGAGAAGGCAAAACTAATTCCCAGGACAGCTTTGAGATCCATTAGAAGAGCTGTAGGGAAGAAAGAGTCACCCAGGCTCTCCCTTAGGGCCACCTCCTCCTTGGTGACAGAAAACAAGGAGACCACTAGCTGTGTCCCGCCCTGCATTGGGAGCCCTACACTGCTGCAGTCCATCTGTTATTAGAAACAGTTACCAGCCAACAGCAGAGTGTTATGCCTGCTGCTTCACTATGGTTACACATAACTTCAGGGCTGCAATATGATCCACTTCACACCAAGAGGAATACAGTACAGTGTCTATACCCCAAATCAAAACAAGGGCCTCAACATTGGCTTTAAGAGAATCAGTTGTATATTTTCAAGAACATTTCTTAGCTGTTTTCTACTATAAGGGATTTTTTCCTTCATATTGGTTTATCTAGAGAAAGCTGTGGATGATGTCACAGCTGTGGACATCCCCTCAAATTGTCACACATGTTCAGTTTACTGGAAAATAAGGGTTCTCATGAGGCACTTTGCCTCATGAGAGCAGGAAAGTTATTTCTCTTCACAGCTGTGATCTAGCATCTAATGTGGTGCCTGGCACATAGTAGGAACTGAATGAATATGTTGTTGTTACCAGTTGCTATCAATTGCAACCCACAGCCATGTAAATTATGTAGAATACAACTACTACATAGGATTTTTATTTTAAAGATTTTTTTTTTTTATTGTGATTTGGGTGAAAATTTACAGAGCAAATTCACTTCCCATACAGCAGTTCACATACACTTGGTCTCATGACATTGACCGCAATTCACCACAATTCACCAGCTCCTCTCCTACTTTCTCCCGACAGTCACCTCTTCCCTGTATCCATCCCTCCATGCACTCCTGCCCCCCCCCCCCCCCCTTTCTCCCTGTGCATAAACAACCCTTCTTTCTCCCATGATTGTTCTCTCCAAGGAGTGGATCTACCTCAGGTAAATGTTCAGCTCGTATGCCTGTCTTTTGCTTGGCTGGAAGCCACAGGTGTGAGTTCAATTCTAGACTGCATAGGATATTTAAGGCTGTGATCTTTCACAAGCAGATTGCCAGGACTGTCTTCCAAGGCATCTCTGGGTGGGGTCGAACTGCCAACCTTTCAACTAATAGTCAAGCCCTTAAACATTTGTACCACCCAGGGACTCCTAATATGGAATGACTATGGAAGGCATAAAAGGACTAGATGAATGAGTGACACAACCCTCTCTCTACTCCATTTCTTCTTATCTCTCAGCCCATCCACCCTCATTTCTTTAGGAAACTGGGACAAAGTCAGAGTATAAAATCTAATCATGAAATAGTCAATGCTAGGTGAGCAAGAGAGGGAAACATTGTCCATCATGATGAAGAATATGAACTTGGGAGTCAGGAAACGTGCATTTCAAATCTTATCCTTTGCCACTTATTAGTTAGGTGATCTTGAGAAAATTGTTTAATATCTCTAAGCTTATTTTCTCATCTAACAAGTGGAGATAATAACTGTACCTATCTCATGGGTTTGTTATAAACATTAAAAATTGTTCATGTGAAATGTTTGGCACAGTACTTAGGACTTTGCAAATGTTCAATGTTAGTTGCTTTCATTGTTTTTCTGTTATCCCATCAGTACTGTGTGGGAATCAGCCCAGCTAAGTTTCCACAGCCAGACCTATATACCTTTCTGAGGAAAATTGCTATCTCATCTATCTCTGGAGCAACAGGAATCTCTAGAATCATGCTCGGTAATTATTTGGCCATTGATTAGCTAGGTTACCATGGTTACACTAGCTAACCTTTTGGGCTTCAGTTTCTTCATTGTAAACAGATATGGCTGTTCTACCCACCCTCAAAAATAATCACTTGTGAAAATGATTAGAAAGTGCCCTAAAGAGCAAGTACAATTTTTTTTTTATGCTATTTTCCAGAAGGTTAACATTTTAGAAATAGGTTAGGGGTGGGAAAAGTATAAGAGTTTAGGTATTGCATACTACACATCCAAAAGTATTTCTCTCAACTTCAATGACTCACATGCATAAGTGAATTGAAGGATTCATGATTCATAGCAATTATACTAACCATTAGACCAACGACTTGTTCATTGCAAACACCTTTTTTCAACAACACAAACGAAGGCTATACACGTGGACTTCACCAGATGGAACACACAGGAATCGATTGACTACATCTGTGGCAAGAGGCTGTGGAAAAGCTCAATATCTTCAGCCAAAACCAGGCCAGGAGCTGATTGTGGAACAGACCATCAACTACTCATATGCAAATTCAACTTGAAGTTAAAGACAAT
>NW_006921643.1:11505309-11509347 GCF_000298275.1 Orycteropus afer afer | reverse complement strand
CAACAACAACAACAACAACATACTAACCATTATAGCTGTGTGTAGATAAGTAAACTAGTCCTCTTTGGAACGCTAAAGAAGTCACGTGTTGTCAGTTTTTATCCCAGTAATTCTCTGTGGTGTTTTGAAACAAGCTGTCAGGGTTTAGACAATTAAAAATAAAAACTCATGCCATATTTTCCACCAACATGCAGTCCTTTTACTCATACTACAGTGAGGCAGCTTTGACTACTTCCTTAAATACCATCAGTTCTTGATCATCTTCTACCTCTTGAAATGGTTGAACATTGACAAATTCTTTTTGATACAGTGACTCTGTGTATTCCTTCCATGTTCTTTTGATACTCCCTACATCATTCAATATCTTTCCCATTGTTATTTTTGTTGTTAGGTGTTGTTGAGGTGGCTCCAACTCATAGACAAGAGAATGAAATACTGTCTAGTCCTGTGCCATCCTCACAATCCTTGCTATTCTTGAGCCCATCATTGTAACCACTGTGTCAATCCATCTTTTTGAGGGTCTTCCCTTTATTCGTTGACTTTCTACTTTACATGATATCTTTCTCCAGGGATTGGTCACTTCTGACATGACCAAAGTAGATGAGACAACATCTGGCCATTCTTGCTTCCAAGGAGCATTCTAGGTGCACTTCTTCCAGGATAGATTTGTTCCTTTTTCTGGAAGTCCATGTTATTTTCATTATTCTTTACCAACACCATAATTCAAAGGCATCAATATGTCTCCAGTCTTCCTTATTCATTGTCCAGCTTTCAGAAGCATGAGGCAATTGCAAATACCATGTCTTGGGTCAGGCGCACCTTGATCTTCAAAGTGACATCTTTGCTCTTAATACTTTAAAGAGGTCTTTTGCAGCAAATTTGCCCAGTGCAATATGTCTGATTTCTTGACTATTGCTTCCATGAATGGTGAATGTGGATCCAAGTAAAATGAAGTCCCAGACAACTTCAATTTTTGCCTGTAGAATCCTTCAATATTGCAACCTGAAGTTTGATTTTTGTTGTTGTTGTTGTTGTTTAAACATGTGATCCCCTTTTGGTTTTCTAACTCCAGAATTTTTTACACTTCGTTATAATTTACTTTGCCTTCTCGAGCCACTCTTTGAAATCTTCTGTTCAGCTATTTTATTTCATCATTTCTTCCATTTGCTTTGGCTACTCTATATGTAAGAGCAAGTTTCATGTCTTGCTGGCATCCATTTTTGTCTTTTTTTTCTTTCCTGTCTTTTTAATTACATTTTGCTTTCTTCATGTAGGACATCCTTAATGTTATCCCACAATTAATCAGAAATTAGTGTTCAATGCCTCAAATCTATTCTTGAGATAATCTCTAAATTCAAGTGGAATATACTCAATGTTATCCTGTGGCTCTCGTGTGCTTGTTTCAATTTTCTTTAGTTTCAACTTGAACTTACATGTGAACAACTGATGTTCTGTTCTGCAGTCAGCCCCTGGCCTTGTTCCAAGTGATGATATTGAGCTTCTCCATCATCTCTTTCCACAGATATAGTCAACTTGATTCTTGTATACTCTATCTGGTGAGGTCCACATGTATAGTTGCCATTTACATTGTTGAAAAAAGATATTTGCAATAAATAAGTTATTGATCTTGAAAATTTTTTTCATGTGAGCCCTGGCATCGTTTCCATCACCAATGTCATATTTTCCACTACTAATCCTTCTTTGTTTCCAATTTTCACATTCCAATCACCAGTAATTATCAATGACTCTTGGTTGCATGTTTGATCAATTTCCAACTGAAAAAGTAAATACAAAATCTTCAGTTTCTTCATCTTTGGCATTAGCAGCTGATGCGTAAATTTGAATCACAATTGTATTAACTGGTTTTCTTTGTAGGCATATAGATATTATCCTATCACTGACAGCACTGTACTTCAGGATAGATATTGAAATGTTCTTTTTGACAATGAATGTGATGCTATTCTTCTTCAGTTTGACATTCCTGGCATAGTAGACTAGGAAAGTCTAATTCAAAATGGCCAATATCAGTCCATTTCACCTCACTAATACCTACGATATCAATATTTATGCATTTCATTTTATTTTTGATGACTTCCAGTTTTCCTAGATTCATATTTTATACATTCCATGTTCTGATTATTTGATTATTAATGGATGTTTGCAGCTATTTCTTCTTATTTTGAGTCTTGCCACTTCAGCTAATAAAAGTTCCAAAGGCTTAATTCCACCCACATTTTCTACTTTGAGTAGGCAGCTCTTCCCCAGTCATGCTCCAAGTGCTTTCCAACCAGAGAAGCTCATCTTCCAGCAGTCTATCAGATGTTCCATTGTTACTCATAAGATTTTCACTGGAATTTTTTTTAGAAGTAGATTGCCAAGTCCTTCCTACTCTATCTTTTCTTGCAAGCTTCTCCAAAACCTGTCCACCATGGATGACCCTGCTCATATTTGAAATACCAGTAGCATAGTTAGTTTTCAGCATCACAGCAACACGTAACCTCCACAGTACAACAAGCTAACAGATAAGGGAAGATGTCTCAACAAATGAAAACAATACGGGAAGTGCTTACTCATCTGTGCCAAGAAATTCAGAAGAGAGATAACTGGCCAACCAACTGGAAGAAATCCATATTTGTGTCCATTCCAAAGAAAAGTGATCCACCAGAATGTGAAAAGTATCAAAGAATATCACACATATTGATACATCATCATTGATTATTAAGATTATCTGCCCCTTAAAATTCTCATTTGTGCTTTAAACTAACTATTGTCAGTTTGAACTCATATAAACAAAAAAAAAAAACCTCATTGCCATCGAGTCAAATATGACTCTTAGTGACCCCTCCTTGCATTTCAGAGATGGTACCTCTACAAAAGTAGATTGCCCAATCTTTCTTCCAAGGAGTAGCTAGTGGGTTTGAACCACCAGCCTTCTGGTTAGCAGTCAAATGCCTTAGGCACTACACCACCAAAGCTCCTTGAACTCATATAGATAATTCTTTTCACAAGAGTGCAATGCTCAAGGCAAACATTCTTTGTTAATTGAGTTAAACTGTTGTTTAGTTTAATGATGATCATGGGATAGTTCTGGTTCAAAGTTAAAGATTATATTCAGGCAGTAGATTCAAAAGTACCCAGTCTCAATGGATAGAATAAGTTGGGTTTTCATGTTATTGTTGTTGTTGTCAGGTGCGGTTGAGTTGTCTCCAACTCATAGCAATCTATGCTGACCGGTCCCACACCAGCTCTGTGATCCTGGATATACTTGAGCACATTGCCGCAGCCACTGTGTCAATCAATCTCATTGAGGGCCTTCCCTTCTTTCATCAACCCTCCACCTTACCAAGCATGACATCCTTCTCCAGGTCCCTTCTGACAACATGACCAAAGTAGGTGAGATGAAGTCAAGCCATTCTAGCTTCCAAGGAGCATTCTGGCTGCACTTCATCCACAACAGATTTGTTAGTTCTTTTGGCAGTCCATGGTACTTTCAGCATTTTTCGCCAGCACCACAACTCAAAAGCATCAACTCTTCTTCAGTCTTCCTTATTCATTGTCCAGCTCTCACATGCATATGAGGCGATTGAAAATACCATGGCTTGTGTCACGTGCACCTTAGTCTTCAAGGAGACATCTTTGCACTTCAGAACCTGAAAGAGGTCCTTTGCAGTAGATTTGCCCAGTGCTATACGTTGTCTGATGTCCTGACTGCTGCTTCCATTGATTGACCTTGATTGTAGAACCAAACAATATGAAGTCTTTAGCAACTTCAATCTTTTTTCCATTTATCGTGATGCTGCTTATAGGTCCAGTTGTGAGGATTTTTATTTTCTTTATATTGAGATGTAATCCATACTGTAGACTGTATTTTTGAATCTTCATCAGTAAGTGCTTCAAGTCATCCTCACTTGCAGCAAGCAAAGTTGTGTTGTCTGTGTATAGCAGGTTGTTAATGAGTCATCCTCCAATTCTGATGCCACATTCTTTTTCATATAGTCCAGCTTCTCTGATTATTTGCTCAGCATATAGGTTGAATAA
>NW_006921643.1:11504036-11504644 GCF_000298275.1 Orycteropus afer afer | reverse complement strand
GCATTTGACTGCTAACCAGAAGGCTGGCGGTTCAAACCCACCAACCACTCCTTGGAAGGAAGATGGGGCAATCTACTTCCATAGTGATACTGCCTCAAAAACCCAAGGAGGGGTCGCTATGAGTTGGGGCTGACTCGACGGCACATAACAACAACAATTTTTGTATTGCTTCCTCAAGGATGGTTGAGTATAACTGGACACTCTATCCCACTGCCTCTATGCTGACAGAGCTGGAAGTGGAATGATATATAGAGCATTGGATGACACAGGTATGCTGCTTGAACTGGCAAAAATTCAAGAATGAGTTTTTACTGTTGATACTCTTGCTCTATAGAACTCCATATGCTTGCATCCATAGCTGCAGATCTACGGTACTCTGCAGCACCAGACAACTCTACTTCCCTTACATACCATCAGTGCCTTAATGCCTGCAATGATCTGCAGGGCGGTCTTTCATCATTTGTGGTTCAATTTACTTCATCATCTTTTACAGAGCATGTTCTATAAGAAGAGCCACATCAAGAAAACATATAGGGAACAGAAAAGTGAAAAATTTTTGTTCCTGTGCCGAAAGAGGAACTGTTGTTGTTGTTAAGTGCCGTTGAGTC
>NW_006921643.1:11494999-11500197 GCF_000298275.1 Orycteropus afer afer | reverse complement strand
CTGGGCTGTTACCTGTGCACCAGGTAACTAGAGTAGTTCCAGTAGAGGAACTACTCTAGTGGAATTCACAGATACATGGATGGATGGATGGTTGGATGGTTGGATAGATAGATAGATGGACTGACAGACAGATAAAGGAAACCATGAGAAATGAGAGAAGAGAGGCTGGAATAATTTACTGTGTTAACAGGGAGGCAGGGTGACTAATTCCCTCTAAGTTAGTCTATTTTCAAAGACTTCTTAGAAAAGATCAAATTTGATCTGGGCTTTGAAAGAAGGATGACAAGTGAAGGTGGGAGAGGGGGCATGCTACCAGACAGAGAAGGGTGTTGAAAGCTGAGGTGGTGTGGTGCAGTGGATTACTTGGTATGGCTTTCCTAGCCATGGGATTCCTACCAGATCACTAGGTGGAACTATGCAAATGTAAGGTGCTTATGGTCTCCCAAAGGGATTGGATAGCTTGTGAGTAAGGTAAATAAGGTACACAGCACCCTTGTAGGGGTAGGGACATGCAAATAAGATTTAAGGCACTCCAAAATGAGGATTGGTTACTTTTGCCATTCTACTAGGCTTAAAATGAGCCTTCCTAGAGGCAGAAGAGGGAATCTCACTGCCATCAAGAGAGAAGAGCCAGAGGTGGAGTGAAGTGTGTCCTTGGACCCAATCCCTGTGCTAGACCTCCTTGACAGAGATGACCAGCTGAGACAACAAGCTGAGATGATGGCAGAGGAACCAAGAGGCATGAGACAGAGCAGTGGGCTTGGCAGCCCACTGAGTGAGAAAGCTGAGTGCCTTTCAGCAGGAAGCTGGCTAGTGGAGTGAGTTACATCTAGGTGCTCCTATTGGTAGAGCCAAAAGAACTCTGCAACACTTACCTGAGCAGGGCAGAGACCAAGCCAAGAGGCCAAGGGCCAGGGAGGCATACCTGAGGGTATAGCAGAAGGGAGACTGTCCTGATGGAAGAATTGTATCCTAAGCATGCTCCTGAACCTGAATTGTAGCCTGTTACTTCCCTAATAAACCCCATAATTGTAAGTATTGTCTGTGAGTTCTGTGTGGCCTTTGGAACAAATTATAGAATCCAACAGAGAATAGTGAGTGCTGTGGGATGGACAGCTGGTGTCAGAATTGGTAAAAAGTTTGCAGGGTGGCAGCATGTCTGGTCTGATAGGAATCAGCCTTGTGCTGATGGTGATTTTATCTCCATCTTATGAAGTGAGAGGACAACAGAAGATGTAGCCCTGATGTCCTTTTTGCAGATGGTAAATCTAGCAATTCATCTTGAATCTTAAATAGAATTTTTATACCTTTGCCAAAGTCCTTGAACTCCGAGAAAATGGCCACAGAGGGAAACAGAGAACTCAGAACCAATACATAAGAAATGTTATGCCTATGATAGAACCCTTATACCATACTACTCAAGTTCTTGGAAGAATTAGATATGGAGACCTTGGGAATGAGGAAGAGGGGAAGGAAGGGAAGAAGGAAGGAAGGAAGAAAGGTTTACTTTTTGATCACTGAGCCTCCACAAAAAGAAAACAGGATGTGTTGTGGTAGTTTTTCGCTCTGTCCAGTTTCTTATAAAACTATAATCAGGAACTCTGGTTGTGTAGTGTCTACAGCATTTGGCTGCTAACCACAAGGTTGATGGTTTGAATCCACCAGCTGCTCCATGGAAGAAAGATTAGGAAGTCTGCTTCCATAAAGATTTATAGCCTTAGAAACCCAATGGGGGTCACTATGAGTCAGAATCAACTCCATGGCAGTGAGTTTAGTTTAGTTGTATAATCAGTAATTACTTCATACTTTACTAACAACATATTTTGAATAATTTCTCACCTTAGTTTCCTTAGGTTTCAAACTAATTTCCTACTTGATCAGTAATTTAACCATCACACAGTGTGCTACAGTGAAAGCACTTTTTCTTTCTAATAGAGCTTTCTCCAAGAACTTGATCTTCAGAGATTGAATCTTTGAAAAACTTAAAGAGATTTCAGAATGTTCTTGATAAAGAGAAAAGTCTCTTAATGTAGATGAAATTTTACTTTTTAGTCTAAGGTCTTTGACTTGCTCACAGCAACCAGAAGCAAAATTATAAAGTTGAATAATGTTAGCATGGCAACTTTCTGTCTTGGCTAAATGTATTCCTCTTTCAGATCTATTCTCCCTTGCCAATTCTGCTTCTGAAATTGACTCCCTTGAGTTATTTTGTTGCCCTAACCCTCTACTTCCAGAAATGTTAGTTATTTTGTTAACCTCCATTTTCACCCCCTACTCTAGACCTAACTTTCTTAGGATTCCCATGAAGATATTCACTCAACTAAAATTAATTATTACCAATGGGCATTTTAGTTATGGTCTTCAGGATACAATGACTATTGTGTCTATCAAACAAAGAGATTTTGTATAAGTGGCATAGACACTCTTTACATGAAAGAGATGGCTAATCAATCTTGTCCCTCTTTTGCACTGAGTTTAAAAGTAGCCTGAACTCCTTCTCCATCCAGCATCCTAAGGAATTACTACTAATGGAATAGACTGACTAATATTTGGAACAAATCCCTTTGACCATCCTCATTTAATCCTTTAGTAACTCTGAAAGCAGGAATATTCAGGAAGATAAGAGGGAAATTGTTGCATCTAGTAGACCCAAGTATGATGGCCATTTCGGTAAAGAGAGGGTCTTCTAATGAAAATATAACATGTTAACACATGTAAGTACTAATTCATAAAAATGTCCTTGGAACTTTTCTTATTCCCCACCTCTACGTCCACCATTCATTCATCTGTTATTTTGTCATGTTGTCTACACCTCTCATAATGTTTTATTTAATGTTATAGTTGTTGTAGGTGCCATTGAGTACCTATGTACAACGGAACAAAACACTCTCTGGGCCTGTGTCAACCTCACAATCATTGTTATGTTTGAACCTATTATTGCAATCACTGTGTCAATCCATCTTATTCAGGGTCTCCCCTTTTTCACTGACCCTCTACTTTACCAACCATGATGTTCTTCTCCAGTGATTTCCTGGTAACATACCAAAAGTCAAAACCAAACCAAACTCACTGCCGTCAAGTCGGATCCGACTCATAGTGACCCCCTCCTTGGGTTTCTGAGGAGGTATCGCTACAGAAGTATATTGCCTAAACTTCTTTCCAAGGAGTGGCTGGTGGGTTTGAACTGCCAGTCTTCTGGTTAGCCATCAAACACCTTAGGCACTACACCACCAGAACTCCTATGTCCAAAGTACATGAGACAAAATCTTGCAATCCTCTCCTCTAAGGAGCATTCTGACCATACTTCTTCTAAGATAGATTTGATCATTCTTCTGCCAAAAACTAAAACCAAACTCACTGCTATGGAGTCAATCCCAACTCATAGTGACTCCTCCTTGGTTTTCTGATGTGGTACCTCTACGGAAGTAGATTTCCCCAGTATTTCTGCCAAGGAGTGGCTGGTGGGTTTGAACTGCCAGCCTTCTGGTTAGCAGTCAAATGCTTTAGGCACTATGCCACCAGAGATCCTCCCATTCTTCTGGCAGTGCATGGTATATTCAATATTGAATTCCTCTGGCAATGCATGGTATATTCAATATTTTTTGACAACACCTTAATTCAAATGCATCGATTCTTCTGCAGTTTTCCTTATTCATTGTCCAGCTTTTGCATGCATACGAGGCAACTGAAAATACTGTGGTTTGGGTGAGGTTTACCTTAGTCCTAAAAGTGGCATCTTTGTAATTTTTAACACTGTAAAGAGGTCTTTGAGGCAGATTTGCCCAATGCCATTGACTTTTGATTTCTTGACTACTGCTTCCATGGAAATTGATTGTGGATGCAAGTAAAATACCAACATTGACAACTTCAATCTTTTCTCTATTTAACATGATTTTCTCTCTGGTCCAGTTCTGAAGATTTTTGTTTTCTTTATATGGAGGTATAATCCATACTGAAAGCTGTCATTGTTGTTGTTAGGTGCTGTCAAGTTGCTTTCAAGAACATTACAGCCACTGGTAAACATTCACTAGTTTTAATAACCTCACTGAATATCATTCCAAGATATAAGATTAATAACAAGATTTAACCCTGCTAGGAATTTAATTATTATTTAATTAGGTAAATTATATGTGTGCCATAGTAATATACTTGCTTGTGTAATTTTACATGTAGAAATATATCAAGATCAAAAATTTTTTAAATACTAGGATAAATTTTTCAAATATATACCAAATAATGATAATTGCTATTATTGTAGTTAGGTTCTGTCCATTCAGCTTCAATTCATAGTGACCCTATATATAACAGAATGAAATGCTACTCAATCCTGCACTATCTTCACAATTGTTGCCATGCTTGAGCCCCTCATTGTAGCCACTGTGTCAATCCCTCTCACTGAGGGTCTTCCTTTTGTTCACTGACCCTCTACTAATCATAATTTCCTTCTCCAGGTACCCTTCCTGATAACATGGCAAAAGCACAAGATACAAAGTCTGACCATTCTCCCTTGCAAGGAGCATTCTGGCTATACTTCCTCTCTGACAAATTTGTTTGTTCTTCTGGCAGTCCAGGTGTATTTGATATTCTTCCCAACAATTCAAATGGGTAATTTCTTCTGCTTTCCTTATTCATTGTCTAGCTTTCATATGTATATGAGGTGATTAAACATACCATGACTTGGGTCAGGTGTGCCTTGGTCTTCAAAGTGACAGCTTTGCTCTTTAATACTTTAAAGAGGTCTTTTCCAGCAGATTTGCCCAACACATTATGTCCTTTGATTTGCTGACTGCTGCTTCTGTGGGTGCTGATTATGGATCCAAGTAAAATGAAATTCTTGAAAAGTTCAATCTTTTCTGCATATATCAAGATGCTGCTTATTGCTCCATTTGTGAAGACTTTTGTTTTCTTTATGTTGAGATGTAATCCATACCGAATGCTGTACTCTTGGGGTTTTGTTGTTGGTTGTTGTTTCTTTGCTTGTTTAGTGTTATTTGTGTGAAAGTGTACAAATCAGATTAGTTTTCCATCCCAGAATTTATTTTTATTTTTTATTTTATTTTTTTATTTATTGTGATATGGGTGAAGATTTACAGAACAAATTCACTTTCCATACAGCAGTTTACATATACTTTGTGTCATGTCATTGACCACAGTTTACTACAATGCAACAGCTCCCTTCCCACTTCCTCCCCACAGTT
>NW_006921643.1:11486687-11489514 GCF_000298275.1 Orycteropus afer afer | reverse complement strand
AGAATTGGTAAGAAGGATGTAGTCTTTAAACTTCATCAGTAAGTGCTTCAAGTCTTCTTCATTTTCAGCAAGTGAAGTTGTGTCACCTGCACATCATAAGTCATTAATAAGTCTTTCTTCAATCTTATGCCACATTCTTCTTCATACAGTCCAGGTTCTTGGATTATTTGCTCAGCATACAGTTTGAATACAGGATATGACCATGATATATACCTTTATGATTTCAAACCACATAAGTTCCCCTTGTTGTGTTCAAATGACTATCTCTTGGTCTATGTACAGGTTCTTCATGAGCACAATTAAGAGTTCTGGAATTCCCATTCTTCACAATGTTATCCATAATTTTTTATGATCCACACAGTCAAATGGCTTTGCATAGTAAATAACAGATTTACATTTTTCTGGTATTCTTTACTTTTAGCCAATATCATCTGACATTAGCAAATATATCCTTCAATCCACTTCCTCTTCTAAAACTGGCTTGAATTTCTGGCAGTTCCCTGTTGATGTACTGCTGCAACAATATTTTAATTATCTTCTAGAAAATTTTACTTGCCTGTGATATAAATGATCCACTGCCATCACAGTGACCCTTTAGGACAAGGTAGAACTGCCCCATAGTGTTTCCAAGGCGGTAAATCTTTTTGGAAGTATACTGCCTCATCTTTCTCCCATAGAGAAAGGTTGAACCATTGACCTTTTTGATAAGCCACTGAGGGCTTTAGCCATTATGTCATCAGAGCTCCTTGATATTAATGATATGATTTGATAACTTCCACATTCTATTGGATCGCCTTTCTTTGGAATGCGCATGAATATGGAAATCTTGCAGTGAATTGGCCAGGTAGGTGTCTTACAAATTCCTTGGCATAGATGAGTGGGTGTTGTCAGTGTTGTGTGGGTATATTGAAACATCTTAGTAGATATTTTGTCAATTCCAAGAGCCTTCTTCTTCTCCAATGCCTTCAGTGCAGCTTAAACTTCTTCCTTCAGTGCCACTGGTGCTTGATCATATGCTACCTCATGACATGACTGAACATCAACCAGTTCTTTTCAGTATTGTGATGCCGTGCATTCCTTCCAACTTCTTTGATGCTTTCTGCGTCACTCAGAATTTTGCCATAAAATCTTTCAATATTTCAACTCAAGGCTTGAATTTTTCTTCATTTTTTTCAGTTTGAGAAATGCCAAGTGTTTTCTTCCCTTTTGGTTTTCTAACTCCAAGTCTTTGCACATTTCATTATAATACTTTAATTTTTTCTCTAGCTATCCTTTGAAATCTTTTGTTCAACTCTTTTACTTCATCATTTCTTAAACTCACTTTAGCTACTCTACATTCAAGAGAAAGTTTCAGGATCTCTTCTGACATCCATTTTGGCCTTTTCTTTCTTTCCTGCAACTGTCATGACCTTTTTCTTTCTTCATGTATGATGTCCTTGATGTCATCCTACAACTTGTTTGGTCTTCAGTCATTAGTGTTCAATGTATCAAATTTATTTATGATACAGTTGCTAAATTCAGCTGATATATACTCAAAGTTGTCTTTTGGTTCTCATAGACTTGTTTTAATTTTCTTCAGCTCCAATTTGAACTTGCATATGAGCAATTGATAGTCTGTTCTGCACTCAGCCCCTGCAATTATTCTGATTCATAGTGATATGATATTGGGCTTTTCCAATGTCTCTTTCTACAGAAGTAGTCAGTTAGATTCCTGTGTATCCCATCCAGTGAGATTCGTGTGTATAGCTACCATTTATGTTGCTGAAAGAGGGTATTTGAAGTGAATTATTGGTCTTGCAAAATTCTGTCATACATTCTCGGGTGTTTTTCTATCACCAATGCCATACTTTCCACTTACTGATCCTTCTTCTTTTCCTACTTTTGCATTTCATTCACCAGTAATTATCAATTGAATGCTTTACTTAATAGAGACATTTATTTTCCACCTCCTTTGTACTGGATCTTTACTAGGTGCTTGACCTAGATGTATAAAATATGGTCTCTGTCCTCAGTGAGCTGTCACCTAATCAGAGTAATAAAACTAATGATCAGAAACCTCAGTACAAGCCCAAATAATCAAAGTGTCATGTGTGTAAACCAGCAGCATATTCAAATGCCTCACTGTCCCACCTACCACAAAGGGAACTGGTTCTGTCTATAAACTGTAGTCTGGTCTTAAGAAAAAAAAATGACCTGCAAAAACAAGATGATGATTTTGTTTTTTCTTTCTAATGTTTTTAGCTGTTTCCAACTATATGATCCCACATTCAAATGAGGGTTTTGCAATTTTTATATACATTTTCAATTTCCCTTTGTTATGAAAAGCATTATTTATTAATCTCAACTGATCATCTTATCCAAATAATGAAACTTTAAGTATGAAAAATCATCACAAGACAAAAACACTGTTGGGTACATAGAGACAAGTATTGATTTGGGTGAAGAGAAGGGCAATGTACCAAATGTGAGTGACCAATACAGTGGCATTGAGTAAGAGGAAGACATACAGAGGTGCATGGGAGGTACAGACGACAAAGATGAACGCTTTTGTACATACATTACTGCATTGCCAGTGAAGGCATACATTGATATACAGGCGAATAGATGGGTGGATAATCTGAACTATTAGGTACGTTTATGCAGGAGGTAGTGTGCCCAAGACCATGTATAAGGTTGGCAGACAATGTTTCTACAAGTGTATTTGTATGTTGTATAAGAATTCCCAGGTATATAGTAGAGCTGACAAGGAGCAAGGTTGTAGTCACTTCTTGGCCACAGCCAGCTACCCAGAGGGAGTGAGTAGTTGGACCTGTGGGCTTGGGACCAT
>NW_006921643.1:11482590-11486297 GCF_000298275.1 Orycteropus afer afer | reverse complement strand
ACTATGGCCTCTACCTGCCCTTCAGGTCAGGAATTGAGCACATTCCTGTGGCTTTCAGCCAAACAAAAGACAGGCATATGAGGTGAACATTTACATCAGGTAGATACACTCCTTAGAGAGATCAGTCATGGGAGATTAGAAGGGCTGTGTATGCACAGGGAGACAGTTCAGGGGGCAGAAGTGCATGGGAGGGAAGGACACAGGGAAGAGGTAACTATGGGGAGGAAGTGAGAGGGGGAACTATTGCATTGCGGTAAATTGTAGTCAACATCATGACACACAGTGTATGTGAGCTGTTGTATGGAAAATGAATTTGCTCTGTAGACTTTCACCCAAATCAATATTAAAAAAAAAAAAAATTAAATCTCCTATGACTTATTAGGAGCACTGGTAGCATTGTGCCTAAGGCACTTGACTGCTACCCAGAAAGCTTGTGGTTCAAACCCACCAGCCACTCCTCGGAAGAAAGGTTGGGCAATCTACTTCCGTAGTGATACCACATCAGAAACCCAAAGAAGGGTGGCTATGAGTCAGGTCCTACTTGGTGGCACATAGCAACAACAAACAACATGACTTATAAAATAAAATATTTTTGAATAAAAAAAAGACAAAAATTCCTCTCAGATATAAAAGTTAAGGCCAAATGAGTAAGTGACTTTTATATCTAACCATCAGCATGTAAAAGAAAAATACAGAACATGTATTTTCAAATCATATAAATAAAAGATGAATTGAAATAGAAAAGCAATAAAGAAATTAATCATGTTACTACAAAGAAAATATAACCTGCTTCACTATTGTAACGGCAAATGTCAATGGAGTAGAAAAAAATTATGATGCCTGGTTTCCAAGGAAAGTGTGCTTATGGTCACCTTGATTATATACTCTGTAATGGATTAGGTGTATTTCATCAAGCAAGTCTGCTGCAAAAGACCTCTTTGAAGTTAAAAAGCAAAGATGTCACTTTGAGGACAGAAGTGCTGCTGACCCAGGCCAGGTATTTTCAATTGTATCATATGCATGCAAAAGCTGGACTGTGAATAAGAAAGACCAAAGAAGAATTGATGCCTTTGAATTATGATGTTAGTTAAGAATATTGATCTTACCATGGACTTCCAGAACAAATCTGTCTTGGTAGAAGTACAACCAGAATGCTCCTTAGAAGCAAGAATGGTGAGACTTGGTCTCATGTACTTTGAGAAAGTTATCAGGAGGAACCAGTCCCTGGAGAAGGATATCATGCTTGGCAAGGTAGAGGGTCATCGGAAAAAGAGGAAGACCCTCATTGTGATGGACTGACACAATGGGGGCAACAATGGGCTCAGTGCTTTGTTCTATTGTACATAGGGTTGCTATGAATCAGAACTGACTCAAGGGCACCTAACAATAACAACAATGGATTAGAGCCTTGAAGATCTCATTGTTGTTGTTGTTGTTGTTATGTGCCGTCGAGTTGGCCCTGACTCATAGCGACCCCTCCTTGGGTTTCCAAGGCAGTATCACTACGGAAGTAGGATTGCCCAACCTTCCTTCCGAGGAGTGGCTGGTGGGTTTGAACTGCCAGCCTTCTGAAGATCTCATTAGCATATCACTAATGTAAGTTTTAAAAGTCGTATTAAATATTAGTGCTGCAGTGAATAAGTGCAATGAAGATCAATGTTAAAAGATCAAATTTACAATTCGACAGTTTTGAAAGTGAATTCATTTGGTTTTGAAGATATTTGAATAATAATGTGAAATTGGCTCAGTGCCTAAGGCATTTGACTGCTAACCAGAAGGCTGGCAGTTCAAACCCACCAGCCACTCCAAGGAAGGAAGACTGGGCAATCTACTTCCATAAGGATTTACCACTTCAGAAACTCAAAGGGGGTTGCTTTGAGTCAGAGTTGACTCAATGGCAGTGAGTTTGGCTTTTTATTAAATAACAAATCACAAACTAAAGAATATACAAAGAGCAACTCCAGAGATACAGAAAGCAGATAGTAGTTGTCTAGGGCTGGGAGGGGGCAGAGGAACTGACAGTTAATGGGAATTAAGGGTTTTTTTTTTTTATTTGTTTGTTTGTTTGTTTGTTTTTCCTAGGAGGTGGGAAATGATTAAAATTCTCTAAAATTTATTTTGGTAACAGTTGTACAACTATGAATATACTAAAAAGCATTGATTTGTGCACTTCAAGTTGTATGGCATACACATACCATGTGAATTATATCTCACTAACTAAAGCTGTTATTTAAAAAAATATTTGTACAAAGAAAGAAATAATTTTCTTTTGTATCCAAAGCAGAAGAACTCTGGTGGTGTAGTGGGTAAGGCATTTGGCTATTAACCCCAAGGTCAGCACTTCAAACCCACCAGTTGCTCTGTGGAAGGAAGATGAGACAATCTACTTCCCTAAAATTTATAGCTTTGGAAATCCAGTACGGGTTGCTATGAATTGGGATCTACTTGATGGCAGTGGGTTGGGTTTGGTTTTTTAACCCAAAGCAAGACTGCCCAGGTAAGTTGCCAAACTGGTTGATTTGTGGATCAAGTTTGATCCTAGGACCAAAGATGAGTGAAGAAAATCAAAGCCATCTGTAACCAATTAATCCAAGGATAAGATGGACCACTAGGACCTCAGCTTTCATGACCCCAAAACCAGAAGAATTACATGGCGACTGGTTACCAAAGCCAACCATTCAGAAAGAGATGAAAACTGGGGATCCTGGATGGAGTGGGAGGAAAAAATGTAGAACAAAATTCAAAAACACAAAAATGACCAGAATTACTGGTTGTAAAGAGACTGGTGGAACCCCTGAGACTATGGCCTCAGATTACCCTTCAGACCTGGAAATGGACTCCCTTCCATGGATTGGCTCTCAGCCCAATAATAGGAAGAGCTACATACAGAACACCTACCCCAGGACAATGCACCACCTACTCCAGGGAGATGCACCCCTTAGATCAATCAGCCATGAGAGACCAGAAAGGCAGCATTCACATAGAGGGAAAGCTGGACAGATAGGAATGCATAGATTAGAAGGGCACAGGGAGGGGGCAGTTATAGGGAGTGGTGGTGAGGAGAGTTTTTTTATGGTTGGGGATGGTAATCAGGGATGTGAGATCAAATGTCCATGTACTGTTGAATGTAAATAAAATTTGCTTTCTAAATTTGCACCCAATGCACAATAAGAAAGAAAGAAATTTGATGCTAGCATAGTCAAATTAGATTAAAATTAAATGTAAATAAATAGTAAGAAATGTAAAATATATTTTAAAAATGCCTTCCTTAACTGCTTTTTATACAATATGTTATTATGTTTACACATTTTGATTTTAAGATCTTATAGTGGTACATACCAAGCATAATAGCAAAAATAAAGGAAAAAAAGAAAATTACAACTCAAAAAAAAAGAGCAGTCAACAGTAAGAGCATGTGTGAGGGTAAACACAGAATTCACATGCTCAGAGTCTCTATTAAAATAGAATGTTCCACCACAGAATTCTAGCCCCTTTTGCAAACTGGAGTTAATGTTCCTCTCATTTGTGGCATGAAACTGAAAAATCTGTGAAAAACGAGCTACAGGCATTTCCAAGCATGGCAGATGCAGCAGCATGGTGTTATGAGTAGAATGGGAGTTGTTGTTGTTGTTATTTGCCATCCAGTAGGACCCGACTCATAGCGACCCCTCCTTGGGTTTCTGAGGCAGTATCACTATGGAAGTAGA
>NW_006921643.1:11458446-11482235 GCF_000298275.1 Orycteropus afer afer | reverse complement strand
GGAAAAAGCATGATTTTGAATATTGAATAAATTCATTAAATAAATGATAAGTTTAAGTTGATAAAACACATTAATTTAAAAATTGAAAACTCCTAGTACCAGCTCTGGATAAAACGATTCTTTAAAAAGGAAAAAAAAAAAAATCGATTTTAAAACTCCAGCCTCAGATTATGACTCCATTAGTCTAAAAACACAGGATTTTTTGTCACCAACCCTAAAAGTTGGCAAGTGGAGCACTGATAGACCAAGATAGGCAGGGGATTCCAGAGCAGAGGGCCCCCAGTTAACCATGCCTGCCTCCAGTTGCCCAAAGTCTAAATTGGGGATCCAATAGTAGAGACCTATAGTGGATTACAGCTGTCACAATTTGTGTAAAGAAAGAGAACTTAACTTTAGCTAGAAAGGTGACTTAATACCTGATGCTTTCAACGGGTTAGGATTTTAGATAGAGTTCAAGTTGAGAGGAGAAATGCAAAAGTATTTTCAGTTAGGGGATGATTGAATGTGTGTGTGAGTGCATAATACATTCATAAAATTATTATTCACCTCCTTTCATCCTAGAGTATGAGTCATTGCTTTCATATGGATCCTGAGTCAAATATAGATGTTAAAATGTACACACCACTTGTCTAGCTATAATCAAATGAGCAGAATCTTAGCATCAAAATTAGTGATAGATGATACCATTAATTGGAAAAGCTTTGTCTTCACAGCTAAGTATTTCTCATATACATTTTTGACAATGCCCTTAATCAAGTAATAAAGATCTACTGGAAATGAATCTAGGAGTCCCAGGATGATGCAAATGGCTATGTGCTCTGCTGCTAACTGAAAGGATGAAGGTCAAGTCCACCCAGGGGTGCCTCAGGAGGAAGGCCTGGCAATCTGCTTCCAGAATATTAGCCGTTAAAAACCCTGTGGAGCTCAAGTCTCCTCTGACACACATGGGGTCACCGTGAGTCAGGATCAACTCGAAAGCAATTGGTTTTTGTTTTGTTTTTTAATGAATCTGGACTGTTTGGTCTTCTGTTTTAGTCTTGTTTTGGTTTTGTTTGTAGGCCTATCCAGAAGTCTCATTTCATGAAAGCTGATCTGTAAGCCACAAGAAAGTAAGTTTAAAAATGGTATTTGTAAAAGCATGTAAGTGCGACATAAATGTCAATTATTTTATGCAAATCAAACATTGCATATCAGTCTAAAATTACAAACAATTTGTTTCACTACTTAAGTCTCGTAAATTCAAATCAGTGTTGTATTGGCCAATTTGAGGTTCTGCAGATTCATATTCTGATGACTGTAGTTACATTTAACTCACTTCAAGTGAAAAAGAAATGTCCTTCTTCTCTTTATTCACTGACTTGCTTTTCCCTTTTTTGTTTTTCTGGATTGAATTTAAGGCAAACCAGTTTTAAAAAAGGCAATAACCATTTATTTATTTTTTCCATAATCTTAATTGCCACAAAGAGCCCTGGTGGTTCAGTGGTTAAGCCTTTGGCTGCTACATGAAAGGTCTAATTGAAAGGTCAGTGGTTCTAAACCACAAGCCACTTCATGGGAGAAAGATGTAGCAGTCTGCTTCTATAAAGATTAGCCTTGGAATCCCCATAGGGCAGTTCTACAGTGAGGATTTTCTTATTTAATTTATCGTATGGGCTTGGAAACTGAGACTGTTTTCTTAATCATAAATTGATGATTAAAAAAAGAAAAAAAAACTTACTGCTTTCTTTCTTTTCACAAGTAATATGAAATTCATTCTTTTATTGGTCATGAAAAATTTTAAAATGTTGTTGTTGTTAGGTGCTGTCAAGTTGGCTCTGACTCATAGCGACCCTATGTACAACAGAACAAAACACTACTGGATCCTGTGCCAGCCTCACAATCCTTGCTATACCTGAACCCATCGTTGCAGCCACTATGTCAATCCATCTTGTTAAGGCCCTTCCCCTTTTTTGTTGAACCTCCACTTAACCAAGCATGATATCCTTCTCCAGGGAACAGTCCCTTCTGACAACATGACCAAAGTAAGTGAGATAAAGTCTGGCCATTCCTGCTTCCAAGAAGCATTCTGGCTGTACATTTTCCAGGACAGATTTGTTAGTTCTTTTGGCAGTCCGTGGTACTTTCAGCATTCTTTGCCAACACCACAACTCAAAAGCATCAGGTATTCTTCAGTCTCCCTTGTTCATTATCCAGCTCTCAAATGCATATGAAGCGATTGAAACTATCATGGTTTGGGTTAGGCTCACCTTAGTCTTCAAGGAGACATCTTTACTGTTCAGCACTTTAAAGAGGTCTTTTGCAGCAGATTTGCAATATGTCGTCTGATGTCTTGACTGCTGTTTCCATTGGTGTTGATTATAGTACCAAGTAATATGAAATCTTCAACAACTTCAATTTCCTCTCCATTTATTGTGATGCTACTTATTGGTTGAGTTGTGAGAAGTTTCATTTTCTTTACATTGAGATGTAATCGATACTGCAGCCTGAAGTCTTTAATCTTCATTAGTAAGTGCTTCAAGTCATCATCACTTTCAGCAAGCAAGGTTGTGTCATCTGTGTGTTACAGGTTTTTAATTAATCTTCCTCCAATCCTGGTGCCACATTCTTCCTCATACAGTCCACCTTCTCAGATGATTTGTTCAGCATACAGATTGAATAAGTATACTGAAAAGATACAACCTTGACACACTCCTTTCCTGATTTTAAACCATGTGGTATCCCCTTGTTCTGTTCGAATGACACCTTCCTTGTCTATATACAGATTCCTCGTGAGCACAATCAAGTGTTCTGGAATTCCCATCCTTCTCATGCTATCCATAATTTGTTTTGATCCACACAATTGAATGGTTCGCATAGTCAATAAAACACAAGTAAACATCTTTCTGGTATTCTTTGCTTTCAGCCAAGATCCATCTAACATCAGTAACGATATCCCTCATTCCATGTCCTCTTGTGAATATATTTTCAAAATACAGTATTATATAAATATAAGGTGATAATATCCATTGCCAATCTGTGTTTTAAATGTCTTTCTCATATTCAGGGGTTTTAGTAAATATTATCATGCCTTTGATATTCAGCAAAACAGCACCAGATCTAAATGTAACTGAATTAATTAAGACTCGATGTTTGTTTGTGCGTTTGTTTAGTAGAATTTACTCATATTATGTCTCTGTTTGTGTGTATACCTGTTCTCTTTCATCCACTTCAGACCTCTTGAGCTTAATAAGAAAGAATAGAAATAATAAACAGAGGTCATAGTGAAATTTTCTGCTTTTCTGAGGAAGCAAATCTCCAAAGTCTCCAATCCCATGTTTCAATTTTGTTTAAAAACAGATGGGAAAAGGTTCAGCCTCATTTGAGAGGGACAAAAGTTCATTATCTGAACTTCTGATCTCCCTAACAATGGAAGAGACACACTAGGGAAGTGAAACTAGAGTTGTCAGTCAGGCTGCTTTATCTCCATCATTGGTGATTTTTTTTTTTTGTTATTGAGCATGAAGCTCATAAAATGTTTATCTTTACTGAGCACTTTATGAGGAATTGGCCCTAACACAGAATGAGAAATTGGAGTTTAGACCCCACAGAGCCACTTCTAAGAACACCTCCTTCCTAATGATGGCTTTCTTCATAGAGCTCCACAGAGTTCATAGAGCTCTTCATAGAGTCAACTTCAAAAGTATGCCCTGGAGGTGAACGGGTGGCAGCTATAACAAAAACTGCTGAGAATTTGAGATGTCAAAATGAAGTGGCTTTATGAAAGATACTTGCTTCTGCTTAGGTTCTAAAGCATCTATAAGAAGAAGGAATAAAGCTACACTTTCAAACCAGAAACATGACTGTTTTCTTTTTGCATGCTAGAGAATGGCAGAATCCACTTCAGGGGAGATAGATTTTTATTCCAGAAAATACCTTGGTAGGACTCTTTTAAGGGTGAAATAAGACCCTGCTCCCATCCAGAGGTCATATTTCCAAAGGAGAAACAAAAAAATAGCTAAATCATTCCACCTAACATAACAGAAGTAAAATCTGAGGATGAGGACCCAGGAAAGTGCAAAGAGTGAGATCAGCAAAAAACTCAGAAAAATAACAGGAGACAGAGGTCTGAGACATGGGACGTGCAGAGAGGAGTTGTCAGTGGCTGGCAGTGGAGGAACTGCAGGCTCTTTGTGGCCCCTTTACCTCTCCAGTTTTCACAACATTAGGGGTGATGGAAGAAGTTGAGGGACAAATTTGGGAGGAGAAATTATGCCCTTCCCATGTCATCTTCCTGTTCTCATGGAAGTTTGTCATAGTATTGTGGAAGCACCAAGAACTAATTGACCAGCTTTCCCTTGGGAATCTAGACTTCACTAAGAAGGTGAAGGGTAAGTAGGTGCTTACTTACTTGATCAAGAACAGCAGGCAGACCATTCCTTAGAGGACAAAGAATATGCAAAATCACCCAAAAAATAAATTAAAAAAAAAAACCATTTTCATGGAATTGGCTCCAATTCATGGTGCCCTTATGGGGTGCCCATAGGGTTTTCTTAGTTGTAATCTTTATGGATGCAGATTGGCAGGCCTTTCTTCCATAATACCAAGAGATATTGAACCATCAACCTTTAGGTTAGCAGCCAAGTACAAACTTGTTGCACCATCTAAGGACCTTGCAAAGGTGCAAAGGGCCAAAAATACTTCAACAGCTTAGAGAAAAGTCACATTGTGATGGCTCTTTTCAGTCTTGCAAAGATTTCTTTTCTGTTTTAAAAGAAAAAAATAATGGAGAGCTTAAGCAGAAATTTAGGCAGGAGAAAGACATAAGCAAATTTGTGTTCTTAAAAAGAGAGTTCTAGTGCCAAGCAACAATTTATTTATTCTACAAATATTGACTGAATGTGCCAGGCACTGTGCTAGACATTGGGAATATAGCAGTGAATCAACAGGCATTCTTGATTCCATACCATGGATAGATGTTATAAAATAGCCACAAAAAGTTAGAATTTAATTATAAGTTGTAGAAAATGCTGTGTAGGAAAGTCAAGGAGTACTTTGAAAATTACAATGGAGACCTAATTTAGATTGGAGTTGAATTGGGATTGGGTCAAGTAAGGTCACCCTGTTGAAACCTGAAAGATGAGTAAGCATTGTAGGCATTGGGAAAGACAAGAGAGTTTTAATGTCTCTTTAAAGGTTTATTGTCAACATTTAGTAAGCTATTCTAATGGTATAAGAAGGTTCCTAATTCCTTATTTACAAAATTTCAAGGATTGGCCTGTATTGTTCTCTGACATCCTCTATTACTCCAAACTTCTATAGGATGTGCTTGGCATTATCCTAGGTGCTTATTCAACCAAAACCAAACCAGTTGCCATCAAGTTGATTCCAACTCATGATGAACCCATGTATTCAGAATAGAACTGCTCCATAGGATTTTCAAGCCTGTACCTTTCAAAAGCAGATCACCAGGCCTTTCTTTCAAGGTATTTCTGGATGAATTCAAATCGTCAAACTTTCAGTTAGTAGTCAAGTGCTTAATCCAGGGACTCCTTAAGTGCTTATTAGGAGGAAATAAAAGATATATAAGGCATGGGCCCTCAACAAGCAGTACCTGTCCAGCAAATTGGCCATTTTGTACAGGTTCAGAGAGTTTAGCTCTAGATACTGTGTGTTATAGATCCTTAACAGAATTCTTACAGCACTTTTCATTATTTCTTGTTGAAGAAATAAAATCATGTACCACGCCCAGAGCTCATCTTTCTTAAGTTTTTTCTCTTAGGTCTCTTACTATTTGGGGTTCCACTGTCACAAAGAAATAATAATAACCATAGCCATAAATCAGTGACAGGAAGAAAAAAGGAAAGGAATAAAAGAGGAATGAAGGAAGGAAGAAGAAAAGAAGGAAAGAAGGGACGAACAAAGAGAGAGACATCTGATATTAGCACTGACACGTACTACAAAACTTACTGTCACTGAGTTGCATCCAACTCATAGCGACCCCTCCTTGGGTTTCTAAGGCATTATCACTGCAGAAGTAGAGTTCCCAATCTTCCTTCCGAGGAGTGACTGGTGAGTTTGAACTTCCAGCCTTCTGGTTAGCAGTTAAATGCCTTAGACACTGTGGTAGTTAAATTTGTATGTCAACTTGGCTGGGCCTGGTTGAGTGGCTGGGTAGCTGGTGGTAGTTATTCACCATGATGAGACTGGCAATCAACTCCATGATGGAATCTACTACAAGCAGCTGAGTAGCTGCCTTAGGGATGTGGTCTGCATCCTATATATAAGGAGAAGCCTTGGGGATAGTCTCTAGCCCATGACATGCTTGGATCCTACATGTAGCTGTGTCATTGTTCAGCAGCCTGCCATGCTCTGCCGACCTTGAGTCTTACAATGAACTTAAATTAATGGCCTGCCATGTGGTTTGGTAACATTGGGATTGTGCCATTTTATTCGTCAACCTTGGGCTTGTTAGCTTCAGCAGCCAGTAGCTGCCTGAGTAAAGAGATGCATCTAGCTTCTGTGGGCCAGGAGCAAGAGGCAATGCTGAAGCCCAAGGTCAAGGGGCTTTCACACAGCCCCTAGAGCCTGGCACTTTGAATTCAGACTTCTAGCTTCCCAAACTGTAAGAGAATGAACTCCTGTGTGTTCAAGCCATCCCATTTGTGGTTTATTCTTGTCAGAGAAACACTAGACGACCAGAACAGGCACTGTGCCACCAGAGCTCCTGAACACATGGTAGGACTATACCAATCACTTTTAAAGAGAAGTAAAGATGAACCATCTAAATAAGGTGATTGTTGATTGCCATTAACTTAAAAGGGCAATGCTTTGTACATAAAAGAGGCTCAGAATATTTGGATGGATGAATGAGTATACACATGAATTCTGCTTCAAACTATTGCACTGAGAAATTGAATCAGACACCAGCCACAAATTCCCTAGGGCTGTTACACATGCAATGGGATTATGGTGCGCTCCCTCAGCACTTCCACAAATATGATGGACACAAGAATGTCAAGGTTGGAAGTGCCTGCACCCTTTCCCTGTCCGTTCAATGGGATTATTGTTCTGCTCAGTCAGTTTCTCCTCCAAAACCTAATAAACTCCAAAGAGCTTCTCACTCTGAATTTGGGGATTTTATATTCAGAACTGAGAGGAAAATGAACGAAAAAGGTCAAGAGATGCTAGAACTAGGGTTGTTTTATTTTTTCTTATTTGTGGAGAATCTCTTCAGGACTGCATAAATCTCTTCAGGACTTCTGCATAAATAAGAACACCTGATAAATTCTATTTTTATTGAATAAAAGAAATTATTATATTTTTTATATATGGATATAATATATATCGATATATTGATATATATTGGATTGGGAGCTCTGGTAGAATAGTACCTAAGGCACTTGACTGCTAACCAGAAGGTTGACGGTTCAAACCCAACAGCCACTCCTCGGAAGGAAGGTGGGACAATCTACTTCCGTAGTGATACTGCCTCAGAAACCCAAGGAGGGGTCGCTGTGAGTCGGGTCTGACTTGACGGCATATAACAACAACAACATATATTGTATTATATAAAAAGAACGTGGCATCAAGATTGGAGGAAGACTCATTAACAACCTGCAATAGGCAGATGACACAACTTAACTTGCTGAAAATGAGGATGACTTGAAGCACTTACTGATGAAGATTAAAGACTACAGTCTGCAGTAAGGGTTACACCTCAACATAAAGAAAATGAAAATCTTCACAACTAGTCCAATAAACAACTTCACGATGGATGGAGAAAAGATTGAAGTTGTCAAGGACTTCATATTACTTGGTTCTACAATCAACACCAATGGAAACAGCAGTCAAGACATCAGACAACATATTGCATTGGGCAAATCAGCTGCAAAAGACCTGTTTCAAGTGCTGAAGAGCAAAGATGTCTCCTTGAAGACTAGGTGTGCTTAACCCAAGCCATGGTGTTTTCAATTGCCTCATATGCATGTAAGAGCTGGACAATAAGTAAGGAAGACAGAAGAAGAGTTGATGCCTTTGAGTTGTGGTGTTGGAGAATGCTAAGAGTACCATGGACTGGTAAAAGGATGAACAAATCTGTGCTGGGAAAAGTGCAGCCAGAATCCTCCTTGGAAGCGAGAATGGCCAGACTTCATCTTACATACTTTGGTTGTGTTGTCAGAAGGAACCATTCCCTGGAGAAGGATATCATGCTTGGTAAAGTGCAGAGTCCACAAAAAAGGGGAAGGCCCTCAACGAGATGGATTGACACAGTGGCTGCAACAATGGGCTCAGGTATAGCAAGGATTATGAGGCTGGCACAGGACCGGGCATTGTTTTGTTCTGCTGTGCATAAGTTCACTATGAGTTGAAGACAACTCTACAGCACCTAACAACAGCATATATTAGTTAATATATATAACTCAAAAAAATGAATAAGCTTTTACTTTGTTCATTTGATTACCTTCCAACCCCCAAAATAGGTTTGTCTGTCTGTTTCTCTACCTGTTTATTTGTTTGTGTCCTATCTTCTTTAAGAAGAGAAAAGTGCCAAAGAAGTTGCAGTGGGCAAGGGAAGAAAATCAGGATGGGTGGAGAGAGAGATTTTAAGCAGAGTTTTTTTAGTAGACAAGTCTTCTTGCTGTCCAAGAAAAACAAGTAAAGGAGATGAGTTATTTTGAAATCTCGTTCTGATCACTGGACTATTTAAACATCAGGACATTACTCTGAAATGGACTCAGTGGGTAATGGCTCCATCTTCAAGGCTCACTCTTCAAGGTTCCTTGAGACCACCTTTCCAGTGAGAAGGACCAATTCTGATTTCACGATTGTGGAAACTGAAGCTGAGACAGGCACACGACTAGGAATAATGGGTAGAATGTATATGAAGGCAATTTAGGTCAACACATTTAATATTCTCCTAATTCTAAATAGTTCATGAAAGAGTGATATTCCTGTCAAAGTGTTAGCAGCATTGACTAAGTAGATTTCATCATGGGTAGGTGGTTAGGTTAAACATCTAAAATCCTCTCCTCCACTAAAATGTCACTAACTGAGGCCCATGCTAAATGCATATTGAATAGATAAATATACAACTACTGCGTAAATCCAAGACAGAGCCCTTTTCCCTACCCTACATCAGGGCTCCAAGACTTAAAGTAATCTGGCTGCTTTTCAACCTAGTTTCTCAATAATTCTGAGAGAATGTTTTTTCAAAATTCCATTTTTTCCCTCATATTCCAAAGACTCATCTAACCTGTCAGCCTACAATTCCCACTAAACAGCCTCAAAGTTTATCTTAACTTACAAAAAAACAAAAATAAGGGTGGAGCAAACATGTACTCAATTCAAGTCAAATGTGAATGAATTTGGTTGCTAGGATGGTTTAAAGTTTTGAACGACCCTCTTTCATAACCCAGAAAGGCACCTCAAATTAAGTACCCAGTGGCACAGTTAAGCTCTGGGTTGCTAACTGGAAGGTTGGAGGTTGGAACCTACCCAGGGGCTCCTTGGAAAAAAGACCTAGAAATCTGCTTCTAAAAGGTCACACAGCCTTGAGAACTGTATGGAGCAGCTCTGCTTTTCACACGTAAAGGTCATCATGAGTTGGAACCAACTCAAAGCAACTGGTGTGGTTTGTTTTGGTTTTAATCTCAATACTTGTGCATGACAGCAAAATGTGGAAACGTAAGATCAGTTTGAGAACAATAAATCTGATGCTCATAACTAAAGTTAACTGAACATTTACTATGTGTCATGCACTGTGTTTGATTTAATCCTCACAGAAACTTTCCAATGTAATCACTAACATTACTCCTTTACAGATAAATAAACAGAGGAGAGAGATTAACTCACCAAATATTTCCAATGAGTATGTAGTAATGCAAGGACTCAACCCTAAACATTCAACCACTATCCTACTTAAGGAGAAAGATACTGAAAGAATGAGATAGAACCATAGATGGAATGCAATAGATCCAGAAGTGAGGTGACTCATTAGAACCAGGTGGAATAAACATTGGACAGGTTCATAGGGAAGGTACATCCATTTCAGAATATGTGTAGGTTCCAAATTAGAAAGAATGAATGTTAGAGGATAAGAAATTAGAGTAATTATTTCTGTTCATAACTAAAACAACCACACTCACTGCCATCAAGCTGATACCGACTGATAGCAATCTCTGTTAGGTTTCGAAGGCAATAAATCTTTACAGAAGTATATCACCTCATCTTCCTTCTGAGGAGTGGCTGGTGGGTTTGAACTGCCAACCTTCTGGTTAGTTGTCAAATGCCTTAGGCATTTCCCCACCAGAGCTCCTTATTAGGAGTGGCTTTTTTCAGAGGGTGAATTTGGCCAAGAGACTTGTAGAGAGGTCTGAACTCTTTCAAACCAAAAAACCAAACTCACTGTGGTGAAGTCAGATGCAACTCATAGTGACCCTTCCTTGGGTTTCTGAGGTGCATTATTACTACAGAAGTAGATTGCCCAAGGAGTAGATGGTGGGCTTGAATTGCCAGCCTTCTGGTTAGCAGTCAAATGCCTTAGGCACTATGCCACCAGAGCTCCCTGAACTCTTTGGGCTTCTTCAAAGTAGAAGTGAGTAGAGGAAGCAGCATTCTCTGGAAATACAGTCCAGTGGGCATGCATTATAGGAATTTTCCCAAGCTCCTTATTTTGTTGTTCTGGCACACCTGATAGGTCAGTTGTTTATATCACTAGCATAAACAGTGGACCAAATCTCCACTTGAATGATAGTCATCATGGATTAAAACAACAAATATTGTGAGCATTGTAAGAATGCAGTATTCTTTATTGTTTAAATCATGATTAAAATAAGTTTTTTCCTTATTCCTCTTTTAAGTCTCCTTGAGACAACTTTTTAGCCTGAGCCCTAGAATTTCACTGATGTATCCCAAAGTTTTTCATGGGAGAAGTAGAGCTAAAATTTGAATTTGACTGCCAACCAGAAGGTTGGTGGTTCAAACCTACCAGCCACTTGACAGAAGGAAGACTGCACAATTTCCTTTTATAAAGATTTACCACTGTAGAAAACCAATGGAGGCAACTATGACTTGGAATATACTCCATAGCAGTGGGTTTGGTTTTTTGGGGGTATTATCTGGTGAACATAAGATAGTGTTTCTTAAAGAGGGGTCCATATACCTCCTCCTGCATTAGAATCATGTAGAATGCTTCTTAAAAATGCATGTTTCAGAGGCCCAAACCAAGTCTACCATATTAATCAGGATGTTTGTTGTTGTTAGGCTCCATTGAGATGGTCTGACTCATGGTGACCTTACGTACAAAAACAAAACACTGCCCGGTCTTGCACCATCTTAACAATCATTGCTATGGTTCAGCCCATTGTTGCAGCTGCTGTGTCAATCCATCTCATTAAGAGTCTTCCTCTTTTTCACTGGCCCTGTATTTTGCCAAGCACCATGTCCCTTTCCAGGGACTGGTCTCTCCTGATAACATGTCCAAAGTATGTGAGATGAAGTCTGGCCACCCTCACTTTTAAGGAGCATTCTGGCTGTACTTCATCCAACACAAATTTGTTTGTTCTTCTGGCAGTCCATGTGTGGTGGTTATGTTTGTGTGTCAACTTGACTGGGCCTGGTTGAGTGGCTGGGTAGCTGGTGGTAGTTATTACCCATGATGAGACTGGCAATCAACTCCATGATGGGATCTACCATAAGCAGCTGAGTAGCTGCTTTGGGTATGCAGTCTGCTTGCCATATATAAGAAGCAGCTTTGGAAATGGTCTCTAGTTTATAGCACGCTAGGACCCTGCACGTAGCTGTGTCATTGTTCAGCAGCCTGCCATTCTCTGCCAAGCTTGGGACTTACAGTGGACTTAAATTAATGGCCTGCTGTGTGGTTCAGTAACATCTGGACTGTGCATTTTAACTTGTCAACCTTGGGCTTCTCAGCCTCGACAGCCATCAGCTGTCCGAATGAAAAAAAGCCTCTAGTTCCAGTGGGCCGGGAGCAGGAGGCAGAACTGGTCCCCAAGGTTGAGGGGCTTTCACCCAGCCCCTAGAGCCTGGTACTTTGAACTTGGACTTAAAGCCTCCAAACTGTAAGAGAATAAACTCCTGTTTGTTAAGGCCATTCCATTTGTAGTATATTCTTGTCAGAGTGGCACTAGGTAACCAGAACACCATGGTATATTAAATATTCTTCACTAAAACCTTAATCTAAATGCATCGATTCCTGATCAGGATTAAAAAAAAAAAAACCCACTGCCATCGAGTCGAATCCTACTCATAGCCACCCCTTCTTGGGTTTCCAAGGCAGTATCACTACGGAAGTAGATTGCCCAATTTTCCTTCCAAGGAGTGGCTGGTGGGTTTGAACCTCCAGACTTCCAGTTAGCAGTCAAATGCCTTAGGCACTATGCCACCAGGATCTCAGTGGCTTAAAAAACAAACGTTTTTCACATCAATTCTGTTGAAGTTTTGGTAACTTCACAGTGCTCATTTCCAATTAGTGACCCAGGATCTAGTCTATTGATATCTCCTGGCTTTAAAAAAAAAAAAAAATCTCAATTAGGTAATATGAAGAATTCACATTCTGTGAATTGACCTTAAGTGACTAACATCAGATCTACTCACAGCTAATGGGCCAGAACTAGTCTCATGGCCCCAACCTCCTGAAAAGGGGCTGAGAGATAAAGGGACCCACTTGGATATTCATTGTCATTGTTGTTAGGTGCTGTTGAGTCATCTTCAACTTACAGTGACCCTATATACAGCAGAATGAAACACTGCCTTGTCCTCTAACAGCTCCACAATCCCTGCTATACCTGAGCCCATCATTGTAGCCACTGTGTCAATCCATCTTGTTGAGGGCCTTGCCCTCTTTCGTTGACTTTCCACTTTACTAAGCATGATATCCTTCTCCAGGGAATGGTTTTTTCTTACAACATGACTAAAGTAGTTGAGATGAAGTCTGGCCATTCTTGCTTCCAAGGAGCATTCCAGCTGCATTTCTTCCAGGACAGATCTGTTAGTTCTTTAGCAGTCCATGGCACTCTTAGCGTTCTATTCCAACACCACAACTCAAAGCATCGACTCTTCTTTGGTCTTCCTTATTCATTGTCCAGCTCTCCCATGCATATGAGGTGATTGAGAATACCATGGCTTGTGTCAGGTGCACCTTAGTCCTCAGGAAGACATCCTTGCTCTTCAGCACTTAAAACAGGTCTTTTGCAGCAGATTTTCCCCGTGCTATATGTCGTCTGACATCCTGACTGGTGCTTCCACTGGTGTTGATTGTAGAACCAAGTAATATGAACTCTTTGACAATTTCAACTTTTCTCCATTTATTGTGATACTTCTTATAAGTTGTGAAGAGTTTTGTTTTCTTCGTATTGAGGTATAATCCATACTACAGAGTGTAATCTTCAATCTTCATGAGTAAGTGCTTCAAGTCATCCTCACTTTCAGCAAGCAAAGTTGTGTCATCAGCATATCGCAGGTTGTTAATGATTCTTCCTCCAATTTTGATGCCACATTGTTCTTCATATAGTCCAGCTTCTCGGATTATTTGCTCAACACACAGAGTGAATAAGTATGGTGAAAGGATGCAACTCTGATGCACTCCCTTCTTGATTTTAAACCATACAGTATCCCCTTGTTCTGCTCAAACAACAGCCTTCTGGTCTATGTACAAGTTCTTTATGAGTACAATTACGTGTTCTGAAATTCCCATTCTTCTCAATGTTATCCATAATTTGTTATGAGCCACACAATCAAATGTTTTTGCATAGTCAATAAGTAAACATCCTTCTGGTATTCTTTGCTTTGAGCCAAGATCCATCTGACATCAGCAATGATATCCCTCATTCCACTCCCTCTTCTGAATCCAGCTTGCACTTGGATGTTTTTGTTGTTGTTAGGTACTGTTGAGTCAATTCCGACTCATAGCAACCCCTTGCACAGCAGAATGAAACACCGCCTGATCCCACACCAGTTCCGTGATCCTTGCTATACTTGAGCCCATTGTCGCAGCCACCATGTCAATCCATCTCATCAAAGGCCTTCCCCTCTTTCGTCGACCCTCCACCTTACCAAGCATGACACCCTTCTCCAGGGAATGGTCCCCTCTGACAACATGACCAAAATAGGTGAGATGAAGTCTGGCCATCCTCACTTCCAAGGAGCACCTTGGCTGCACTTCCTCCAGGACAGATCTGTTAGTTCTTTTAGCAGTCCATGGTACCTTTAGCATTCTTCGCCAGCACCAAAACTCAAAAGCATCAACTCTTCTTCGGTCTTCCTTGTTCATTGTCCAGCTCTCACATGCATACGAGGCAATTGGAAATATCATGGCCTGTGCCAGGCACACCTTAGTCCTCAAGGAGACATCCTTGCTCCTCAGCACTTGAAAGAGATCCTTCACAGCCGACCTTCCCAGTGCTACACATCGTCTAATGTCCTGACTACTGCTTCCATTGGCTTCGATGGTAGAACCAAGCAATGTGCACTTGGATACTCAGTGGGTAATAAATATCTGTACCACATTCTATCTTTTGCTCCTTTTTCCCGCATAGAGAACAAAATAAATTCCTTCCTAACAAAGATAACTCAAAATCCTGTCCAGTCAATGCATTGAGTTCACTGTCTAGGATTCTTGAGTGATGTGCACTATTTGCTACATGATTTGATGTGGCTCTTTGTGACCTAGAGAACTATGAACTAAAAAGGCAAGTCATCTGCCACTCCTTTACAGACACTCCCGATAGGCAATGACAGAACGAACATTTTTACTGCAGTCAACACTCCCATTTGGGTAAAGGAAGAATGGGGGACGCCCCAGTCTCTGGTTTGCAACTCTGACATTTCTCTGGGCGATGGTTCCAATGGCCTCTACAATGAGGTAGAGGAAGTTCCTGGATGTTCCTTGATTAAATCCTAATTTTGTGGATAAGGAGATCTTTGCCTATTTCTATAGCACCTGACTCCATGCTCTGCAAAGTTTACTCTTCCTTTTTTTTTTTTTTTCCTTTGCTGCCTCAGAAGTAGAAACTGTGGGAAATGCCTTCCTTAAGGTCCTCCTGATCAAGGAAATTTGAAAATCAAGCATCATTTTAAGTCTCTTATTTTGAGACAATTACAACTTTTTCGGAAATTCAGCAGCCCTTCCATATATCTGCTTGTAATAAGTTACACATGCCAGTAACCATAGTTCTTGTTTGAGACATAGTTTTCAAAACTGTTTTATTTATTCATTGACTCCTCTCAACTTAATGTTGTTGTTAAGTGCCATCAAGTCGTTTCCGACTCATAGAGACCCCATGCACAGCAGAACGAAACACTGCCCGATTCCACGCCAGCCCCACAATCCATGCTATACTCGAGCCCATCATCGCAGCCACTGTATCAATCCATCTCCCTGAAGGCCTCCCCCTCTTTCGTCGGCCCTCCACCCTACCAAGCATGACATCCTTCTCCAGGGAATGGTCCCTTCTTACAACATGACCAAAATAGGTGAGACGAAGTCTGGCCATTCTTGCTTCCAAGGAACATTCTGGCTGTACTTCCTCCAGGACAGATCTGTTAGTTCTTTTAGCAGTCCACGGTACTTTCAGCATTCTTCGCCAGCACCACAACTCAAAAGCATCAACTCTTCTTCGGTCTTCCGTATTCATTGTCTAGCTCTCACATGCATACCAGGCGATTGGAAATATCATGGCTTGTGTCAGGCGCACCTTAGTCCTCAAGGAGATATCCTTGCTCCTCAGCACTTGAAACAGTTCCTTCGCAGTTGACTTCCTCAATGCTACACGTCGTCTAATGTCCTGACTGCTGCTTCCGTTGGCATCGATTGCAGAACCAAGCAACGTGAATTCCTTGACAACCTCAATCTTCTCTCCATTTATTGTGATGCTGCTCATTGGTCCAGTTGTGAGGATTTTTGTTTTCTTTATGTTGAGATGTAATCCATACTGCAGACTGTATTCTTCAACCTTCATCAGTAGGTGCCTTAAGTCATCCTCACTTTCAGCAAGCAAAGTTGTATCGTCTGCATATCTCAGGTTGTTAATGATTCTTCCTCAACTTAATAGCCAACACTAAATCTGCCTTTTGCCCTAGTCATGTTGAGCATGTCTGTTTCTGGACATTTGGTATTCACAGCTTTTATATATCATATTTCTCATAGTCTGTATGTCAGCTGCAGTGGGTTTTCCAATCTTTCAAGGCCTCACATTTCTGGGCTCTGTTGCTTTTCATTCCTGCCAATTCTTTGTAGAGAATATCTTTTATATATAGATATATATAACACTTGGTCAGCTGCTGCAAACAAGGACCAACGTTGTTGTTGTTGTTGTCATTGTTGTTTGGTGCCATCAAGTAGGCTTAAACTCATAGTGACCCTAAGTACAATAGAATGAAACATTGCTCGGCCCTGCACCAGCCTCATAATTCTTGCTATATTTGAGCCCATCATTGCAGCCACTATGTCAGTCTATCTCGTTGACGGTTCTTCTGTTTTTTGCTCTCCCTGTACTTTACCAAGCCATATATCTTTCTCCAGTAAATAGTCCCTTCTGACAACATGACCAAAGTAGGTGAGATGAAGTCTGGCCAGTCTCATTTCCAAGGAGCATTCTGGTTACACTTCTTCCAAGACAGATTTGTTTTTCCTTCTGGTAGTCCATGGTATTTTCAGTATTCTTCACCAATACCACAATTCAAATGCATCAATTCTTCTTCGGCCTTCTTTATTCATTATCCAGCTTTCACAGTAGCCAATGTACACTACTAAAGTTCTGTTTTCTAAAACTCTCCCTCTAGAACTGCCAGCTCAGTAACCATGTGCTCTACCTCCCAAGTTATCCTAGGTAACAGTTTTAACTTTTTTTTTTTTTTTGCCACTGAATAATATAATCCCCACATTTCTAGTCCCCGCTATCAATTTCCTCATTGTCTGTCACCTGACTACTAAACCAATGCCATATAATTTAGGATTTTTTTTTTTATGGCAGGATCTTACTTCTGGTTTCAAGCTCTGTATTTGTCATGAGAAGCTAGTTGATGCCATAGAAACTACCCCACCCCCAAATATCTGTTGTTTAACATATAATCCCTGGGTTAATCCACTCAGCTGCTAATCAAAAGGCTAGAGGTGAAAGTCAACCCAGAGTGCTGCAGAAAAAAAGCCCTGGTGATCTACTTCTATAAATATTACAGCCAAGAAAACCCTAAGGAGCACAGTTCTACTCTCATGCACATGAAGTCACCATTTGTCTAAATCAACTATGTGGCAAGTGGTTAATTGGTTTATCATAAGTCTAGTGACATCTCTCTTCTACATAGTGATTCAAGTATCCAGTCTCTTTCCTTATTATAAGTATACAACTGGAACACATGGCTTGTAAAGTCATCCAGTGAAGGGAAAAGAGAGCTTAGGGGTCATGTACCAGCCCTTAAATGCTTTGATGAAGTTGTGACACATGTCACCTCTCACAGTCCTCAGCCTTGCCAAACTGCATTTGCCCAATCAGTGAGCAGAAATGTCTCTGGAACAACTACTGGATCAAAATCTGAAGGTAGAGCCTGGAATCTTCATTTGAACCCATGTTTGAAGTGTTTAAGAACATTTGTTGTAAGATGTTGTTGTTGTTGTTGTTATGTACTGTCAAATCAGACCCGACTCATAGTGACCCCTCCTTGGGTTTCCGAGGCAGTATCACTACAGAAGTAGATTGCCGCATCTTCCTTCCAAGGAGTGGTTGGTGAGTTTGAACCGCCAGCCTTCTGGTTAGCAGTCAAGTGCCTTAGGTGCTAGATAGGTGGTGGTATTCCAGGTATTACAATAAACCAGAGACATAGAGGTGTTGCATTTACCCAAAGTCACACAGATTTAGTGGCTAAGCTTGTTTATACTTCATGACTCAAGTCAACTCCAAACCACTGAAGAATAAAAATTCCATAATAGTGCAAGCTGTGATTTACATTTAAATCATAGAATGAGAAATCATGTTTTTGTTTTTGTTTTTCTCCTTTTTCTGGTGCCCTAACAGTTGAAAGAAACAGATACCAAACAGATTAAAGCACTGTGTTACCAAAAACAAACAGAAGCCAAAGGGGAAAGTAGAGGAGGGGAAATAATTTCCCAGAGAACAATTTGGTCAAGTGTAAATTTGCTAATGGTTCACACTTGTAAACTTAAAACAACTGAAAACTCCCAAGCAGATCTCCTCAGTCCATAGCTGACCAAAGCACAGTGCAAGACAGATGTGTGATGCACTCAGATGTCCACACGCTATCATGAGACTTTGAGACAGTACTTTGCACTTCTACAGAGCAGGCTTCACCTGTGAGCTCCATTTTCAAACAAAGACTGCTTCCATACTTATGCAATAAATGTTCACAGTTGCCAGGGGTGAAAACATTCTGTGAAGATGAAGAGATAAGCTTCCCAACTAATGGCATTTACTTTGGCATTTGCAATTTTTACCCTTGGATCATACCAAGAAAAGGAAAAATAAATAAATGTGGAGCAAAGAAGAGAGAAAGTCTTTCTTGCTAAGAAGACAGAAATATCTTCAGCTAATTATATTAACCTAAAAAAGTAAGTGAAAATTAATGAGAAATAAGAATCTTAACCCTGAAAATAGCCTCTCTTCTGTGCTGAAATCCTACACCCTTTGGTGGGAGGTTGATTCACACAGTTTGGGTCAGGAGCTAACCTGCCAAAATGAAATTCTAGAAACAGGGAATGCTTCAGGCATCTTGAGTCCAACTAAGTATCTTACAGTATTTTCCCAAACTTTTGGGTTCAGTAAAATATGATTCAAATTTTACCCAAGCCCTGTTACTCTTTCCTTTTGGAATACTGTGTGTATTTTTTAGAAAATTCAATTTGGATGTTTCTTATTTTCTTGCCCTTTAACTCATTAAAATATTATTTTGTAGGAGTCATTTGTTCCTGAAGCAATCTGATTCTTTCAGAAAAATCTTTGAAAGCTTTTGTTGTTGGGACAAGAGACAAAATGTTGTCTGTTCATGAGTCTTAAATCTATACATTCAAAGTGAACTGGAAAATTATGGAAATCATCTAACTCAACAGTTCTCAAAATGTGGTCCCAAAACCACTATAATCACTATCACCTAAGCACAGGGCCCCACATCCAGAAGGGTCTCACACTTCGTTTAATGCTGTCACCGTCTTAAAGCTTGTAATAATTTTATCTTTGTAAATAAAGTCCAATGGGACAATGCAGCATAAATATGAGCAGAGTAGATACAAGCAATATGCAAATGAAAAACTGGGGAAGGGGCAGGAGATTCCCAGCAATATGTGCTTTAGCAAGTCCTCCAGATGATTCTGATGCCTGCTCAGTCCGAGAACCACTGATGTGAATCATTAAAGCTAGAGAACCCCATGGTTGTATTTACACAGAAGTTTCAGGTCTATCTAATTGCTTTATTTCGTTTTCTACTCTATGAAAACAGGACTCCAGTAAGGAATGCCACCACCTTGTTGCTTGGCCTCTAAATGTCCCTCACACCATGCTTGTAAATCTTTGTTTCAGAGTCAGACACACTGTTATTCAAACTAAGACAGCCATGAATCTTTGGGCAGGATTCACAACCTCTCTGACCCTTGCTTTCCTCAGCTACAAAATGAGGATATTAATGACTCTCATAATGTGTTTAGAGGAATTAAATGAACTAACACATATCAAGTGATCAGCTCACAATAAGCACTCAAGGAAAAAGAAGAGTACAATTACATTTTTTATTAATAATTATTATTATATTGTTCCTTTCTGCCAGTGCCATTAGCTTCTTCCTAAAAAATCTCTGAGGCATCTTTGCTTAGCTCTCTCTGGGTTCCCCTCTCTGCCTCAGGATGAGGCATAGAACACAAAAGAGAAAATACAAAAGAGTAGAACTTTTCTTTTGACTAGCAAAGGGGCTGATAGAAAGCAATAGGCTGTTCATATTCTTGATTAGGCATTGTCTGGATGACAAGTGAGATGTTCTGCCTTCTTGCATAATTTTGCTTTAAAATTTTAATCCCCCAAAACAAGGAAGTACCTTTCCCTCTTACCTTGATTTTGTGCAGTAGAAAGAGATTTCATATCAGCAAGGAGGCTACACTCCAGTGCTGGACTCACCTGTATCCTGACTCTGCCACTTGCTGGCTGGTTTATCATGGACCCGTTACAGAGCAGCATTCTGACTATTTCTTCAAATGCAAAAGTGCCTACTGCACAGCATTGTGAGGTGGTTTAAAATGAAAAACTCTATGTAAAGCACACAACACAATACCCACCTCTTGGTGCTTGATACCCATGGTTGTAGTTACTGTGATTGTAATAAGGCAAAGTCAGGTCAGCTCTGGCTCAGCACCTATCATATACTTTGGCAAATAACTTCCCTATCTCCTTTCCTCACTGTACAATTGGTGTACTAATAACCTCTCTCGTATGCCTCTAAGTATGAGCCCAAATAAAGAACTATGGGAAAGCACTTTGTAAACCATCCAGCTGATGTATAGTTGATTCTGAATCACAGCAGCTCCACATGTGCCAGAGCAGAACAGTGCACCATAGGATTTTCAATGGCTGATTTTTGATGAAGCCTTTCTTCTGAGGTGTCTCTGGGTGGACTCAAACCACCAACCTTTTAGTTAGTTGCCAAGTACCTTAACTAATTACACTATCCAGGGATTTCTTGTAAACTATAGAATCGTCAAAGAATATGAGGAAATTTTGTTATTAATGTCATTGTCTTCAGCACAGAAGGAGTCCTGATAGTGCAGTGGTTAATGCACTCTGCTGCTAACCAAAAGTTTGATGGTTCAAATCCACCAGCCACTCTGTGGAAAAAAGATGTGGCAGTCTGCTTTCTTAAAGATTTACAGCCTTGGAAACCCTATGAGGCAGTTTTACTTTGTCCTATAGGATTAAAACCAAACCAAACTCACTGCATGGAGTTGGGTCCAACTCATAGTGACCCATCCTTGGGTTTCTGAGGTGATACACTACAGAAGTAGATCGCCCAACCTTCCTTCTGAGGAGTGGCTGGTGGGTTTGAACTGCCAGCCTTCTGGTTAGCAGTCAAATGCCTTAGGCACTACACCACCAGAGCTCCTATAGAGTTACTATGAGTCAGAATCCACTAGATGGCAAGTGGGTTTGATTTTTGGTCTTCAGCACAAGATGGTAAGACCCTGAGAAGAAATATTATTAACTCATTCTTATAGCTTTTATGTGAATTCACAGGGAAGTTGTGGGAACCAAGTTCTGATTATTTCTGTGCATTTCTGCAACAGGAAACCATGTGCATGTGAGCACCAGTTTTAGAAAGTGATCTATAAAATGGCTAGTATTGAGGCTAAATATTCTCTTACTTTCCCTGAGATCTTCAGAATGAGGAGACACTCAAAGCAACTACACTGCAAGTATGGTTAGAATTTGGATTCAAATCAAGGCCTGCCAGTGTTTCCTAAATGCCAAGTGTGGCTTCCAACCTGCAATGAGCATGGCTTTCAAATATGCTATTGGTAGGAATCACCTAGGAGCTCTAGTAGCTTAGTGCCTAAGGCACTTGACTGCTAACCAGAAGGCTGGCGGTTCAAACCCACCAGCCACTCCTTGGAAGGAAGGTTGGGCAATCTACTTCCATAGTGATACTGCTTCGGAAACCCAAGGAGGGGTCACTATGAGTCGGGTCCGACTCAACGGCACACAACAGGAATCACCTGCCTTGTGCTGTGTTCACACATTGATTCTACCACGGATCGTATGTTCCTTGAAGATAGATTTTCCCTTCTTAAGTAAGTTATGATTTGTAAAGTCATTCTCAAATCTTAATGTGCATATAAGTCACCTGGGAATCTCATTAAAATGTGGATTCTGTTTCAATAAGTTAGACTAGGATCTGAGATTCTGCATTTCTGAAAGGCTCCCAGGTGATACCAATGCTGGTGGTCCGAAGACCATCCACCCTTTGAGCAGCAAGAGTTTATATTTTAAGTCCCATTAAGACTTTACAGAGTCCAGAATATTTACAAGTGGCAACCATTTTAGATTTTAAAGTGATAGCATCCTCATTCGGATTCCAGGGACCTAAGAATAGGCTCTGTTTGCTAAGGGCAGCAGGGACATGTGAGAGGCTTACAACAGGGGACAGGTGGTGAGTATATAAGTACTGCCCACTAGCAAATAGAGGAGCACAGCACAGCACCCTGCTTGCGTAGATAACATACAAACAAAACAAAGAAAATGAAAATGATGGGCAAGTCACTCCAACATACAATCACCAATCAAATATAAACACAAAAACGTCACAATGTCTCAGAGACAACAGAGCATCACAGTCCACATAAAGAAGCAAGATAAAGCAGGAGAAATAACGGACCAGGATACAGACCCAAAACACATCTCTGAGGAAGATGCAGCATTAGAACTCCCTGATAAAGAATTCAAAAGAATTATATTTAAGTATCTTCAACAAATTGAGAGATAGATCAAGGAAAACACAGAGAAAACCCTAGAACAATTTCAAAAGAAAATACTTGAACAAAATGACAAAATAAATGAAAAATTAGAAATGATACAAAATCTATACACAGAAATCCAGAAGATAAAAACTAAATTTGCAGAAATAGATAAGACTTTGAATGGGCAAAGGAGCAGAATTGAATCAATGGAAGACAGAATTAGGGAGACTGAAGGCAAATACCTGAACACTTCTTTGGAAAGGGATCAGAAAAAACAACAAAACAAAATGAAGAAAGCCTAAGGTTCATGTGGGATACCATCAAAAGGAATAACCTACGTGTCATCGGAATTCCAGAACAAGAAGAGACAAATAAAGCCACAGAGAAAATTGTTGATTTGTTGGAAGAGAATTTTCCTGGTATGATGAAAGATGAGAATATATCCATCCAGGAAGCCCAACGAACCCCAAACAGGATAGACGCCAAAAGAAAATCACCTAGACATATCATCATCAAACTTACCAAAACCAAAGACAAAGAAAGAATCATGAGAGCAGCATGAGAAAAACAAAAAGTTTCCTACAAGGGGCGACCAATAAGACTAAGCTCAGATTTCTTGAGAGAAACCATGCAGGTGAGAAGATAATTGGATGGTATATATAAACCACTGAAAGAGAAAAATTTCCAACCAAGAATTACATACCCAGCAAAATTGTCCCTCAGATATGATGGTGAAATTAGAACATTTCCAGATAAGCAGAAATAAAGGGAATTTGTTAAAACCAGACTAACTTTACAAGAGATGCTAAAGGGTACCCTTTGGACAGAGAAGCAACAACAGCCAACAACCATTAGCACACATGATGATATAACCCAGAAACCAACCCAGCTATGGAAGTATCCAAAACAAATAAGCCTACAAGATTGTAAACAGGGAACCAGAGACATCAATTGACAAATGAAGACAACTACAAACCAAAAAGAGGGAAAAAACTATGTCGTTACAAAACTAGATGGTAGGAAACTCAAGACAACTACAAGACAGAATGGACTGTTCTAAACTTGGAAAGAAAACTATAAATCACAGGGTAACCTCAAAGGAAAATGATAGATCTTCACATCAAAATAAAAAAGAGGACCAGCATAAATATTCAGCAAATTAGAAAACAATAGCAATGAGGGAAGTGATAATACAATTCATAAACAAAATGAGTTCAGCATAAAAAATTATATGGAACAAAGTAATCGACACCATGAAAAAGCACATAACAAAAATGACATCAACAAATTCATACTTGCTGATAATTACATATCTTGCAAGGGACTTATCTCTAAGATTTATAGTGGA